>NC_142029.1:50314539-50624250 GCF_982192425.1 Myodes glareolus | reverse complement strand
CTGGCACCATGAACTTGAGACAATATGAGTAACTATTTAGGCACAAGCTCAATTTCTTCATATTTGATGACAAGTAAATGTTATCTTCAGCAACAGGGCCTAACCATCAGGCTATGGAATAACCTCTGGTTTCTGGTGGAAGACTATGGAACCCTTTCATCAAATACTAATGTAAGCCATCCTTGGCACTGTAGGTTTTTCTTGGTGGATTAAGATATCTTGTTGGGACATTGTTTCCCCATTATTTACTAAGTCCATTTAAGTTCATTTCATATATGTTCATATTTGGAGATGCTTCTACAATACTAGGTTTTCTTGTCTTTTTTTAGATAGCCCTTAATGTATTCTGTCCCTCCTCATACTCCCTCCTTTACTGTGCCCTCCCAACCTTCTTGTCATCTAATTCTCCTATTCTAGTTTCATTTCAGTTTCTCGATTATCTGTTTATAAGATATTAAAAGCTATTCTTCCCAGCAAGGTATTCTTCTCCCTACCTAGTCTTTTACTAGTTACTAATCTCTGCAGTTATTCAAATTTAAATACACATGTCTACAGCTCAAAATTAGCATCCACATATAAAAGAAAACATATAACATTTGTCTTTTGGGGTTTGTGCTTCCTCTTTCAAGATGATTGTTTCCAACTCCATCAATTTACCTGGAAATTTGATAATTTCAGTTTTTAATAGTTTTATAATATCCCATTGTGTAAATATAGCACATTGTCATTATTTATTCCTCAGTTGATGGGCATCAAGGCTATTTCTAGCTCCTGGCTATTAGGAGTAGAGCAGCGATGAACATGGATGAACAAGTATCTGTGTAGTAAAATGTAGAGTGCTTTGAGTATATGCTCAAGAGTGGTTATCTTCAGGTAGATTGATGCTCATTTTCCTGAGAAACCTCCACACTGATTTTCATAGTGACTAATCGTTTGATTGCCACCAGCTATGAATCACTTTACCACTTTCCACAAATCTTCACCAGCATGTGCTGTCATCTGTTTTATCAGTCTTGGCCATTTTGACTGCGATAAGATGAACCCTCAAAGTAGTTGTAATTTGAATCTTCCTGATGGTTAAGAATTCTGGCTGTTTTTTAATTTCTAAACCATTTGTACTTCCTCTTTTGAGAACTCAATGTTTTGATCTGTACCCCAGTTTTAATTGGGTTATTTGTTGAGGTCTTACTTTTTAGTTTTGCATATATTCTAAATACCATTTTTTTAATCAGACGTAATTTATAAAGATTTTTTTCTGTTCTCTAGGGTGGTGCTTTGGTCATTATAATAATGTTTTCCTTTGCTATACAGAAGCTTTTAGTTCATGAAGCCCTATTTTTTAATTGTCTGTTTTAATGCTTATGTAATCAGTGTCTTCTTCAGAAAGTTCTTTCCTATGCCAACGGGTTCAAGACTATTCCAGATTTTCTGGTACTGTAGGAAGCAGTCCTCAGGTAAGAGCCTTCCATGTCAATTCTGGATTTAATCCTGCAGGTCCTGTGTCATAACTTTGAGGAGTGCTCAGCCACAAGGTCTTACCTTCAGGTTCTAGGAGATAGCCAAGATTATTGTTGTAGAAGTCTCTTAGATTTCCTGATCAACAACACCAAGTGAGGTTTCTCTGGTATTGGGGAATTTTTTTAGATAAACTATGGCTCTTGAGGGGAGCATTGTCATCCTATGTAGCACAACACCACGTAATATGCATATATAATTTAATTAGCATATGTAATAGGAAATAATTATCTTATATTAAATATATTAACTACTATACATTTCAAATAAAGACAAAATAATACTTCCCTATTAGTTTTCAAACATCATTAATGTTATTTAGCCTTCACCTTCCCACTCAGTATCACCCTTTGCCACCCATCTCCAGATAATTCCCCTCTTCCTGCTTTTCCCATTTCTCTCTGCTGTGTGTGTGTGTTATTGTCTCTTCTTTAGAGATCCTTGCCCATTACCAAAAAACCCATCTTATTCTTCTGGTTTCTGTGATTCCTCGAGGTTGTGTAATCAATCTACAGATAAGAATTCACATTAAGAGAGAACATGTGGTATCTTTCTCCATTCCTAGAAGATCTGAGCATGAAAAAAAATAAATTTTTTTGTAAATGTATTCCTAGGTGTGGTCAGATTGTCAATATGATTTAAAAGCAAGCAGAAACTCTGTACTGAAAATAGTATGTAGAAAATAAAGAAAAAAGAGCACGTCACAGTTCTTTCTCCCCTATTCATTCTCCTTCCACATATTTATCTCAGGAGAAACGGCTTTCAGGAGGAACCACTAGAAAATATTTATATAGTGGCTAAATATCTGCTATCACAGCAGTAGGAATAATGTATATGATGTTTTTACGGCAGGTGTGTTTCCCCCTGACTGCCATTGGAAACCACATATGTCTTAGTTATTGAGGAAGATACTAATAACAGACTTCTTTTTGCCCACATAGAGCTATTTTGGAAAATGTGACTCTTATCCAGATGTTTATTTAAGTACACTCTAATTAAGCTATAGATGCTTGCAAAGAAAACAAAGTAAAGTGCTTTAAACCCAAAGTTACTCGTAATGTAATGTGGAAGAGACTGGGCCTGAGTGATATTGATGGCATTTTAGACTTGATAGAAAGCATTATTCTATGCACAGTGTATAAATTTACTTTATATTATCTCAAAGATTGAGACATACCTGAGTGGTAAGTCTTGAATAGCTATGTTAGAAGTGCCCTGGTTTTCACCCCTCGGGAACACAGAAACATGTCCCCATACAGAAAATAAAATAATAAAATACTTCCCAGGCATTATCTATGTTACTATATTTGTGTTAAGTATGTTGGCAAAATAAAAACTACTTTAATATGCTGAGTATTTAAATATTTACTGTAGATGATGACAGTATAAGCAGGACCAAAGGAAGTCATGGGAGTATTAACGTATATGTGAAAATTCTTGGCTTGGGTTCTAAACTTACAAGACCAGAACATGATCCATAGTGTTTAGACCTCAGTCATGTTTCTGGGCTCAGAGAAAAGGATTTAGGGATTTTTTGAAGCCATTCTCTTTCATGTTTAGTGATAGTTTTAGTGAGTTTGAAGTAGAAAAAATTAAAATTCTTTCTTTATTAAGTTTAAGTACATATAATTATTAAAACATGTACAAAGGAGAATGTTTAAAATTTATGACAAAATTATGCATGCGGCTTGTAAAAATAAAAACTGCCTAAAACATAGCCTTTTAAAACCAGGAATGTAATTTTTCCTATTTTGCTCCAACATAGCAGAACAATTTTACTAAAACAGGCAAATAAATAAAAATACCCTTTAAATGAACAAGGTGGAAGTTTCGAAAACATCCACTGCACTGTTTCTTTGGATATCCTGGAAATCTTCAAGTAAACACAATTTAAGAAGGAAAAAATGCATATATTTTTATGTTTATATAGTTCAATACTTTTCAGTGGGCAAGAGTTTACTGTCTTCGTAAATCGGCAGCCTGAGTTCCTTACGAGGAAGATGATCTGCTTGTGGATGACAACCTTAGTGCTACCCACTTGATGCGGGGTGGGAGAACAAGCTCCCCAGAACTACTCTTCCCCAAGGCATTGAGACTGTGACATCACTTATAGCTTGGAAACATAAAAACTGCCTAAAACATAGCCTTTAAAACCAGGAATATATTTTTTTCCCATTTTGTTCCAACATCACAGGTCCATCCTAAAAATTTTACTAAAACTGTCAAATGAAAATTCTCTTTATATATACAAGTGAAAAGTTTGTGAATGTAATGTAATGGTCGTCTTTCACATTGATCTGAGGTCAGGAGAAATTCCAAGCATCATGAGACTTTTTTTAAACGCTGTATACACACTGGCATGCAGACTTCATTTTGAGATTTTTGTTTGTTTGTTTGCATTGTAACTCTAGTAATTACAGAATTGGCTGGATTTTCACCTGGATGAAAAATAAGAGAATATCAGTGAGTGCCACTGAGACTTGAGAAACACCGCCATCACTGTCTGCCTGCTTTCATATTAGGAAAGATGTAAAACAATATAAATGGATTTTCTTTCTTTAAACAGTATAATGAAATAGTTATTTGCATCACAAAAGTAAAATGTTATAAGTTTCCTAAGTTATTTTTCTGTAATAGCTAACAAGATACAAGATTTTAAAAATAGTACTGTATATTATACAAAATGGTTTAAGAACATTTTTAATAATTTCTTTTTTGAGAATATAATATCATTATAGCATAACTTCCTTTCCATTCCTTCCTCCAATCCCTTCCATATACTCAGCCTTGCTCTTTTACAAATTTATGACCTCAAAGGCTTTTTCAGCATCTAATGAGATGATTATATGTTTTTTTTCTTTCAGTTTATTTATATGGTGGCTTACATTGATGGATTTTTATATGTTGAACCTTCCCTATGACTCTGGGATGAAGCCAACTTTATCATGGTGGATGATTTTTTTTTGATATTTTTTGAATTCAATTTGCCAATATTTTATTGAGTACTTTTGCATCAGTGTTCATGAGAAAGATTGGTCTGTAATTTTTTCTTCAATGAGTCTTTGTGTGGTTTGTGTTTCAGGGTAACTGTAGCCTCATAAAAAAGAGTTTGGCAAACAGCTGACCAAAAAAGAGCTCACTGACTCTGAACTGACAGCAGGAGAACCTATCTAGGACCAAACTAGACCCTCTGAATGTGGGAGACAGATGTGTGGTTGTCTTTGTGGTCACTTGCAGTGGGACCAGAATTTATCCCTACTGCCTGAACTGGCTTTTTGGAGGCATACTTTGCTCAGCTTAAGTATAGAGGCCTTGGTTCTATCTCAAAGTGATGTGTCAGACTTTGTTGACTCCCCACAGGAAGCCTTATCCTCTCTGAGGAGTTGGGGGAATGTGAGAGGAGGGGAGGGAGTGGGAACTAGGGTAAGTATGTAAAATGAGAACAGATCGTTTAAAAAATAAATTAATTAATTACAAAAACAAATTTATGACTTCTTTTTTAATTAATTGTTTATATATTATAATGTTACTTATATGTATGTTTTCAAGGCTGACCATTTGGTATTGGATAACCAATTGGTATTCTCTTCCCGGGGAAGACTATTTCTCCCCCCTCAGCATTCCTTAGTTGTAAGGTGTTCTTAACTGTTAGTTATTTTTATTTGTTTAGTCTTTATCTCCAAAGAAGTTCAGAATGCAATGGATGAAACAAATGTATCTATGTGATAAAAATCAATAAAAATTGACTTTTGGGAGACAATGTTCACGAAAATTGTTTCTCTCTTACAGAGAGAGAGAGAGAGAGAGAGAGAGAGAGAGAGAGAGAGAGAGAGAAGAGAAACGTAAGAGACAGAAAGAGAACCATATGACTTTTGAGAAGCATGGATGGAAATGCACCACAGAAATAAGCTAAGGTAAAATCAACAAAATCCTCAGGAGAAGAAAAGACCAGAAACAACACCAGCTTGTGTTACCCTGTATGCCATGTATTACGCCTAAAGTAGTCACACTTAAGGTACTGTCACCTTCTCAACATGGGCATGGAAGGAGCTACAAGCTGAAAGACTGAGCGACCTTCAGAAGTACAACCAGTTTCTGAGAATGCTAGGGGCAGAGGGAAAACTGGAATAGTGGCTGTGGCAGAAGTGAGAAAGGGCAGTTTAGCACTGATACTCTCCACAAGCGAGCCTAGAGTGACTAGTGTGGAGAACATACATAAAGATGACCTCACCACCGCCTAGGCCACATGGGAAACATCACAGGTATAACGAACCAAGCACTTAGATATGATTAGGTAATGATACTTAGATAAGGATTCTGGGTCACTTGTAAAAGCATACTGATATCAAAGCTAAAGGAGAGCACACAGTGGCCAAGATGAATGCAACCATGGGTGTACTAACCAATCCATCCTAGGAGCACTGAAAGCATATGTCAGAAATGTGACTCACAATTGGGCAGAGACAGTGATTTCCATAGCAGATAGGCGAAAGATCACAAAATGGACACTCCTACAGCAAGGTAAATCAGAGGTGGAAACTCCTCTCAGCAGGGAGTACACACAGATCAAACTGTTTACTGAGTTAGAATAGCAGCCTTCTCTCCACCTGGAGAACCAGCTGCAAAGGATAACCTAGAGGGCGAGGAAGACCCATTCATTCTAACTAGAAAGAAACATCAACGCTACAGTATTTTCTATTTCCTTTTATTATTTTATTTTTTAATGTATACTTTTAATTTTAATCTATATTGTTTTAGTTTTTATTTAACCTGAATGGTCATTTAGTGGATCTTCTTTCATTTTAGCACCTGCATGATACAATTTCCTTGTATCTCACACTCTAACCTATATTGTCTATATCATTTTCTTCTCAAACACATTTTACTCTTTTCCTCTGTCCCCACTCCCCCCTGTTTTACCACCATATTTTCAATTACAATGCCTCTAATAAATTCTAACCTATATATTTTTCTCAACCATATTTTGATGGTGATCACTTTGAATATTAGTGAACATAAGAGGATTACAGAAATGCTATTGTGTGTTAACATTGGAAATATTGTGCAAGTTGTTTTTCAATTACTGTAGTTAGCTTCCCCATATAAAGAATTAGGAGCCAAAATGTGGTGGTATTTGACTAGGAAGACTCTCTCTCTCAGTCTCTCTCTCTCTCTCTCTCTCTCTCTTTCTCTCTCTCTCTCTCTCTCACACACACACACACACACACACAAACACACGCACACACACACACACACACAGAGATATACACAGAGAAAATTTATACATAAAATGAAAATTGAGAAACACATCTGTCCCCAGAGATGTACAGAACAATAAGAAAGCCATTGTGATAACCTTAAACTTCACAATTTCTCAATAAGAACTAAAACCAACAGTAACAAGATATAAAACGCAAAAGTTATATATTTTGAGACCTAATTTAAAGCAATAAATAACCACATAATAGATGTAAATAAGAGTAATGAAATAAATAAGCTACTTGGCAAAGTGGTTGAATAAAAATGAAACTTTAGAGCATGGAGGGAAAAATTAGTAAGGAAACTGAGACTCTGAAAATGAACTAAGCAGACATTATGGAATAAATTTGTTCGTCAACCAGATAATCAATTGAGTGAAGAGAACTGTCAGAGATAATTCCAGGGCCTGGAGAGATGATTCCATGATTGTGATTACTGATTACTCTTTCACAGAACTCAGCTCCAATTTACATCACCCAAACAACAACTAACAACTTTCAGTAACTCCAGTTCTTTGCCCTTTTCTGACTTCAGTGGGCATCAAGCATGTACATGGTGCACAAACATATATGTATGCAAAACATCAATACATATAAAATAAAATGAGATAAATATCAATCATTTTTGGAAAGACAAGACTAAGCTAAAGAAAGAAGATCAAGAATAAAATCAAATGTAAATATCTAGAGCTAATTGTTGGATGAGGGAAAATATTCTGAGATTCCTAACCATGTTCAGAAATATGGAAGTAACAGTTAGAGGGGCCAAATCTTTTTTTAATTGATTTTTATTGAGCTCTACATTTTTCTCTGCTCCCCGCTCTGCCTTTTCCCTCCCTTTAATTCTCCCCCAAAGTCCCCATGCTCCCAATTTACTCAGGAGATCTTGTTTTTTTCTACTTGAGGGGCCAAATCTTAAAATGTCTCTAAGCTGTTGCTACATGGACCCTGGTCTACAGGAGATGAAGACCTAAGGATGGGTGGCTATTGCAATCGCCTGTACAAGTCAAGCAATGGTTGCCACACAGAGTGTGCAGACAGACCTAGTGATGGAGAAGAAAGTGCTCAGGCTGTAAGTTCTTTGCAGCCCAGGCCCCTATGGGAATAGGGATTCATTACTGGCTGCTCTGCCACTAAAGACTCCAAAAGCTAATTCTAGACGTGTGGTGGAAATTTCTGTATCTTGATAGTAACTAAAGCCCTTAGGCTTTTTATGTGAAAGCAAGGATACTGAAGAAGAAAGGGTTTTGGCATAGAGTCATAGCATAATTGCATTTAGTTTTGTGGATTTGTATTTCTGTCTCACTGATAAACAAGTATAGAAACCTGAATGTGACCAAGATTCTATGTCATATTTTGTTTAGAGAGTACAAGCAGAATTAGCAAAATTATTTAATGATTATATGTATCTGGAAGATTGAGTTAGGTAAATCCACATAAAGAACACAGAGCCTGATGTAAGGATGGTACTAAACAATGCTGCCCATTAAGTGAAAACGTCCATAATTGTAAACTACATAATAATATTATTAAGCATTTTAGATTTATATACTGAAATATCTTTGAGTCTTAAGAAAACAATTCACATTATTACAATCAGAAAATTTCCATTTTTTCTGGGAAGGCATGAGTGACTAGATAAATAGAAAAACAATGCTTAACAAGATTTTTAAAATATGACATATGAATACTGTTGATTGAAAAAGTAGTCATTATTTTCTAGAATGTTCCCTTTTATCAAATGATTATATTCTTTACTATATTCAAGAGCTAAAAGATTTATAATAGTCTTATTGTGTTTATGTTCTATTCTAGGGAATCACTGAAAGCTAAATATCTGTCGCAGAAGTTCACATTTGGGTATTGACATTTATTTTCAATTTCCTAAGCCAACAGCAGAATCTTTCCAATCTGAAAGACAACACAGCAACCCAAGTGGAAAATGCTTTGAAAGCTGTTTGTACTTAGTACTAAGGCTTTGCTAATGATGGCCGTTTTCACATGATGGATGTGCTTGCCTTAATACCTATGGGCATCGGCTGTTACTATTAGGATTTCCTTGAACAGTTCCCTAAGTGATCATGTATAATTTAATACACCTAACTTCTTCAAATATGCTGTCTTATGGCTTTGTCAGTTAGCACCACTTTTCTTTTCCTTTAAGAAAGATTTATTAATTTGACTCTCAGTATTTTGATCAGATCATTTCCCTTCTCCAAACTCCTTCCAGATTTCTCTTCCCTACACATGCAAATACATATTCTTTCTTTTTCTTAAAGAACAACAATGAAACATAAATGTTAAATCCAAATAAACACACAACAAAATAAACAAAACAAAAATACATGAATAGAGTACCACAAACTCTGTTGTGTGTTGGTCAATTGCTTCTGAGTATGGGGCCTTCTCTGGAGTGCAGGTATTATAGCCAGAGTCAACTTGAAGAAAACTAATCTCAGTCTTGGCAGCCATCAATTACAAATGTCATTTTGGTTGGGGTGGAACTTGGTGTTCACTTTACCTTCTCCACACTGGGGTTTTTGACCGGCATGAACTTGCATAGTCTTGTGCATCCCCTCACAATATCCATGAGTTCATGTGTGTGTCAGCCCTGTTACATCTGGAAAATACTCTTTCCTTGGAATTTTCTATTCCCTCTGGTTCATGCTATATTTTCCCCTCTTTTTTACTGTGGTTAGCTGAAACTTTGCAGGAAAGGTGTGGTAAAGAAACCATATTGGGTCTGAGTGCTCCAGAATCTCTTCAGAATATATGCTGGTCTCCAAACCTAGTCCTTTTCTTGTTCCATCAACCTTCAAAACTGCTGACAATATATATTTCAAATTTAGTCTTCAGAGCATTCTTCATTGCTTTTGAGTAAAACCCAAACTCCAAAGGCCACAATAGAGAGTAGAATCCACCCCTTTTTTTCATCTCCACTGGTACTCTCTTGGACATGCTAAAGAAATGGGAGTGAAAGCTTCTACCTACCCACTGCTTTTCTGTAACTTGTGCCAGTGTGGCAATACTGTATTCCTCAGACCCGTGTCTATGCAGACAAAAAGAAGATCTTCTATTGTTGTTCAGATATTAGAGGTTTTTCATTTGTTCTTTCTCACCATTATTTTTGTCAAGCTTTTTGACGGCTCAGAGTTTTCACAGTTACAATAGGAGTGATTATATTCAGAAATTCTTTAAGTTTCCTGAAGGCTCAAATTCTTTTCCAAGCATTTAGAATGTCATATTAAAGCATGAATAGTCATATAATAAAAATGTTATAGTAAAAGTTATGTTTTCTCCAAGGCAGTAGCTCAGTTTCATTCCCCAACACAGCATAAACCTGTGGTGTCATATGCCTGTAATTTCAGCACTTAGGTGGTGAAGACAGGAAAATGAGGAATTTAAGGTCATCTTTGACTACAGCAACTGCAAGTTCAAACCCAGCCTGGGATATATGAGACCCTATCTTCAAAAGACAAAAAAAATGATGTTTGTATATATACATTTCAAAAAGGATGTTTTGATTCTTGAAAAGGGCACTAGGTAGATGGATGTCCTTAAGCTTCATGGGTGCAATGATTTCTTATGTTCACATATAATCTAACACATTTCTTTACTTTGGTAGGAGGAAGCCACTTGTTCTTCCTGGCTACCCAGCTAGCTTAGACCTGAAATAATCACACAGAAACCATATTATTTAAATTACTGCTTGACCCATTAGCCCTAGCTTCTTTTTGACTAACTCATACATATTAATTTAACCCATTTCTGTTAGTCTGTGTGTCGCCATGTGGCAGTGGTTTACTGGCAAAGTTTAGGCATGTCTGACTCTGGCAGTGGTTCCATGGTGTCTCTCTGACTTCGCCCTTCTTTCTCCCAGCATTCAGCCTAGCTTTTCCTGCCTACCTAAGTTCTGCTTTGCTATAGGTCCAAAACAATTTCTTTATTCATTAATGGTAATCACAGCACATAGAGGGGACTCCCAAATCATACTTTTATTAAACAAAATATATAATTAATAAAAATTTAATGATGTTTTGGGATGGATATGTTTTATTTGAGAGACCGTTTCATCATTGAATTAGTATCCTTCTGAGGCACTTCCCTACTCCTTTAGAAAGTGTGCAGTAGAAAATTTATATCAGAGGTGGTGAATACAAATTGAGGATCTGAGTTCTTTGGGTTTATAAATTGGCTTCAGATTATCACAGAAAGGTAGTTCAATGTTAAGCAAGTTGTTATACTGGAGATTGTTTTGGTCTACATATAGCTTCTCTAGTCCAAAAACTAATAGACAGCAATGTCTATAGTAAACTTCCCAAACAACTTAAATTACATTAAAGTATAGTACTTTGAAGGCTTTTAAAAATCTTTTATCATTCTTTATATATTTCAGAAGAGAGGGAATCTGAATTATTCACACAGTCTCCATGGGCATCTCAGATGAACTGAAAACAGTATAGAGGCTCCAAGTGAGTTCCAATCATTTTCACAGCTGCTCAGAAAACAGAAGACAGATGTGAGCCCGTCATTCCTATTCACTCATATAACAAATGTTATCTGAACAAACTGTGTGCCTAGCACTTTTGGAAACACTGTGCTTCGGTAGTGCTACGTAGGGAGAAGTCCCTGCCTCAAACAGCTTACACTCTAGTTGTGATAGGCAGATATCATTAAAAGATAATGAAGATAGAAAGCGTGTATACTACTGGAGAGGGTGAAAAACCTTGTGCACACAGATACTCACTGTAGAAGCCAGGAAAGTCAATCACACAGCTTACTTTTGCAATGGGAAGAGGTGTTTGCTGCTCTTTCTGGAATGCCAGGAATGATGTAGTTTGGTGTCTGCTGAGATAGGTCTGCCTGTCTATCCCAGAATTCATTTATCTCAGACTCTTTCCTCCTAAATCTTGAGCATGGCTTTTAGATCATAAAACCCATCCTTATGAGAGATGTCGCTTGGACTTTACTGCAGCCTAAGTGACTTCTGTGTTATCTTAGTGTCAGATCAGTCCTGAGATCCACAGGCATTATGCTTCCCTCAGGCATTCTCCCTAGACCCTTATCTTGAGTTGTGTTTCTAAGTCAACTAGAACCCTCTTACAGACAAAGCCATATATACTTTGCAAAGACCTTCAAGGCAAATATGTTGTAAGCTTTGTTGTTCTCATGGGTCTGAGTTCATTTTACCTGAATACATTTTTCCCTAAAATTGTGCTGTACTTAAATATGGTTAAAGTAAAATGATCTGGGCCAGGCTCTAGAAGTCCTGGTCTAGCACCAATTACAATAAAATTGGGCTGAGGTGAGTTCCATACTTGTCTCTTGGTGAATTGTTTTGCTTTGACTGTTGAGGAGCCTGCAGAGAGTTACTACGTGCTATCAGAGAGAAAGATGGAAATCTGGTGGCCATGGTGCTATAATTTTATATATATGTGAGCCAGCAAATGTCTCAGTTCAGCTGACTTGTCCATATATTTTTGAGAAGGGGTGTGTGTATTAAGAAAAAAATAGATGAGAGACTGAAAATAGAGTCGGGGGGGCATTGCAATAAATACTGAATTCACCTTGCGTTTATTTTGCATAGTCTTTTTACACCCCAATCCAGAAAGGGGGAACAAAAGGCTTTTTTACCTAGATACAAAGAACAAACAAAGTAGTTTGAAGCACAATTAATGAAAACTCAGAGACAGAAATTGGGATTCAAACTAAAGGTCAGAAAAGCAAAGCAGCCGGTCACTGGCTCTTACCTCTACCTCAGTCTGAAAATGGCAATTCTACCTCCAGGAATAAGACTCAGAATAAGACTCGGAATAAGACTGAGCCTGAGAGCTGTCTCCTCCCATCTCTAGTTCTGGAATTAAAGGCGTGTACCACTACCACCTGGTTTCTACGGCAAGCTAGTGTGGCTACTGGGATTAAAGGTGTGTGTTATTATTGCCTATTCCATAAGGCTGGCCACTGTGGCTGTTTATTATTCTGATACTAAGTCAAGTTTTATTTATTAAAATACAAATGAAATGCCACTACGGTAGTTACCCTCTTTTTACTCAAACCATTAAATAACCACAACCTAGGTCAAAACATCCTCTTGTTTGACCTTGAAGGAGCAAAACTAGGCTTGAACTCTCTGACCTTATGTCAGATGGAGACAATCCACTTGTGTGGGCTCCCACAGGTGACGCTGTTACTAGTGCTGAGATTCTTTAGCAGAAGAGGCACAATCATCATGCATCTCTGGAAATGGCTAAGGGGTCAAATAAGTGCTTCCAGTTTTAGGATAGGGTTTCACCTAGGCTTCAAGAACTTTTTGCTCTGTTCCAGATGGTACAGAACAGGGGGACCAGATTTTTTCCAAGCACTCATGGTATATAATGCCTATTTCCCATGCATAGGAGAAATCTTAGTATACTACTCTGAGGGAGATGAGAACGTACACAAAGAAGAATGCACCAGACTAGGATGAGTACAAATGCTCTGGGTGGCGGTATGCTGGACAGACTGGAAGAACCAAAGTTTGAGGCAGAGGAAAATGGGACGTGAGCGGTGTTAATGAAGCCCAAAGGTAACCAAAATCAGAAGTGAAGAAACACTCATCAGGAGGGCTGTCCGCTGTTAACTCTAGTGAGCTGGAAAGGCCTGCTTTTGGGAGTCTCAGCGCCTAAGATGCAGAGGGGAAGTATCAGGATTTCAAGGTCACTCTTGGTTACACAGGGATTTCAAGGTCACACCGAGGTGCAGAAGACAATATTTCAAAAGACAGAATCATAGCAAAAATAAAAGAGGATACAAAAGGCAAGCAAGAAGACTAGCTTAAGCGACATTGTGACTTCCTTCCTGCCTGAGGTCTCACCTCTACTTCTCAGCTGTAACATCAGTAAACTGTCCTGCGAGCCTGAAGAAGAAGTGACGGTTCTTCCAGCGCAAGACAGATACTTGATTTGGGAAAATACTTTAATCTCTCTATACATTTTACCCTAAGTATTTTGCACTTAAATTTCTCCATTCAATCAATCTGTTACACAAAATTGTCAAATCAAATATCCTCCTTTGGGAAATGTTGTTAAATGTGAGCTCTAAGAATCAGTGCTGCACACCCCAAACTGCAGGATATTCATGACACAGGGTAGAAACAGGATATCCAAAAGGAGTCCCAGTGAGGGTCCAACATCAGTTGTGTAGCAGCAACCAGAGGTCTCGAACCAGAGCAATGACTCTTTGCTATAAAGATATATGCCTAAAAGGGTTTACTGCTAGACTCACTGTGTCACAGTACAGCTTCCATAACAAGATTTTTCCTCCTCCCGCCCCTTTTTCTCCTAAATTCTATTTTTCAGCATGGGGATGGAGAGTCAGGGGCAGAGGGCAGGTATAAAGGGATGGGGAATAAATGGAATCAGGATGCATGATGTGAAACACCCATAGAATGACTAAAAAGAAAGTTTAATCAGAAAAAGAAGAATCAACTTCAATCACTCTGATTTTTTTTTAAATTTATTTAAAGAATTTTACATCTAATTTTAGGTGTTAGCCACCTTTGACAGGTGGTGTTTTATTCTGGCAACAGTTTGAACAATTCATCCTAGTATTACTGAGGTTAATGTACCACTTAAAAGAGCAAATTCTACTTTCTTGTTACTGTGAAGAAAGTTCTTTTTGATTTATTGTGCTATAAATAATTTATTAATAAATAATATAAAGTTATTGGGAGACAATTGTTCATAATTCACTTGGAATAAAAGTATTATATAATACATCTCACATTAATGGGAGAATTCTGGATAATTACAGTTTCAATATTCTTGTGATATTATTTTTCCTAAGCATTTTATAGCAGAATATATGAATTTGTTATCATAGGTCAACTCAAAATTACTAAGCAAACTTTAGCATCAGATCAGCCTCATAAATTATTATTGGAGATGTAAAAGTAGCTTTATTAAGGGGAGCAAACTGGAGAAACAGGCTAATGCAGTTGTGTTTGTACTAAGTACCTTGAGTAACTCAGTGAAACCTTGATATAGAGACAAAGAAGATGTTGCCAACATCTCCTGCAATCTGGGATAGACTTGGAATAATAGATCTCATTTTCTCTCTTGAGTACTCTCCAAAACCTCTCAGTCAGCATGGTTTGGCCACCACTTTTAGGCATATAACTGTTCTGTAGCTCATACATGAATAGCAACTTCAGAAAAGAGGCCTATTCATTGAGCAAGTTGGTGAATAAAATTTGGGTAAAATTAAGGCTCTCAAGTACTGATCAACATTTCCCCTGGCATCCTATTAGTCTCATGCTGTAACTGCTTGACAATAAGATGAGGCCATTATCTTACAATTACAGCTTCAAGATTTAACCAGAATGGGTTTGTTGGGGCCTGCTTCAACTATATTTGCCATATGTCACACTAATGAACGTTTGGTTGTCGTCTTTCATAGCTAAACCATTCTCAGGAGACAGGATAGTCAAAGCAGTAATACCTAATCTACTGTGTGATGAGAAGGACATGATCCTTGAATGAGAATTTCCTTTTCTAATTTCTCTCCTTTCTTCATTTTCTTCTTTGCTTTCCTTTCCTATGGCTGAATGGCAACCGAGTCTTTCTTTCTGTCTACCTTTTCAGTTCGGGTTAATAATTAGAAGGAAATGGAAAACAGGAAACTTAAAAGTAGGAAAAGACTGGGAAAGAAGTTTGTAATCGAGGAGACAAAATGCAACATCCAACGTCACTAGGGTTTAGAAACTTTCACATGTATTTCCCAATCTATTTTTTTTTAAAAAAAAGTGTTAAAATCTTCATGTCCTCCATAACTACTCCCATATAGCTTTAAAACAAAATTGCAAAAAAGTAGACCATGTCAATTAAAATGAATCAAATTTTCTTACTTTAAATCCAGAATTTTGAAGTTGAGCCTCAATTTACCGTTTCCTAATTTTACATGGGCTGCTTTATGTTCTCCATGAGAATCCTACCTCCATTTCCCTTTCTCCTTCTCTTTCTTCCTTCTTTCCTTCCTCAAGAACTTACTTTACTAAAAATGTCACTTATTGCACAATGTATTTATGTAGAAAAATCTTAAAAAATGATTTAGAAAAAAAAACCCTTAATGTTTAGATTTTGCGCAGAACTTTTTCAGTGTGGAGAATTCCTTTGAGAATGTATCCAGAATAGGAGAAAGAATACATGCTACAATCACAGCTCATTTGCAAGTGCCATGGGCCCTTCCCAAGGTACAGGAATCATCATATTAGAGGGTGGGGAAAGATTGCCAGAGTAAGACATACTAGGGCAATGTTGAAGACAGTTTTCCTAACAAAATAGAGACATTGTTTCCAAAATCTCACAGCAGCTACTACTATAGGAGCAAGACCTATACAAGATCAAACCAGTTAAACTTTCAATACGAGTTGGGGAGAGATACATGAAGTCCTAGCTGAAGAGCTATTAACAGTTAATGAGTGCTAGAGGAAAGAGAGTAAGTTCTGTTCAGGGATTGAGCCTCTGTGAGGCAATCCATGCTCGAATGAATGGTATTATAACCACCCACACATATATCGACAGCATTGGTTATACTCTGTAGGCTTAATAAAAAAAAAGTGTTTGAGTAAAAAGAGAAACTTAAAGAGAGAAGGTCAAGCCACTGACAAAGGCAGGCCAAAATAAACATAAAATTATTAAACTCAAAAGAAAAACTTTCCATAATGCGATCAGATTTTTTTTTAACAAAAACACGACTACAAGGAATCTTTGTGAAAGCTATTAGAAGGATTGCTTCAACTTGAAAGATGAATATACCCAAGAGGGCTGAGAGAACAAATAAAGGCAGGACTCTTAGCGGAGCTGAGAAAGCACCACCAGATAAACAAAAGACAGGAAGCGGTCAGCATCTTTCAAAAGTAACTCTGACTTTTAATGGTCTCAATCTCACAATAAAAAAAAAAATACTAACAGGTTGAGTTAGTAAATGGGATCCATGTTTTTGTACCTCCAAGAAACATAGTAAATCAACAGCCACCTTTGGATAAAAATATAGAAAAAGGAATTCCAAAAAAATATAATGAAGAAATAAGCAGTCATAGTTATGCCAATATCTGACCTAATAGATTTCAAACAAAAGCAAGTCCAAAGAGATAGGAAGGTACACTTCATACCGATTAAAGGGAAAAAAATCTACCAATAGGATATTAGAATCCTCAATATATATGGACCAACAAAGTGACACACACACATACATACACACACACACACACTGAGAAAAAGAGAGAGAGAGAGAGAGAGAGAGAGAGAGAGAGAGAGAAGTATACACCTCAACCATCAAACAGTGTTATATCTCAAACCACAATCTGATTTCAACATAGTGAGTTAGGGTGATTTAAATACCCCATTCTCACGGATAGACAGGTTACCTCAGAAAAACAAACAAACTAAAAAAATAAAAATAAATTAACAAACAAAATTTTTTTAAAAAAGGAAAGAAAAGGAAACCTAAACTGGAAGTAAATTGTATCATAAATCAAAGGAATCTAACAAATATCAACATAATATTAACTCTAAAGAATAAACATTTAACACTAAGGTGTATCAATACTAAAGAATACACATTCTTCTCTTTGGTTCATGGAACTGTCTCCAAACCAGATCACATATGAGGACAAAAGCAAGTCTCAGTAAATATTGGAAAAGTAGAACAACATCCTTCATATTCTCTGACCACATAGAATAAAGTTGTTTCTCAACATCAGTGGAAACTACAAGAACACAGGGATTTGTGGGAATTAAACAACACACTACTAAACAATAATTGGGTCCAATGAAGGATTTAAAAATTCCTGGAATTGCATGAAAGGAAATATATAACATTAAAAATCCTTGGGAGCTGGGCAATGGTGACACACACCTTTAATCCTAGCACTTGGGAGGCAGAGGCAGAAAGATCTCTTTGAGGTTGCAGTCAACCTGGTCTACAGAGCAAGTACGAGGACAGGTTCCAAGCTATAGAGCAAAACTCTATCAAAAAAAAAAAAAAACCACCAAACCAACCAAACAAATAAGAGCAACAACAATAATCAAATCCACGGGAACAATGAAGGTAGTGCTAAGTGGAAATTTTATAGAACAGTGCTAATATCAAAAACTTGAGATATCAAATGATGAACCTGAAAGACTTGAAAAAACAAAAATAAACAACACCCCAAAACAGTAGATGGGAAGAGGTAATTAAAATCAGTGTTAAAATTAATGAAATAAAAAAACCAATACAAAGAATTAATGAAATATATCATTGATTCTTTGAAAAGATTCTCAAAAATGACAAACCTTTAGCCAAACTACTGAAAAGAAAAGGGGACCCAAATTAATAAAATTAGAGATATAAAAGGAAACATTACAATAGACATTGAGGAAATTTAGAGAATCATACCTCAAAAGTCTGTATTCTATACAACTAAAAAACTTAAAAGAAATAAATGAATCTCTCTCCTTTTACTCTCTCCATATTTGTGTGTGTGTGTGTGTATATATACATATATACATATGTATATGTACATCAAGGTTAAAATAAGAAAAAGTAAATAACTTGAATAATCTACAACATCCATTGAGATAAAAGTAGAAATTAAAATCTCCAAATCACCCAACTAAAGAAAGCCCAGGGCCAAATAAATTAAATATGGAATTCTACCAGGCATTTGAAGAACTTACATCAACCCTAAAATTGATCTGTAAAGTAGAAAAATGAAGCAATGTATCCAAACTCATTTTACAAAGCCACTATTACCCTGATACCAAAATCATATAAAGACATAAAAACCAAAAAAAAATTATAGGCCAATCTCTCTGATGAACACAGATGCAAAAGTTCTTTTAAAAAGTACTGAAAAACTATTCAAGGACATACCAAAACGTCATCCAAGAAGATGAAGTGGGCTTCATCTCAGAGATGCAGAGAATGTTTGACATTCACCAATCAAAAATGTAAGCTAACACCTAAATAAACTCACAGTCAAAAATCACATAGTCATCTCACTAGATGTAGAAAAGACCTTTGGCAATATCTGAAAATTCTAAAAAATATAGGGAATACATCTGAGTATAATTAAAGCAATATTTAGCAAACCAACAATCAACATCTTGATAAATGAAGAAAAAAATGAAAACAGTTCCACAAAAAGCAAAAACAAGACAATGTTGCTTACTCTCCCCTCTCCTGCTCAATATAGTATTCTAGACTCTAGCTAGGGAAATAAGACAAGTATCTTAATTAGGAATTCTACTGAACTAATAAAACATCATGACCAAAAGCATCCTGAGGAGGAAAGGGATTTCATTTTAAATTTCCACACCACAGCACATAACTAAGTAGCCAAGGATGGAATTCAAACTGGTCAGGAACCGGGAGGAAGGAGCTGATTCAGAAACCATGTGGGAGCGCTGTTTACTGATTTGCTTCTCAGGGCTTGCTTAGCCTGCCTTCTTATACTGTTCAAGACCTCCTAAGCAGGGGTGGCACCTCCAACAGCAAGCAGGGCCCACCCACATCAGTAACATAAAAATCAGGCAAACTCCATACAGACTTGCCTTAACAGTAATCCTACAAAGGTATTTTCCTGATTAAGAGTCCTTCTTCCCAGATGACCTAACTTCTGTAACGTTGACATTAAAAACTAGCAAGCAGAACAAAGGAAGGCAGTAAGGGGGATATAAATAAAAAAAAAAAAAGAAATCTAAGCATTCATATCTTTAACATTTATTTTGAAAAACAAGTCTATTAAAGCTCCTTTAACTTATACATTCTACTTCAACATTTGTTATCTTCCTTGTAATGTGTATCTTTAAATGTAGTTAATTATTGTGTAAGTGCACTTTTGTGGTACATGTGCGTTAGATGTGTGCAGGTCCTAGAACAACTTGGGAAAATTGCTTCTTCCCTTCCCTCCGAGTTTGGTTGGTGGCAAACACATTTACCTGCTGAGCCATCTTACTAGCAATGCAATTCTTTTAAAAAATTTTGTTTTGTTTTTTAGAGATTATAATTACATCAATTTCCCTATTCCCTTTCTTCCTTCCAACTCCTGTCATCTACCCTTCCCCTTGGTCTCACTCAAATTCACAGTCTCATTTTCTTTAATTGTTGTTACATGTGTGTATCTATATCTATATATGTGTATGTATTTCTGACTATATAAATAAAACCAGTTAAGTACATATAATGCCTGATGAGTTGGTATTGGATAAAAAGGTGGGTGTGATCTTCTCTGAGGAAAACATTTTATCCCCACTCTCAGAATTCCTTAGTTATCTGTGGTTTTTGTCAAGGGTTGAAGCCCTGTGAGATTTACACCCTTGAATGTTAACTTGTCTACTAACAAGGTGTTGTCCTTGATCAGATCTTGGTTGTGAAGCCATGTTGTGAGACTTCATGAGTATAGCTTCTCCGAAATTTCTAGGAGAAACAATCTCACAGCAATCTCTGTTCCTCTGGCTCTAGAATCTTTCCAACCCCTTACTGCAAGGATCCCTTAGCCTTAGGTACAAGAGTTGTCTTGTAGAGCTATCAGATTGTATTGGCTGCCATGACTGCATTTTGAGTTGTCGTTTTCTATAATGGTCTCCATCTGTTGCAAAGGGAAGTTTTCTTGACGTCTTATTTGTGTGTATAAGATAAATATTTGTAATGTATTTAGGTACTATGCTGGTGTAAGGAGATCAGCAAGTTGTAGGTTCTCCTGCAAGACCCATGACTTCCCTAGCATTTCGCCCCACTGGGTCGTTGACTAGGTTTCTAGGACCAGGATCAATTTAACCTCTGTTAAGTGGGCTTCAAACCCCATCAGCGGCCTGTTAGTTATCTCAAACGTATGTGCCCCACTATTATATACTTAGAGCTGGGTAGGACTGTTGGTTGCTTTCCTCTTTTGAAAGCTTGCATGGTAATTTCTGGTACCATGAAACAGTTTTTAGGGAGAAGGCTTTCAGGTCAGAACCAGCTCTGGTCTTCTACATTCCTTATGTTTGGAAAGTGCAAGTCTTTAGTGGTATGTAATTACCTTTAAACTCTAGGGGGCAACAAAGAGCAATGACAATAGTTAATATTTTGGAGTCTCTTGGGCAGCCATGATCAATAAATTAAAAGAGATCTTTTCATGCCGGATGCTGGACTTTTTATTAGATACTCTACAGTTCTTTGTGGGGAACATTGTCAGCTCAGTGGGAAACTTTCATTGAGACTATGTGTGTATATGTATACTGAGAGTTAAATATATTATAGTAAAATATATTATAGTATTCTTAGGTACATAGTTAATAGCATGATTCCTTATTACTTTAAAAAAGTAGTAAGATATTCTTAACATACTCTGAACAATTATTTTACTCCACCCCACATCTCTATTTACCTCACTCTTTCCTAATCAATGTTTCCCCATTTTTTCCATTTCCCCCTTCAAATAACTTGTACCCTGCTATTCCTTTCTCTATTATTCCTCCACCTCCCATGCCCATCCCTACCACAATGGTCCAATTTTACATGTCTGGTTTTGCTATTATTACACGTTACACTCTCACACATGCAGATTTGGAGCTAGGAACTGCAGAATAGAAAGAACATGTGTTGATTGTCTTTCTGGAGTCTTTTATAAAACCTTTTGAACTTTAGGAATAAAGTGTTCTTTCTATTTTTGAATAATACAGTGGAAGATTTGTATTGTGATTGTTCTGAATTGGCAAGTGGGTTTTGGTAGAATTGATGGTGATTATACCAA
The DNA here is from genome assembly GCF_982192425.1 of Myodes glareolus. NCBI lineage: Eukaryota > Metazoa > Chordata > Mammalia > Rodentia > Cricetidae > Myodes > Myodes glareolus. Next base: position 50,602,719 of record NC_142029.1, on the reverse strand, counting down.
TCCACAAGTATTTAATTTCTTTCTATATGCTAGATCCTGTCTCTATCATTTTGTTTATTATTTTTAAGTTGTTATTATGAAGATTATTTATATTCTTGATACATCTATTTTCAGAAATTTTGTTTTCATTTTGAGCTACTGTAAATGGCAGTGTTTCAAATGTTTTATTTCTCTTTGTACTTGTTGCTGATATATAGAAATAATTTATTCATGCAAGTTGACTCTGTATCCTGTCATCATGCTGAAATTGTTTATTACTTCCCGAAGGTTTCTGGTAGAATTTTTGTAATTTCTTGCGTATAACATCATGGCATCTGTAAACAGGTATAATTGAAATTCTTCTTATCCTATTTATATACAGTTATCTTTATTCTCCTGTCTTATTACATCAGCAGGTTTTTAGAGCAAAATAATATAAAAACTTGAGATGATAGACAATCCTATCTTGTTTCTGACTCCAGTGGGACTGTGTCAAGTATCTCTCCATTTAGGATGACTTTGGCAGATAAATGGTTTGGGCAGGTAAATACATGGAGGTGGAAAGAATTATTTGGAGTGAGTTATTCCAGACCTCTGAGAGCAAAAACCACATGTTTTCTCTCATTTGTGGATGCTAGCTATGAAATCTCAGATATGTGTGTTTCATGTGGAATTCACTAAGTGGTCAGGAAATTAGTAAGGGGTCTTGGAGAAGGGCTTTCATAAGAGAGATAATAGAATAAAGTGACATAAAGGTTTAAAGCTGAATAACCAAAAGTGAAGCTTTAAATTGAGATAGGGAGTTAAAAATAAGGACAGAGAGAAAATAAAAGGAAGGACTAATAAATAGAGTTAAATGGAATTACTCTACAATAGGGTGGCAGTCCCTTCTAGACATAAACAGCCAAATATAATAAATGGGTTACAACTTTTTAATTTTATTTTTATTGATAATACATTTTTCTCCATACAGTATATTCTGAGTATGGTTCTTCTCCCCCACTCCTCACAGATCCTCCCCAGGTCTTTACCCACCCAATCCTTCTTCCTTTCTTTTTTCTTTCTTTCTTTTTTCTTTCATATTCTCTCTCTCTCTCTCTCTCTCTCTCTCTCTCTCTCTCTCTCTCTTCCTTCCTTCCTTTTTTCTTTCTCTCTTCCTTTCATAACAAAACAAATAAAAATCTTAAAAATAATAAGATACAATAAAAACAAGTAAAACAGAATAAAAAGCAAACAGAAAACAAGAGTCATAGAAATGGCACAAGAAACACATACAGATGCAGAGGTAAACTTATTTGCACACAGTGAATTACCATTAAACACAAACTCAGAATTCTATTTTATAACAGAAGACCTATAATGGAAAACAGAACAAAGAAACAAGAACAAAAATGAGAAAAAAAGAACTCTAAAGATACAATTCAGTTTTTTTTTAAATGTTGGCCTCCTACTCCTGGGGCTAGGATTTGCCCTTAAGTGTTGTTTGTATACCAGATACAGAAGAATAATCTTTTCTTTTTGAGATCTTATCAACTGAAGATGTACTGTGGTTTAGGGATATGGATCCTTTCAATGCTGGAGCTCCATCTTACTTAGACCTCTTCAGGATCTATGCATGCTGCCACAGTTTCTATGAGTTCATCTGTGTCTCAGATGAACTTTTTGTGTCTAGAAGCCATGTTTCCTCAGTGTCATTGGTATCCACAGGCTCTTATAGTCATTCTGCCTCCTCTTCTATAGCACTCCCTAAGTCCTAAGATGAGAAATTTGATGGATACATCCCATTTAGAACTAAGTACATAAGGTCTTATATTCTCTGCAGTGTCCGGATGTGTGTATCCATATTATCACACCTATTGTGGGAGAAAGTTTCTCTGCTGATGGCTGGGCAAGACAGTAGTTTATGAGTATATCAGAATATCATTTGAAGTCATTTAATTGCTACATTCCTTTATCAGAGCTATATGATTTGGTTTTTTTCCTAGGTCCATTTTCTATCTCATATTTTTGGCCATTCAAGCAGTGTAGGGCCTGGGTTCCATCCCATGTAGAGAACCTTAGTTCTAATCAGAGATAATGATTGGTTACCCCCAAAATGTTGTGACACTATTGCATCAGCATATCTTTCAGGCAGGACACTTTTATAAGAAGAAGGGCTTGTAGTTGGGTTATTGTTTACTTACCTCCCAGTATCAAAACACTAGTCAGAAATGGTAAAGGCTCTAGGTTTTCACCAGCTTAACTTCTCCATGATCAATGACTTATGTAGGTATTGTATTCAGCAATAGGATTATCATCAGTTTGTCAAAAACAACCAATGGTCTTGGAGATATATTGGATTGTTTGGGGATTTTCATGGGGCACATTTGGTCAACAACTTGATTCTCAGTGTAACTTATTTAGAGCAATGGAGGTTTCATTTGAGAGCAAGAGATATTGTCTCATGTTCTATTGCTATGAAGAAAAACCATGACCAAGGCAACTCTCATAAAGGAAAGCATTTAATTAGAAGCTTGCTTACAGTTTCAGGGGGTTACTTCATTATTGTGTTAGAAAATGGATATGCATGACTCTGGAGCAGTACCTGAGAATTTTACCTCCTGATCTTCCAGTCACACATGCACACATGCACAAACACACACACACACACACACACACACACACACACACACACACAGAGAGAGAGAGAGAGAGAGAGAGAGAGAGAGAGAGAGAGAGAGAGAGAGAGAGAGACTGGTCCTGATGTGGGCTTGAAAAGGTCTTAAAATCCACTCCAAGTGACATACCTACTCTAAAAGGCCATATCTCCTCCAATAAGGCCATATCCCCTAAGCCTTTCTAAGCAGGATATCAACTGAGATCCAAGCATTCTCATATACTATCCTATGGGGAATATTTTTGCTCAGCCATCACATTCTACTCCCTGACCCTCACAGGCCTGAAGCCATATCATACTACAAAATGCACTGAATACAAATTCAAGAATTCCCATAATCTCTCATAGTCTCAAGACTGTTTAAAAATCCAAAGTCTTTCTGTAATCCGAGGCAATCTCCAAACTGCAACTCTCTGTAAAATCAAAATCAAAAGGCATATCACATACTTCCAATCTACAACAACACAGAATAAACATTGCCATTCCAAAAGGAGGTAAGGTATCATAGTGAGGAAATACTGGACCAAAGCAAGACTGAAAAGAGAAGCCTTTGATAGTTTGATTTTTCTCAAAAGAATTAAATCACATGTTTAAAAGTGAAAGCTCTCTGAGACATTTCCTACTATATATCAAAACATAGTAAATCATATAAAGGATGAACAGATCTGTGGTAGCAGAGCTGGAAACATCTCAGAATTGTATATGTTCTGGAAAATATCATCATTAAGTGGGAAAAAGATTGACTATTCTAAATATACTTTGGGGGATATTAAACATATGGCTGAAAGAAAACTCAATTCACATCCTTCTCTCTGGCTCCACAGTATAAAGTATACTTCAAAAATGAGTAACAAGCAAGAGGAAGGTTAAATAACACAAAAATCTTAGAAAAATCCCTAGAAATATTTGCCAGAATCAGAAGTAGTATTCTGAATAGAATTCAGAAACAGGAAAATACAAAGGAATGCCTGATCCTTGGACGTTTTTAAGTATTATAAAGCAAATTAAAAGGTAAGATGTCAAACACAATGTACAGGATGAGATATTAAATAATTGTATATACAGAACATTTTGGAAGTGCACAAAAAGTTCACATGTTCCATAGCAAGGGATAAGACTAGAGTGAGGGAAGCAAGCAGAAGCAAATCATTTTTAAAATTTGGACATGAGCTTTAATTATCAGAAAATAATTTGAGCATGATAAAAGCAGCCTATGTTTAACAATATGAAAATAAAAATGTTTAATCTTTCCCTAAGCTGTGCAAAACACACCCATGTCTCTCCAGTACAAATGTTGCCACAGGCATCATACCTACAAGAAAATTATTTTCCCAGATGTGGGAAATGTGATCAGATGAATTTGAGTGGAAAAGGAATCAACTTACATGATGGGTTTTTTGTAGTTGTTCATGACTAGGTAGATATGTAGACAGATAATAGAGGGATTTGCAGAGAGATAATTGTAAACAGATGATGGGTAAGGACTAGAATAAAATACATATAAATGTTAGTACTGTTTCTTGATTATGGTTGATTTGATATTTACTTCTGAGTATTGCAATTTACTTCATATTTTTCTAGACTTACAGTGAATATGTATTTTATTCATACTGCTATTTTCAATAAAGATATATCTTTTTTCATTTGCCTGTTTTTGCGTCTGTAATCTAAAAGGTTTCTATAAAGCCCACCAGTGGATCCTGAATACGAAACCTGGAGACGGAGTGCCTCTGATGGGAAAAGAGTGGCTTCTTTTCATAGACTTCACTTGGACCAAGGTTCCTGATATTACTCAGAGTTCATCACTGTTACAATTTGTATATAACTTCTGAATGAGACTCTAGATACTTCAAGAACATGGCACAAACCTTTACAGTGACTCCCATTTGAAACACCGCCCCCCCCCACCGTCTTGTCATAGTCCAGTCCTTTCAGCATCCAGATAAATCATCTTAAGACTTGGGGACAGTATATTATTCTTCTCATTCATGCCCCATTCCTTCATGGCCATCTTTCTCCCCTAAGCTTTATATTCTCCATGGTAGTTATACATTGCAATCTTGCCAGAATTTTTCCCATAGAACTCAAGAGTTCAGTAATGCCTGTGCTTTTTATTTCTTTTATCTATTATTATCATCACCAGTGCCCAGAATGGGATGGGTCTGTTGCAAGTGCTCAGTACAAATTTGTTGGTAAAGTGTAAGTTTTATCCACAACTTCCAGCCAAGGCCCTAGTGCACAGAGTATGTACTCAATAAATGATTTCAATCAAAACTTTAACTTTCTATAAAATGTTCCCTCTTCTCGGCTAACAGCTTGCTTTTTGCTTCACCTCCCTCCTCCACACCTTTATTAAATTTTGTCTGTATGAGAAAGTACCCGATGCTCTACATTAAGCCATGCCGTGTCTGATCTTACAGACCTCACTTTCAACTGAGAAGCAAAATTTTAGGTTAGAAAAGTAATTTCTTTTATTTTTGAACACAAAACTAGAGAAAGCTGTCAAAGCTCTATTCTTTCAGCAGGGATTCTTAAATCTTTTGTCCTCCACTCTTGCTCACAGAACAAATATGCAAACATGCTTTCTCAGTTGCTTATTCCCAAGGACACAGCTTTTTCTCTACCACGATACTTTGTTAAATTTGAAAAAATTGGGTGACAGATGAGACTAGGAAAGTTAAAAACTTTCTAGATTATCTAGTTAAGAAAAGGCATCTTATTCAGCAAGGAAAGATCTAAACAGCTACTTCTTAGGGCAATGTATTCATCAAAGTAACCCAGAAACCATATTAACTCATGTACTTAATGTGTTTCCATTTTTGTTCTGCTTTTTGCTTTATATTTTTCTAGACTTATGATGAACATATTAGAGTCATAATTAATGAAAATTATAAGAACAATGATATAAACAAAATACTAAAATTGAAGCAGGAATTTCTTAGCACATCAGACCCTTGACCAGACTCATGAAATGAGTCTCATTTATCTTTCCAAATCTTAAACCTTGGTCAGCTCTTATAGGTAGCCTTTACTCATCACCCATGTTTGCATTCTATTGTTAAGAATTTGGGGCTTAAAGCTTACAGAGGAAGAAAACTCCCCCTCATCTCCCATGTGCTGGAGATAGACGATCATTCAACACTCTAAAAGCCAAGGAGCTAAAATGGGCATCTTGACTACTGTTAAGAATTCAGTAAAGATGCAATAAACTCGGTCAAGGGCTCGGCATCCTTAAATTCCCACAATTATGTCATAGTTTGCCACTCTTAGTGTCTCTGCTTTGATAACAAGCTTCACCAGGATTGAGTACAGAAGAAAGGAGCATCAGGAGGGCAGCAGGACAAGGATACTGACTTCCGTTTCCTTGAGCAGATTCTCCAAACTCCTTTGGTGTATTGTTCTTTATAGTACAAAAAGGACAAATTTTAAAGTAGCTACATCTTGCTGTGCTATCCTGGCCAAGATTCACTGAAAAATATGTTGTCATTTCTTGAAACAGACTATTGGGTGAAAAGAGTCTGCTGCTGAATTGCATTTTTCCTGCCAAATAACAGACAAACTGAACAGACTGTTTATCTTATGCTGTAGTATAATTGTGTAATTAATGTCAAATTGCATAAAACTGTTCCAACAATTCTCCTAATAGGCCATTCCAGAAAGAAGAAGTTATAAAAAAATAATTAAAATACACACATGGAGAGAACTCCTCATTTAACAGAGTCTGTTTGTATCAATAAATGTCTACTTACCTGTCAGCTGTACTCTGAAAGGCCATGTAGCACATTATTAAATCTAAAAGGACTGCTTTTAAAATTTTCAACCTATAATGTAAAAAATGTAAAACTACCCACTTCTGTGTATTTGCCACAGGCAAACAATGTGACCTATTAGCACCAGAATGGGAATAAAAGCCATCACCTCCAAGACACTAGAAATCAAACATCTGGAGGAGATCCAGTACCCACAGATGGATGATACTGTGGGGTGATACTAAGAATGTCTCAGGTGGTTTTAATAAAAAGGACAAATATCGTCAATTCTGATTCTCCCCATAAATTCCTTTAATCACATTCAATGGCAATATAAACTGAATGCTGAATATCTAAGAACGTGCTTTTTGATTTAATTAAAATATCACTGTGCACTATGTTTTTTTCTATTCTGAAAAAAAGTAAAAATAACCCATTATCAGTGTTTTTCTCTGAAACAACTGTCACCATACTGACAGATAAATGGATGAAAATCACCCAGCCTAAATTGAGAGCCATTGTATTCTTTGAAGGGATGAAATTTTGTTTTAAACAAAATTTAAAAAGTGAAAATATGAAAAATGTATTTTAAAACAGAAAGGAAATCCTTGTTTCTATGGCACATATCCATTTTTATTTCATGTAGGCATCATAAAATTCTTAGTCCTTGATTTTCCCAACTTTGACGTAAAATAGTAGATAATCCGGACTCTCCAAATTTAACAATGACTTGGAGCTTTAGGGTAGTTTTTCTTTTTAAAGGTGTCAGTATCCATTTTTCCAATCTTCAGATGTTAGATAGCTGGGTAACAACACATTAACAGAGGGCTTTAACACGACTTTAACATAACTAAACTGACAACAAGAAGTCTGAATGTGGGATTTTTATTATCTACAATAATTGAAGTTAGTAAACTTAGACTTAGCATCTAGGCAACTGGATGCAATTATTCTCTACGTTTCCTTATGTTTTAGCATACATAAACGGGCGCTTCTCATTGAATTCAAACCCTTCCATGTCATGGATGTAGCCTGTGGCAAAGTCAATATTTCTGTCATAGTTGCCTATTTTCTGTCTTAATACATCATAGGGAAATCTTTGTTTATTAATTAAATTTTATGAAAAATTTTCATATTTTGATATGTTTTTGCAGAAATTTCACTCTTTCAACTGCTTTTGTGAAAACATAAGATAAAAAGATATATTAAATTAAATAATCTGATGTTGCATCATGAAATAGTTCTCAAATAATTTTCCAGTGTTTTTTAATTCAATCTTACAAGAGGTTCTTAAGCTGAGTAATCTAAATCATGCACACTGGGTAGCATCCATTACATGGGAGCAATATTGTTAATGTAGAGTTTTCCAGTCCTTAAGAGTACAAAATCTTGTCTATTTCTTTACCCTTCATCATCATTTGCTGATTTATTTTCCATTACTTCTGAAGCAAACAGGAGAAAGAGTTTCATTTTTAAAAATCTTAGAGGCAAAGCACAATAATTTTAAATAAACTTCAGTGATTTATAGAAAATATAGTGATAAAGTAAAACAGAAAAGAGCAGAAATACCTGCCCTGGGAGTGCAGAATGGAAGCCACCACTGCTACCCAGTGTGAGTCTGTACCAGGTGAAAATGTGACGTCGCTGGACCAGGTATTTGGACATACTCGGAACTGAAAGAAATTGAGGTTTATACCTCAATTATAGATGAAGCTGTAAGAAAATTACACCTGTGCGCCAAAATTCTTTCTGCCTTTCCTCTGGGTATTTGTAAACACTGCATTTTCCACTGTTTCACCATTGCATTTACACATATCACATGGCTATTTTTCTACCAACAGGGTGTGAAAAAAGGATGTATGTCAAATCTGAGCCAAGTATTATCTTCCCTTACCCTCTTGGCAACTGAACACCAAAAAAGGTCAATTACCCAGGAAACTTTTGAGTCATGAGATGGGAAGTAGTCAAGCTCCTGAGACCCTCTCAGAAGGTCTGATAGCCAGAATCCTTCTCTGGAGTACTACTTAGATGAAATATGCATGTCTACTTTGTTTGAATCATTAAACTCTTGGCCGAGGTAACCAACTCAGAGTATGTAAGGGTGGTGAGTTGTAGACCAGAATTATATCTTTCTCTAAAGGGTAACAAGAGCCTCTGAAGGACTTCACTGAGGTCAGTGTCATGACCATAGAAAGAATTACTTTGAATTGGCACCATATTGCACAAAAGAAGAAGCATTTCTCTGGATTATGTAGGTGATATTCCTTAAATTCCTATTCTACCTACTTAAGAATTAATACGTGGTATGCTTTACTCAAACTGTTTTTTTTAAATGCCAGTCAACACTGATGCTGATCATAAATTTCTACAGAAAAAGGACAAAACAGATCACCTTTCCCAAATCCTCTATTTCACAGAAAAGGAAAGCTAAAGAAGTTAGCTTAGCCAACACCCTGTGGTTCTAACAACAAAGTGCAAGATCAAGGATCACAGCGAGCTCTGTTGATATTATTCCAAGTTAAATTCCTTCAATCTCAGTGCTGGAAATAAACTGTTTCAAGAAAATGAACTATGAAGTTCAACTAATGAAAAAATCTGGTTTTATATTTAAAACAAATGAGCTATCAAACTATGCACAGAGGCAAAGAGACAGTAGAAATTTAGATATATATTATAAGTTAAATGAGTCCCTCTGAAAAAGTAGTACATAGTGTTACCAGCTCTGTTTCCTAATGGGAAAGACATAACCAAGGAGCCAGGAAAGATCAGTTGCTCCCAGGACAGGGAGTGGAAAGCAATAGCTGGAAGGAGAAAAACCTTTTAGGGTAGATTATTTTCTATGATGCTATAATGTTGTATAAACTTGATCCCAACACATAGAATGCACAGGACCTAGTGTAAACTCCAATTGAATTGGTGCCTCTGAAGGATAATGCTACGCCCATGTGCTGTCATCCCTTAAAACTGTAATATTGACAAAGAGGAGGCAGTAGATATGTACATGAGGGCCAGATACAGGAAAGTTCTTTCCCCTAATTTTTCCATGAACTTAAAACTCCAATAAATAACAAAGTTTGATTTTTTTTTATAAAAGCTATTATCTTTGTCAATAGCATTCTGTTTATATAATTGGAAATAGTTAAGACTATAGAACTCTTATTTTTAAAATTAGTTTTCTGAGAATTTAACAAAATTTATTTTGATAATGTTTACTTCTACCCCCCAGTTCCTCTATTATTTGTCTTCTGTCTATCTAAGAAAATTTAGAAAATAAGAGACAGTGGAAAGCTCACCCCTGAATAGAACAGTAATCTAATATGAGCACTATGCTAATGCCAAGTTGAATGCATTGGTAAACTAGCTTTTTCATTAGTGGAAAATTAGGAATTAATAGAAATAGTTTAAAAACTAGGCAGCAGAATAGTTGTACTTATTTCTGTCTTCTTAATTCTGTAAACAAAAACAGAATTCCTCAGTTAGTTTAAACAATTAACCCATCTCTAATATGGTAAAGAATCAGTTATTGTTCTTATATGGTTACAATGCATATATATTTTCAGAACAAACTATGCACATAGAGCAAGATAGTCTTTGAGCATAGATGATAAACAACTCTATACTGGAAACGTTTTTATAAATGAATACTTTGCACATCAGGAATAGCAAATGAACATCAATAACATGTGTGATAGCTACGTCTCAGATAACAGCAAGTTAAGTAAGTGCAGGGGCATAGTAACTGAGGAAAGATGGAAACAGTCTAATATAAATGTAACTATGGGTAAGAAACAAACTGTACTTCACTTTCTCATCTTTAAAGGCATGGTCAGAACTTTCCTAGTAATTTACTTGAGTTAGGTTTCCACCCAGGAATTCTTACAGAATTCAGCAATGTGTGTGAAGCGTAGTAGACAGGTAAAGAGTGCTGACTGAATCCATCATAGTGGTAGTGCCTATCATCCTATCACTCAGAGAGCTGACAGAGGAGGATTGTCTGAATTAGAAGCTAGATAACACAGCAAGAATCTCTCTCAAGCCAGTTAAGTAAATAACACAGCTATTTAGCACAATTATTATTATTTGTATCACTACTATTAGTCTTTTCCTTATTGCAGCAATAATTCTGCAATTCAAAGGTTTACAACATTTCATCTATCAATATATCATTTCAGAATAATTCAATCAGTGAATGACAATGTGAATATTTAACTGAAGATTCACGACTCCAAGAGATATTTTCTAACTCTCCATTATGCATTGTATAGTAGAAATAAAACCTTTCATTTTATCAGAACCAAACTACTTGACATTATGTTACACAATGATTACAAATTACTTGCTTATTTCATAAGAAAAAAAAGATCATTTGCAACATCCGTTTTCTGGTATCTGAGCCCCTTTTGTTAAGTTTGTGTAGAAGTTCTTTTCATTTTCCAACAATGAATGAAAGGTAGCTAACTAAAGAAGGAAATGCTTCGAGCACATGATTTCATGGTGGCCCTGGAGAGCACTAGACTGACTGTGCAGGGTAATCTGTAAAAAAGCAGAGGGGGTGGGGTGCTGGTGAAAGGGGCCAAGGGGCTAGAGGGCCATGTGAATCCATGTGGAAAAATGATCAGTGCTGGAGAAGGTTAAATTTTCTGTCCCTGAAGTCTTGCGGTTGTGGCTATAGCCCAAGAAAGTTAATGAAAGAAAGGGGCCCTGACAACTCCCGCTGCTTCCACAGGAGCTCACCGCCTCATTACTGGCTAGATTCTTACAACCCAAAGAATAGAACACTTCTGCCAAGAAAAAGAGTAGGAGTTGGAATGAGAGTCATCCAAGCAAAGCATTGCTGATACTGCGTGAGGATCAAAGTGATATCAAACAAAGAGAACTGGACATGAAATAGCTGAGCCAAGAACTATGACCGGAGACTACATGGTGTTCCAAGGCTGGGCTGCAGAGATGGAAAGGACAGTTAGACCCCTTAGTCTTCTCTGACATCCAGGAAAAAGTAAACGAGGTGACACCATCTGCTCACTTTCCCAGAAGAGAATGTTCTGACGCCTCATGGTTAGCAAGGCAAACATTTCCAAATGCATTACTCTAATTACCAATGATTAGAAATGGTCCCGAGAAGTGAAAAGCTAATACACAGAAAGCCTGATTAACAAGCATTTTCTGCACATCCCACAGCATTTTGAGCTGACTTTGGAAGCACTGGCTAGAGACAGTTTCTGAGGCTTTCAAATGAGTCTCTTAAAGATAATAGGCTGCTAGATTTTTCCTCTCGGTTTCTCTAAGTGTACAAATCCATGATGTGTTTCTTCCTGAAACACAATTGATAATCCCAAGATCCTTGGAGAACCAGCAAATACAGTTTGTGTTGCTTCAGCTTCATTTGCATGCATTTATGCCTAAGAAAAAGGGGTATAAGTCAACAGTAATTAAGCATTAAAATTTAATTTAATTTATTGTGATATTTTTCACAGAGTTGCAATCTTTCATATATTTACACTTATAATTATAATCTGTTTCAGGTCTAAGTCACCATGATGCCTCACTAAGAGAAGTATGACGACCTGAACTAGCATACACTGATAGTAGGAAGAAATTCAGGAAGTTGTCCAGGAGTATCTTTAAAATCTGAAGCCAAGCTTTTCTATGGCCCAGTAATTACAATCAGTGAATATATAGCTATATTATAATTGAGTAAATGTACAACAAAAAAATCTTATACTCGAGAATTAAAATACACATATGAATGCTTGTAACATCATTAACCAAACTGTAGAGAACACTACTCACAGTTCAGAGAAGTAAAATTGTAACATTCTCATAATACAATATTCTGTAGTTTTTCAAACTGTGGCTCATGAACTATGGCTTAAAGTGCACAAACTACTATAATATATAAGCTTTATTAGAATGAAGACATTCATTTACATTTTGTCTACAGTTGCTTTCATAAGCTAGAAAGTCAGAGTCAGTGTTGAATAATAATAATAGAAAGCATATAGTTCTACATATTAAATATTTGGCATACTTAGCTTTTACAAACAACAATTGCCAACCTTGGGTCTAGTGAGGTGGCTGAGCCAGTAAGAGCACTTGCCATGAGAGCCAGAGCATCGGAGTCCAGTCCCAAAACCCACTTAAGAGGAGAAACTGACCCAATGAGAAGGTTTTGGTATGTTCACACATGTGCAATGTCTCCACACCCACATATAAAATGCACACAAATGGTAAGTTAAAAGCATAATAATAATAACTGCCAATCTTACTCTCCAGGGAAAAAAGAACTCTAACTCCAATCAACAACCTGTTAACTTCAAAAGCAAAAATGCCAAATTAGAACAGAGCTTACTTGTTGGATTCCGTTCACATGAACTTCAAGATCAGGCAGAATTAATACACATTGGTAGACACTATTAAAGGGTTCTGTTGTTAATTTTTTTTCTCTCCAGATGACCTGTGTATTAGAGAAAGTGTAACACTGAAATCACCTACTATTAGTGGGTAGATATTAACATGTGTCTTCAAATACACCCAAGTTTGGTGCATTACATATAAGAGAATAATATCCTCTTGGTCAACAGTCCCCTTAATTGGAATAAAGTGTTCCTCTATATCTCATCCAATTAGTTTTTACTTAAAGTTTGTATTATTTAAATTTTTGTTGTATTGACTGATTTATTATTGAACATCGATTCTGCTATCATTCAATAATACGGACCACAGTTTCTCTTCCCTACACTCCTCCTAATCACTTTCCCCTTACTTCCCTCCCCCGCCAGATCCACTCCCCTTGAGAAGTTCATTTTATATGTTTTTAGGACAGCAAAATCTTCTAGCTTCCTGGTCCCACTTGACTGGACTACTTTTATATGTCATTTTACTCTAAGGCATTGCCTATTTTTAAACCTAAATTGTTTCTTTTAGATATATTGATTTTGTTTCTTCATCCATTCAGTCAGCCTATGTTATTTGGATGGGAGAATTGAGGCCATTAATATTTAAAGTTATTATTTAAATGTATGTGTTTAGGACTTGGAATGCATTGTTGCTGATTCTTCTGGATTTCAAGGCTTGCTATAGTCCTGGGATATCCCTTCAGAGGTAGAAGGTGAGTCTCTATTGATGAAAAGACCACGCACATTGATAACAACCCAGAGATCCTGTTATGGAACTGACCTGAAAGCCTTCTCCCTGAGGACTAGTGTTCATGGTATCAGAAGGCTCTACAAAGACTTGCAAAAGTTAGGCAGTCCACCCACAGCCTTACCTAGGAATGTCAGCTATGAACCACAAAAGTGCACAGTATAGCAGAAGAATCCTTAAGATGTACTGGAGACAAATAAACTTGGTGGTAGCCAATGTCTTTCTCATTGGACTTAAGATTCATTCAACAGGAGGGAAATCTCTGATACTGGAAACCTAGCCCACTACCCAGAGTTAGTAAAGTCATGGATCTTGGATGAGAACCTTCAAGAGTCATTTTACTAAATCAGAGTAATCCCTAACTGCATTCTAAATTTTGTCCTTATATGAACAGATAAGTGTAGTTCTCACTCCTTATCAAGGAATCTTTTTTTTAAGTAGATGGAGACAATTACAGATTGCATCAATAAAAATGCAGTTATAAAGCCCAGTCACAATGAATATACTTAAAATGTAAGTGATGCCAACTCTGGGATCACTACAAAAGAGGAGTGGAAAGATTGCAAGAGCCAGGAGAGCAGAAATTTATTGTGTATTATGTCTCCTAGAAATGTCCATAGCTACACACACATGAAGCCTCATCAAGACTCCTGACTAAACAAGACCAGAATAAGGACAACATCAATACACAAGCTAATGTGGATAAGGGGAGTGGGGTGTTGGCAGGGAGGTTCAAGAGGCCTTAATCCCACACAAGGTACAGAAGGCAACTAAAGATTGTTGAGAGCTAGAGAAAAAGTATTTTGCAGGAAAGAGCTCAGTGGTTATCCCATAACAAATAGCCTTGAAAATACATATGTACAAGTAACTCTATACAGACTAGTCAGTTGAACAGGTTGCTTGTGTGTGTAAATATATACACATAGTTTTTAATTATATATAAACAACTAATTTAAAAATAAATTTGAAATAGAGAAAGGAAGGCTATATGGAATGGTTTGCAGGAATAAAAGAGGAGAGAAAATTGATTTAATTCCATAATAAGAAAATTTATGAACAGAAAAATTAATATTAAAATTTATTTTAAAATATCAAAGTTTAGACATCAAAATGAATAAATGCTGTATTTTTAAATTATGTGATATAAAGTAGAAACATCTATAAAATAGCAATAATTTACATACAGAAGTAAAAAAGAATTCTGGAAATCCTTATGATTTTCTTTCTTCTTTATTACTGTGGGTATTGGAATGAAGAAATGACACATAAGTATAATGGGTAATAAATAAAATAATAAGTGATTGTTTTCTTAATTTCACTGTTGAAAATGTTGTCAGCTATAGACCTGTCTCTGATAGGGCAAGTTTAAAGGCTCTTGGGTTGTTTACATGTTTTAAATGTATTGGCCATGAGTGGAATCTTTACATTTTAAGAAGTTGGAATGAAAAGAGGAATAATATTTTCCACCCTTGAAATTCTATGAGTTCTAGAAGAAGATATTTTGACATGGTGGTGTAGATTAGTAAATGGATAAAGAAAGAACTAAACTAAATGGTTGCCCAGTTTGGAAGAAAGAGTGGCCAAATTTTTTGTTGGAAGAACCAAGAACAAACAGATGTTCCAAGAACTTCTCTGGCATGCCCTGACTATAGGATGCACACATAACACACGGCATCCATATATGACAATTTCTAAGTGCCACATAAATTACAAATTTTGCATATTAGCCAAATCTATTAATATTGAAACCGCTTTATTTTTTCAACTATAATTATGCAAATTTGAGCACACAACCTAATTAAAAATTGACTATTTAGGTGGTTATTATCTCCCCAAAGCTAAGGAAAAATTAAAGTATGGAAAGTACTTGTAGTAAGCTTCTTGTTTTTGTCTTTTAAAAAAACACCAACATAAATTGGGATACTTCCTGTTTTTTCAAATCTTGGTAATTATTTCTTAATGATTTCTTCTGTGACATAATAATCTAGTGATAAAGTGTGACAAAGTAAGCAAACCAAACAAACAACCAATAAAAACTTTAAAATGAGAACCCATCTGTTTATATAACTGACCTATCTGTATATGTGGATAATTTTAGATCCTAGAAATATTAGATCAGCTATCAAAGACAAGTACTTATTTCCTTTTACTCTTCTGTAGGTTTTGAAATGAATGGATATTTCAGAGAGAAAGAGAGAGAGAGAGAGAGACAGAGACAGAGACAGAGACACAGAGAGAGACAGAGAGAGAAAATTGTTTGTCAAAGAATAAAAAAAAATATGCCTGCCTTTGAAGCCAAACCAATCACTATTTCAATGACTTGAATGAAATAGGAATATTTAGAAGACAACAGTTCTAATGAGTATTTAACTGCATAATAAATTGGTTATCTGCATTTTAGGTTCGAAAACAATGGAACATTTGTTTAAAGAGACATTTTTGTTGTATATTGATTTATGTGTGTTTTGCAGTTTATAAATCATAAAAAATAAAATGATTTACCCATTGTTCTACTGATCAAAATATTGTTTATAATTATTTATTTTTATAAAATCCCATTCTAGTTATTATAAAAAATCCATATTGCCAAGTAGCCCAAAGAAACAGCTATTGAAATGCATTAGGTTTTAACTACTTCTTGAAAGTTCAAAGTTTAATAGACTATGAATCTCCTTTGAAATAATTTTTTGTAGGTTTATTTGGAAGGTATTGGGTACCACCCAAGCCATCTATGACACCTAAATGAGAGAACTAAAAAAAATCAAGCAAAGTAAAACAAAAAGCAAGTCACAGATGGAATTTGTCATGGAGCACAGCTGCCTGATACCTGGTGATGCTTGTCTAAGGGACTCTTCTCATTTAGTCCTGGTACCCCAGTGTTTCCCAGGTACTTTGTAGGGACGGTGGTTATAAGTTGTTCACATTCATGGTGCCCTCAATTGTGCTGAATAATGATAATTTTATTGTTCTTAATGCAAAAAAACCCTGAAATACATCTTAATTAAAACTTGAAATCAAGTGTACCTGGATCTTTAGTCCAGACAGTAGTCTATATTGGTAGATTATTCAATAAGTTTTTGTATCTTTAACATCCTAGGACAAACAGAATCATGGATGATATAAGAAAAGAAACTTCGAGGATGACAAATTCCATTATTACATATTCACTTTACTAAACTTAAAATAGACTAAGAAGAGAATGTGTAAAACAAACTTTATGAAACATAAGGAAAAAGTGAATAGAAAGTGTAGGGCTCTGTTTCCAAATTCAAATATAAATTAATTGGACCTCAAAAGTAACTGTTAACATCATTCTTATTATGACCTTATGTCTCACTAAAGAATGTTTACAGTAACCTCCTATAACGAGAAAATGTTGAGAATTATTAATATTAATATTAATACTTAATATTGAGAAAATATTAGGATCTCTAGGTTACAATTCTCCAGAATTGTGCTGTTTTTATTATATATTATATTTACTTTCCTAACCTCTTCCCCCTCCTCTTGAAAGGATGAATTAGAGATTTGGTAATAAAGTCTGTGTTCTAACATGCATTCTAGAAAATCAATGTATCGAGTAAGTTAAGTTTTAATATGTCTGCCATATCCTCTCAGAATGCACAGAAAACAAATTTTAGTAAGATTAGAACTGGAAGATGTCTAGCAGGGCATTAAAATCTATGCAAGAAGTGTAGTTTCTTTTAAAGAGAAAATGAATTGGCTGTAATACACTAGACATGTGAACAGAAGGCAAATCACTCTCCAGGCTGTGAGCAAGTCCTGAGGGAAGGCCTCTCTCACCCTGCCCCATATATCAGGAGGATCTTCTGCTCACCTCTGCACGCAGCAGGGACCTCGCTTGCTTTCTCTCCTCCAGGCGTCATCATTTCTCAGAATACCACAGGAAGACATTATAAAGTACGGCCATTTATTAGCTGATCCAGATTCCTAGTTATTGATGTTTTATGTTGTATGCATAATTTCACCATTGTGTGGGTTAGAAATTTTAAAATGTCAGTCACAGGGTAAACTTTGCCAGTTCTGATTCAAAATACCAGTCATAGTCACAGCTTCTTGGTGTAAGACCTCTGATCCAGTCTCAACATCTCACTAACCTTGGATTTCATTTATTATTCACTTGCTGTGTGCCAAGGGAGGGGAATGGAGTAGTGGAAACATACGTGGCTTTATCATGGGCTGATCCAGAGTCAGCGATCTCCATCAAAACAGGTACAGGGGAGTAACCGCTGAGCTAGTGAGCCAGAGCCAGAGACCGCTGAGGGGTTCGATTGTGAATCTGGGACCTTCAAGGGTGTAGATCTAAGCCAGGACCCCTGTAGGTCTGGGCATGAGTCTAGGACCTCCCAGGAACTTGGTCTGAGCCAGGACCTCTGCCAGTCTGGGCATGAATCTGGGACCTCCGAGAGAATAGACAAGAACCAGAGATCTCTGCGGGGCCAGGCCTGAGTCTGGGGCCTCAGAGGGAATAGGGCCTGAGCCAGTACCTCTGTGGGTCCAGGCATTGGTCTGGGGCATCAAAGGGAATAGGCAGGAACCTGAAAACTCTGAGGGTCTGAGTGGGTCCGATCGTGAGTCTGGGACCTCTGAGGGAGTAAGCCTGAGCCAGGTCATCTGTGGTTCAGAGACAAAAAATAAGGGAATGACAAAGTAAATAACTAGTGATGATACAACCTATGACAGAAATGAAACAGGTACTCTCTGTTCAACACACAGGGTACTTGGGATGGAAAGAGAAGGAAGCATGATTTTAATCTAAAGTGCTCTAATGCCATACCTAAAGAGCAGGAGGGAACTGCCTTATGATGAGGAGATAATCAGGGGATGAATTAGAGTAGTTTTTAGATCAAGTAGAGAGACAATATGAAGAAACCAAGTCAGTTCTGTGCCTAATCTAGATCATGGATGTAGAACAAGCCAGTGTGGAAAACATAGGAGAGCGTGGTGAGAGAGAGAGAGACAGAGAGAGAGAGAGAGAGAGAGAGAGAGAGAGAGAGACAGAGACAGAGACAGAGACAGAGACAGAGAGAATCAAGAGCTGACTTATGCTATGACCTTGTGTGGATGATTTAGTTCATCCTCCTTCTGACTGTATGTGCATAATGGCTTATAAAGGGAAGATGATTTGTGATTTGAAAACCATTGAGCTCCAGTGACCACTGTTGGAGAATTGCATCTCAGACAGCAGTTTAAATTAGTGGGGTTCATTGAGGTTTGGTGTTGTACAATCTTTTAAAGAATTTCATGCAGACCAGAAACTTTACAGCTGTTTTTGTCAAGTGTTGGAAGAAAAAACTATTAAACAACTGCAAAATACATTGAATATATTTTTAATTCTTGATGTTTCATTGAAATGCTGTACAAAATATTTATCATTTTCTATAAAAGTATCAAATATCAGAAAAGGAGTTTACAAAAATTTTTGCAGAAGTATTGCTGGATTTAAGGCCTTATTTATATTTTACAATGCACAATTTTTCTAAGCAACAACAACATAAAACATAAAAGAGGCAAACATAAGCACACTACTTGAGTCTAAAACAGGCATCATAAAAGTTTTAATTTATAATCACACATGTTTGAAATTTTAAACACTATTTCTTAGACTGTAAAATATAAAACAATATTTTAGAGGTATTGTTATTTAAAATATTTTCTCTTTCCATTTCTAGTAATATTTCCAAGGATATTTTATCAAATTTTAACTAACATAAATATTTAAGAAAACTCTACTAGAAACTGGAGATAGGTCTCTATAGTCAACAGCACTGATTGCTCTTCCAGAAGATCTGGGTTCAATTTTCAGCACCCACATGGAAGTTCACAACCATTTGTAACTCAGCTCCAGTGTATTAAATGCCCTCTTCTGGCTTCCATGGGCATATGTGGTACACAGACAACATGTGTCAAAAAGCCTATACCCAACAAATAAACTGAAAATAAACTTAAAAAGTGAAAGACACCCTTTGAAAGGAAATCTATATCACATATTCTAGACACTGAGTGTTACAGAAGTAAAAAATCAATGTTGCCATTCCAGAGCTAAATTCATCTCAGCTCAGCTCTTACTCTGTCTTTTGCCAGCTGAATAAAGGAATGACATTTTTAGCAATGTTTGCAGTAACTATATTCTTACACTCTCAAGGAGCCAAGTATGAAACTGCATGGAAGCATACCAAAGTCCCACAGTGATAAAAGTTTGGTGAATAAAACTTACACTATTTTGGGAGAGCTAGACCAAGAGATGAAAGATTCTTTTGCTCTATTTTATGAAAAGGCATGCAAGATGAATCAAATACCTCCTGGCTTCTGAAAATTAAAATCAAGAGAAGAAATAATTTCTACTCAGAAGACAAAGGTAAGTACTTGCTGTAACACCAACACAAACTCAACCATAAAGAACCTTATTTTATCTGTTGTTTTGTAACAGAATGTTATCACCTGTCTTTTTTATTGCTTTCATACGTTCTGATTCTGAAGTAAGACAAATTAAGAGAATATTTAGCTATAGACAAAACACTTGAAAAAATTCAAAGCTTCCCTTAAAAAATAGCAACTAAAGATGTTTTCAGACAGGATGATGTCTTGTAAACTCATCTTGGGTGAGACGTACTTTTAGGGAGAAGTTTATCCTGTATTGGAGCTCTGTCATCACTGGTGGTAATGCTTACTGGGATTTCTCTGAAGAAACACAGCTGGGACTTGTTCCTAGCAAAATGCAGTATGCTCTCTGAAAGGTGGGGGTCCCTCCAAAGGGGATTATTTCCTGCCAAAAAGCTCATTTGTATGAACTTCCCCCCTCCCATGCTCCCCATCAACTCTCTCCTTGGCTTGGCACCATACAGCAACATCACATGACTTTTTGGACTGACTGACTGAGTTTGCTGAACATACAGCCTTGGCAGTGGCAATTATCCTGGCACTGGCAGAAGCCAGGAAACATATACCAGTAAATGGATCGCAATTTGATCACTGCACATAGAGTTTGCTTGATTTATCCCATACTATACCAAGCTTGATGTGGCAGCCAGACTTGGATCTCAGATGCTACACTCAACAGAAGGGCTAACATTGAATTTTGGTTCTATTGTCAACACGTATTCTTCTAGGGGATTCCTTTCCTGTGTGATATTTTCTGTTACTTTTGTTCCCCCTTGGGGTTTATTGGTAAGGTTGAACAAGATCTTAACTGTTCAATTATCAGCAACTGTAGAACAATAAGAGTGTTTCTCTTTGAGTCCCAAACTATCTTTAACAGAATTTTTAATGACTCAATTAAAAATGATTTAAATGATTTAAAAATGAATGATATAAAAATCATTATTCTGCAAGAGTCTATCAGGGATCCTTGATCCACTAAAATTTCATATAATGATTCTTTGGTGTCCTTGTTCATCATCCTTTTAAAACAGTGCTTCATATTTTTTATTTAATTGGCCTAATATTCTGTATAAAATTTACCAAGAGCAAATAGTACGTACTCTAAAGTTGCAATCTTCTGTTTCTGTTTTGGCTCCACACATGTTCATTTGTTAAATATTTGTCTCATCCTCAAACTCTGATGTACTTGTGATCATAGATATCCTGTAGACTTTCACTCCTAAAGGATGTCAAATGTGTTGTTATGAATTTTTCTTAATTTATGGAAAAGTGTAACTATAGTGAATAGTACTTATCCTCAGGGCTGATATTGTTACAAAAAATATGATATGCTTCAAATTGAAAAAGAATATGATGCTTCAGAATGTCATGCATAAGTCAGTAAAAGAGACAATTTCTAAACACTGGGGCCTGTAGTGATGAGGCAAGCAGGCCTGCTTTTCATCCTGCTGGGCTCCCACACAGCTAGCTTTACACCCGAAATAACAACACACAAATTGTATTCATTTAAACACTGCCTGGCCAATTAGCTCTAGCCTCTTACTGGCTAACTCTCACATCTTGATTAACACATATCTAATAATGTGTGTGTCGCCACGAGGTGGTGGCTTACCGGGAAAATTCTAACCTCTGTCCATCTTAGGTGGGAGCTTCATCGTGTCCGCCTGCCTCTGCTTTCTTTCTCCCACAATTCTGTGCTGTCTTCCCCGCCTACCTATGTTCTGACCTATCAGGCCAAGCAGTTTTCTTTATTAATTAACCAATGAAAGCAACAGATAGATAGAAGACCCTCCTACATCAGGAGCCAACTTGCTAAGGATGAGCTAGGAATGGGAACAATAAAGGCAAGCAACTTGAGAAAGCCATGACATAGCATCCTAAACAGAGAGAGACAGAGAGCTGTGAACCAATAATTGTTATAGGGTAGTCTGTTTTGAAATTAAATATCTGTAAAATGATTTTCAGTTTGCTCTGGGAATATTTGACAAAAGTTTTACACATTCTGTTTTCTACTTGGGTGAATGGCTCTAAGAATTAACTTTATTAAGCACCTTTTGTATGTCTTAACTACCCATAATGTTAACTCTAATACCCCCAGGGATATAATTGTTCATGTAAGTTTTCATTAAGCTCCTTGATGTTACAGTTGTGAGTACTTAAACACAGACTTAAAAAAGAAAGTTTATATTGATGCCTAACGTACTGTTGTCCTTTTATGGACATGCCTATTTTCCTAAAATCCCAATTATTTAATAATAAATAATTTAATAAGAAATAATTCTCTATGTTCATAATTGGGTGTTTTATAAATCTGATTAAATACAAGAGTCAGATAACTTTAAGGTCACATTAAATACTATGGATGCACCTGATTCAGTGGGTTGAAAGATCTTCATACCAGTACCAATGCTTATCTGAAGAGGAAGAAATAACATCTATGATGAACAGTTGGTGTTCACATCAATAATTCCTAACCTGCCTTTCGTAGGGGCCTCTTATATGGATATCAGACTTGCTTACATGAAATCCAAATATCACATAGTAAAATCCCTCAATCTTTTTGTTTGTTTGTTTTCTTAGTGTGACTATCATTTTGTTTTGTTTTTATTGACTTAGATTTCACTATAGACATCTAGCTGACCTGGAACTCATTGGGAAGACCAGACTGGCCTTGAACTCACAGTTTACTTCCTTCTTCTGTCTCCTAAATGCTAGGATGCTGTAATACCCAAATGAATGCAAGTTGCTCTAATAGATCTCTATATATGTATGATTTTTCTGATTGTATTTTTCTGGTAGTACTCTGGTATGTATAAGATTTTGTGCAGGTAACTACCGAAGGAGAAAAACCCAGAACCTTTCCAGTAGGCTACAGCCTCATGGCAATACACAGATTAATAAAAATGGATTAATTCAAGATGTAAGAGTCAGCTAAAAATATGCCTGAGTCATTGGCTGAACAGTGTTATAATTAATAAAAATTAAAAAAAAAAGATTTTGTGCATGGAAGAGATATTCAACTAAACATGCATATAATGATGTGACTTGTGGTTTGAGATTTGGCAGTTAGAAGACACCAGATCTTCCTTCTTATGAACATAATTCTTTTGAAAATATCTATATTTCCTTGAACATGTTTCTAGTAAAAGTATGATGTCAATAACTCTGTTATTAATGATTCATAGGAAATAAGAAATACAGAAAAGTGTACCTAGCTCATTTTAGAGATGAATTAAAATTTCATGAACAGACTCTAAGTACATATATGCATATTAAGGTGTTCCTGGGGAGTCTCAGGAAAAAATGCAGAGCAAACTCTTAGGAACTATAAACGGGACTGGAGAGATGGCTCGTTCATTAAAGGCTAGACTCACAAACAAAAATACAACAAACCAGAAGAAAAAATAAAAAGTCTCACTGGAATTAAGTCCTGAAGTTAAGTGGAAAGTAAACTGGAAGCTATGTAATCAGACATCAGTTCATGGGACTTACAAGCAGAGTGTTGGAGTCTTGGCCTAGTTTCTCATTGTTTGTAGCAGACTCTGAGAGGATATAAAAAGAGAACACAGTCTTGATATCAGTGTCAGACTTTTGACATAAAGAGCAATAAAATAGTTAAGTTGTTAAATATGGTAATAGTCTATACTAATTCATAATTGATCAAAGATTTGGCTTATTCAAATACTTGAGAAAGTATTATGATTTTTCAGTTTCATGACTATGAGGTGTTGGTGAGACACCTTTGAATTTGCGAAAAATCAAGACATTTATTTCCTGTATAAGTGCTCACCAAGGGTGACCTGGACAATTGTACTGGAAAGCCTCTCTGGGTAACAATGTAGCCTTCCTCTCTTCTCAGTCAGTTGTAACTGCAAAGATAGAACTTAAGAGCTAGCTCAACACACAGATTTAGATGTGTCAAAGTTTGCCTCCTATAATCAGTTTTAATTACTGTGTCAACCAACTTAAGAGACAAAATTGGAGTATCCAATAAGACTCATTTTCTTGAGTGATCAACCAGCAAACTGATCTGACTGAATCCCATCTCAAAAGGTAAGAGATAGAAGAGGAAGAGCTTTGTTCTTGCTCAGAGATTTGTTCTGGGTGGAATTTTGTTTTATCTCTCACGTACTTCTTCCAAACAGCTGCCCATTAACATACAGACCACCATACTACTGCTTTTCTTTATTCACATATGGCTGATCACATCAAATAACTTGCTTCATAGCAAATAAACTATAACAGTGGGACCAGATCAGGGTTGCACTGTAGCAGGTCATTTGTTTATGTGGCCTTGTTGCTTTATCATCTAATATAAAATGAGTCAACAACAGTTAACTTTCTTTTTTGTAATACCTAAGCTTCAAGATATCAGAAAAACAAAATGAATTTAATTCACAGATTCTTATCTTCATCTAAAGGAAATGCTAATTTTTCTACAAATTTTTCTAAGTTACAGCTGGCATAGTTTTATCATATTAGGCACAAAAACACGGCTTTCCTTTTACTTTTGTTAGTATATGTTCATGAGTGTGGGTATTGTTTATGTAGATGACAGAGGATAACATTTGATGACATTTGGCAGAAGTTTCTACTTCATTTTTATTTGTTTGAAACAGGGTTTCTCATTGGCCTAAAACTTGATCTAAGAGTCTACTTGACTCTGCTTTCCCAGTGTTGGGATTACAAGTGCGTTCCAGATTTTCTAGAATTTTTTATGTAGGTTCTTGGGATCAAACTTGGGTTCTCATGTTTGTGGAACAAGTAGTTTTTGTGAATGATTTACCTAGCCTCAAATTTATTTTCTTTTTATTTACAGAGTAAGTAAGGTTTAATGAGATGTACTCCAAGGACATGGGTGTGGAGTTGAAAACAAATAGAATATTACTATGGCTATTATGTGATTAATTGACGGATTTACTGTCACTCTTCTCTCTGCATATGATGTATTAAAAATTAAAAAGTAAGGTATTTCAACAATATGGAAATGAGAACTGCTAAGGATAAACAGCATGTGTACAATGATTCATGTCTGCACAACTAGCTCTATATTGCAGTCTAGAGCATGTTAGTTTATTATGACAAAGATATAACTGGTCTAATCTTGTTATTTTCAAAATACAACAACCAGGACTCAGAGCACACATTACTGCTAGTGTCAAGAGCTTGGTCAAGTTGGTCCATTTATTTTTGATTTAATGCCAAGCAGCTCAAATTCCTCTTTGGTCTTTCACACTTTGTCATGGTGATTAGTAGCACTGGTTCCACATAAGTCAAAGTTATTTTAAAGTCTTAAATCTACTGTAAATCTTATCACATCAGAGGTATATTGGTTTTCTTATCTTAAAAACGGTAATTAAAAACACTCTCTACCTTGAAGACATTTTGAGCAGCTGCTATATGAACTATTTAGTTCATTTAATTCATTCAAAATTTAGTTCACTTAATTAACTTAATTTATTGGTTCATTTATTCATTATGTCCAACTGGACATAAAAGTGCAGAATAGATATTAGCATGTATGAATCATTCCTGAAATTATAAAAGATTATTTGCATTTTTTAGTTACTAAAGAGCATGCTGATCAATAAGGGGAAAGTATACACAGTCCTAATGTCTGTACAACTAACCTGAAGAAAGAGGAAAGACAGCAAGCATGAAGTCTTCCTTGATTATGAGTGGAACGAAGGTGGTGTCACTCACTCACTTAGCAAGAGGAAGTATATGGGAGCATTTAATTGTCTAATAAGGTGATACATCAAAAAAGCTCCCAGACAAAACAACATCCAGAAGTAGATGCTGATGTCAGTTCTTTTTTTATTATTATTAAAAATTTCCACCTCCTCCCCTCCTCCCACTTCCTTCCCCTCCCTTTCCCCCCACTCCTCCTCCCTCTCCTCTAGGACAAAGAGCAGTCAGGGTTCCCTACCCTATGGGAAGTCCAATGTCCTCCCCGTTCCCCCCAGGTCCAGGAAGGTGAGCATCCAAACAGACAAAGCTCCCACAAAGCCCGTCCATGCAGTAGAATCAAAGCCCAGCGCCATTGTCCTTGGCTTCTCAGTCAGCCTCCACCGTCAGTCATAGTCAGAGAGTCCGGTTTGATCACATGCTCCATCAGTCCCATTCCAACTGGCCTTGGTAATCTCCTATTAGATCTGTCCCACCGTCTCAGTGAATAAAGAACAAATATTATGAGCTGCAAAGGAAAAAGGTCAAATAACTGATGTCAGTTCTTAAAGGTAAATCTTCCATGACTGTTGGGTTGAAAAGGTGCAAATTATATCCCATGACCTCTTCACATGCTGGGACTATGAGAAGACTGTCAACAAACCCCGTATAAGTGCTCAAATGGGAGAGGACTAAGCACTTCTGCCTTAAGTGGCTTGATCACGGTATAACAAGCTAGTAGGCAGAAGTAGCCACAGCTTCAGACTCTTCATGTAGAAAGTTGTAGGAATTGTGAGCCACAACATAATATTCAAATGCTCAAAAGAGAGTCTGATGAAAAGAGGGACAAGTGCACGTAGAACAAAGATGAAACCTCTCCACGGTGACTTTTTGAGAGTAACCAAAAACTAAATGTATTTAAAGTGCTAAGCTATGGGACAGAACCTTTCTCTAGAGGCATTCCCATTAGAATGTTTTGTGAGTGGGCGGAGCAAAGGCAAGCCCTAGCTTTTGAAGGCTCCAAATGTTGGCGGTGGAGGAGTTGCATCAGTGAACCACGAAACGAAGTTAAAGAATTAACTGTTTATAGAGCTGAGTACTAAAATTTTTTGTTTGGCTAAATAACATATTTCCTTTCCACAGGAGGTAGTTATGACAAATTAGAAGTCTGAAAATTTTCTGATGGTGTAAAGGCCCAGCTGTCACTGGGGAGAAGGTGATCAGATTTCATAGCCGCGTGGTCCCGTGGTGCCGCAGAGAGCTCCATATGGTCCCCCAAATGCTCCAACAAAATCCACACATACACACAAAAAAATTCCAGCCTGAGTTTCACTTGTAAAAAATAAAACTCTTCTTAGATGAATTCATCATTTTGTGCCTACAAAGAAAAGTCTCGTTCGGTTTTTTAAACCTAATCTGTTTAAGAACAAATTTCCTCAGCTTGTTATGCCAGGTTCGTCATAAAGAGATAATGATGCCTTTGGCAACACCCCAGAGCGTATTCCGTGTCTATCAGAAGGCGGACTTTTAAACGGCTACACAGTGAAAAACTAAGATATTCGGGAATAGCTATTTCTAAACACACAATTGTATTAACCACTGTTCTCATCCCACAAAAATCAAGTTTATCAAATTGTCAAGCACAGTATGAAGCAATACTCTGCATCAATTTCAAAGGTGTCAGCCTGGATCTTACCTGGTAACAAGCAACAAATGCAGAATGAATTGATTGGTAAATGGTTATGTCCTTTATGTCTCTCTCTCTCTCTCTCTCTCTCTCTCTCTCTCTCTCTCTCTCTCACTCTCTCTGTCTGTCTGTCTGTCTCTCTGTCTATATATATAAATATATATATATATATATATATATATGTATGCCTCCTAAACAACTTTCTTAGAAACATATGTGACTCTTGAAGATAACAATGGTTTCAAATAGATTTTCTTATTTCTTAAAGCTAAAAGGAAGGTACAATAATCTTTTATTTCTTGCATTTATATTCTGAATCAAGGAAATCTTTATATATTAAAATATCATTTTCCATTTAATTATGTTAACAACAGCACAAAAAATGTTTCCCTGAAGATTCTAAGTATTGAAAATTTAACCCATGATTCAAATGTCCACGAAAATTGTTTCATTCTTAATAAAGCACCAAGATTTCTGTTTATGATATTCATCAGAATTTACTAGCTCATATTTTTAATTAAAGTACAAAAAATTGTCATTTGTTGTTGAAAATATAAAACTGAATTAACAGTAATGTAGGTGCCTCGAATATTTTATATTTGAAATAATTAAGAGGTTTTATTATTAATTCTGAATCATGTACAGCCTGCATAGCTACTTTTGTTCCTTGTATCATTAAACAAATACAACATATAAATTATTATGTTTTAATAATTGCCTTAGTGTTTATGTTTTTCTGAGAGAAGAAAAAGGTAGTTTTATGATATGCCACAAAGATTTTGGAAATATCTGTTTTGCTGTGCACAGGATATGTGCTTTGAAGAAAAGTATTTCTTCAACCCTGTGATGAATCACAGGGCACCTTTAACTTTACATTTCACCTTGCAATACACACAAAATGTTTAATTACTGGAGGATTAATGGAGGTGGTTTATAATTAAGCTGAAGTATGAACTGATGTCATCATCTCAGTGTGATGACATACATTTGCTGCCAAAGCACCTGTTGTTTTGGAAGAAAGCAGCTGATATCATTATCTGCTCAGCTAGATAGCCCGTTTCCTGCTGCTTAAAAAATTATCCAAAGGGTTACCTAAGTTGGATTAATTCAGCATTTATGTTTTCATACCCAGAAAAGGACAGAACAGAGAAAAATAGCACCATCGCAATCAAAGAAAAAGTGAAAGGCATGCTGGGAATAGAACTGAGGGAAGAAACAATGAACCGCACCTTCTGTGACTGAAGAGCTCCGGATGGCATCCATGATTTTCTAAGAGTATGCATATGCTACAAAGAAACAAAACAACGGAGGTTCCTATTTTACTTTATGAACACGAATGAGTAAATGTAATGTTAGAATATGAAGAGGGAACAAGATAGGCAGTTTTATACTTTAATTCAGGATATAGTACTATACCCAATAAATACTAATAAAAATACGTCCTTTTAAATGTGTACAGATTAAACAAACCACTGCCCAAAGACAAGGGGACAGAAGTTGTATTTGTAGAGATGGCATTCAGTTTGAGGATTCCTAGAGACAGAATCACCCCTTTGGTCTGAGCATTGGTAGCGGTAAGAACTATAGGGGCTGACTGCTCTGCTTTTCTGATCCTTCCGTTTTCACTCCTGATAGCTGGCTCCGTGTTTTTGTTATTAAGAACAATTAGAATTCGTGCTACAAGTGGGCTACCTTCCTACTAGTTGATGACAAGAGAGGTTCCTAAGGCATCCTCTAGACAACACAAGAATTACTACTGTTGTCATTTGGTCAACAGAACTATATGGTAAGATCTTTTGATAAAATTATTACACAGTTTGATTCCACAACATGAAGAAATGAATCATGAACTGAACTAGAAACTTCCTTTCTGCTGACTAGCTACACAATGCTAAAATGGATTTTGCATGCTGCCATGGATTATCACCAATGATTCTTCTTGGCTACACATAGTTTACATAGTCGACAGACTAGACAAGATGTAACATAGCTATTTGTGGATGATAGAACCAACTGCTTTCTGATTGGTTTTCAGGCTGACTCTACAGAAGGTAAATCGTATCTGGTATTATAGGTCTACCAAAAGCCTACATATGCATTAGGCAATAGTGGAGAATTTATTGCTATTATTTTGATAAATGGATGTGATGTGCCAACTAAATATTCTTGCTTATGCCCACAGGTTATTACTGATACTGGCCTTGGTGAAGTAAGCTTTTTTTTAACAGTGGGTAGAGAGACTTATAAATGATCATAGAGCTAAAAAGTGACTGTTGAAAATTTAGCCTTACTAAAGTGTGGAACCCTATAACCACTTCCCCTTCATAGTTCTGGAAGCTCTTCTGGCTTGAAATTTTCAGCTTCATAGAGAACTAGAAATAATTCAGAATAGCTAACTAATACTGAACTATAAAAGAACTACAGGAACTGTCACCATCCCTGACCTCAAATTGTACTACAGAGATACTGTAATAAAAAAGCATAGTATTGGCATAAAAACAGACGCATGGGTCAATGAAATCAAATTGAAGACACATCTACAGACTTCTTACTTTTTAATAAAGAAGCCAGAAAAACACACTGGGAGAAAAAACAGCATCTTCAATTAATGATGCTGGTCAAACTGGATGGCTGCATGTAGAATTCAAATAGGGGCTGGAGAGATGGCTCAGAGTTTAAGAGCATTGACTGCCCTTCCAGGGGTCCCAAGGTCAATTCCCAGCAACCACATGGCAGTTTGCAACCATCTATAATGAGATTTTATATCCTCTTCTGGTATGCAGGCAAACAAGCAGACAGAACACTATATACATAATAAATAAATAGATAGATAGATAGATAAATAAATAAATAAAAGAAGAGGAAGAAGGAAGGAAAGAAGGAAGAAAAGAAGAACGCAAATAGTTCTTTATTTATCATCCTGCACAGACTCAACTCCAAATGGATCAAAGACTTCAACATGAAACCAGACACACTGGACCAGATAGAAGTGAAAGTTGGGAAGAGTTTTTGAATGCACTGACCCAGGAGAAGACATTTTGAACATAACACTGGTAATGTAGGAACTAAGAATAGCAACAATTAATAAATGTGAGCTAATGAATCTGAAAATCACAGCAAAGGATGTGGTCACCCAAAGTGCCAGATTACAGAATGGGAAAAAAGTTTTTTGCCAACTACACGTTCAATAGAGGACTAACATCTAGAAATACATAAAGAACTCAAAAAATTGGACATCAAGAAAATGAATAACCCAATTTAAATTGTTTGGGGCTAAAGAGCTTGCTCAGTGGTTAAGAGCACTGTCTGCTCTTCTAGAGGACACAGGTTCTATTCCCAGCACCCACATGGCAGCTACAACTGTCTGATACTCCAAGGAATTTGACACTCTTACCCAGACATACATGCAGGCAAAATAGCAATGCATATAGGATAAAAGCCAATAAATAATCTTTAAAAATGGAGTACAAATCCAAATACAGAATTCTTAGAAAAAGCAAAGACAACTAACTGTGAAACAGTTAAAGAAATGTTCAACATCATTTGGGAAATGGATCTTCTAAAGGATACAGCAACAAAATGATTCCTAAGGACATTTTATAATACTCATAGATTAGCACCTTGCTCAACCATTAGCAGAGAAGCTTCCCTATGTAGCAAACAGGAAAAAAAAAACAGAGACCCAGAGACCCATAGGCAGGCAATATGCAGAAAGTAGGAGACCTTGAGACATTCAGCTATAGACTGGATTTCACCATCAAATCCCTCCCTTTAGGGCTAAGGGACCACTGAGAAAAAGGCAGAAGGTAGATTGTATGAGCAAGAAGGTATGGAGGATAGCAAGTGAACAAGGCCTTCTAAACACAGCAGGACCAAAACACATACACATTCACAGAGACTGTGGCAGCATACAGGGTCTGCATTAGTCCAGGACAGGTAAGTTCCCAGTACTGAGCGGGGTTAGTGGACACAAACCCCCATGCCTATCTTGGAAGTAGTCTCCAATTGATAATAACTCAAATAAAAAAATAATTTTCCTAGCAGAGGTTTATGGATATGCAAATCACTCTTAGGTGCAGGAACCATACCTAGTGGTAAATGATCAACCTAGAAAAAAATCAATGACAATATTGGAAGTTCTTATATTATAATTCTTTGTCAAGCCTCCCCCACCACAGGCCCTTTGTGTCCGTATATATTATGGGTTCTGGTTTTGTGTGTTTATGGAGTGTGTGTGTGTGTGTGTGAGTGAATGTGTGTTTCTCTGGGACTATATATGCTTCTTTTGATATTTCTTTGACTTTCTCAATTACAGAAGAATGGGACTCCTTTGAGTGATAGTAGAACTTGACACACAATCTTCTTCTTCCCCCAAAAGTCATTTCTTCCCCAAAAAGAAAGACTAAAACTTTCCCCAAAAAGTAATGGGCATGTTCAAGTAATTTCATACCCGCATCATGTCATTGTAGTAATAGCCTAATTTGTACTAGCAGGAAGATTAGTCTTTAAGCTGTTATTTTAATAAAACAGAAGGAGTAAAAGTCAGAATTAGTAAAAATTGGCCACCTCACTCATTCAACACCAAATTATGCAAGTCATGAGATGTACATCTACATGACACAGCTGTCATAAAGACGTCTTCTTCAGAGTAGAAGTAAAGGTTGGCTTAGGCTCTAGAATGGAGCTGATTCCTGCATTGTCTATTTCAAGTCAAGAACAGAAAAGAAATGAAAGGGAAGTTTCTTCCACTTCTATGAGACAGTAGAAACACAGATGTCTATGACTGTAGTCCTGGATTCTAGCCTCCGATAGATAACTATTGGAGGAAAATAATTGTCCCCCAAACTGAGCACCTTGAATCTAAAAGCAACCAGGGTAGCAAGAACAAGATAATCACAGAAGTGAGAATGATGACCATGCTTGGCAAAGACACGACTTTTCAGAATAGGAGATTCGCATGACCAGCAAGTCAGCTGTTGTACATAGCAAGAACTTCCAGAAATACTGGGGGAAAGAAATCATATTCACTCATGTTGCGTTCTGTACCTTAAAGCTGAAAGCCAAAGCCAGGCAATTTGAGTATCTTACTAGTGTCATGGAGCCTAGGGAAGTGAGTTCACATTTGAACATATTCTCAAGTAAACCAAGATTATGTTCTCCAGATCGGGTAAAATTCATTTAGAATACCTGAACCGGAGTCTTTCTAAATCTATCTTAGGAGTCTTACTAAGTCATCTTAGTTTGCCATGATTGTAAAGGTATTCAGTGTGTCTCTGTGTGTCTGTGTATATACATATAATTAACTTTTTATTTATATTTTTCTTGTCTTGATACTTGATCAAACTAGAGCAATAACTTAAAACAGATGGGTTTATTAAACTATCATGAACATCTTCTGTATAATATAAACACAGTTCTCTAGGTGGCCTTATAATTCATATCCTTGATATGATGAACTCAGATTCAAACTAGGCTATGGTCTGAGACATTCTGTAAAATGAATTGGTCTGGCCAATTTTATTATTAGCTTTTAACTTCATTGGGTCTCTTTCTTCAATCAACCTTACACATTGAAACCAGAGGAAAAAATCTAAAACAGTACCTAAAAATAAATAAATAAAAATCACCAAACTTTCAATATTACCCTAATATTACAACAAATCAAAAAATTATTTTCTGATGTTTAAATCTCCCAAGTGTTTTAATACAATTTAAAATCCCATGTTTATTCTTCGTAAGAGAATATGTAACCTATATTTGAGTAAAAATTCAGGTTATATTTGTATTGACATTATTCCTTGAACATTACATTTTCCTTTACAATTCTCTTAGAAGTTACATTTTCTCCAAAGTCAAGGAAGGACATGGCTTCTCACAAAAGTCTCTGTTATCTACGCCCTTTGAATAAATCTCCCAAGGACTCCTCTCTCTCTATTATTGGGAAACTGAACCATTATCTAAAACAACTACTTGGTTCATTCTTCTCTCTCTACTATCACTTTCTTTTACTCTTTTCTGTTTGCAAATTATCTGGTCTAAGCTCTGTAATATATGTGTAAAAAAGTCATATTCTAGCAGTATTTGGAGATGTGGCCTTTGACAGTCACTCCAGATGTAGATAACACTTGGGCCTTCCTGATAACTTTTGTGACTTTCTAAGGAAGGAATCACCTGAGCTATATCCTTTTTTCTAACTATATTGTACTCTTAACTATATCTGATCCAGTAGGTTGACATCACCTCACAACGACAGATGCCTACCTCCTGCAAGAAAGAGCATGAATATACAAGTCCTCCAGTTATGAATCAATGAGTTTTTTCTTTCTAAATCTAAAATGCAGTTATAAAAATAACCAAGAGACTAAGATACAAGTTTCACAGTGCCAGCAAAGCTCTGTTCTAAAGAAATCTGCTAGAATGAACTGGATTGGGCAGCTTTTCTGTCACTGTGACAAAATATCGTAGACAATGTTGGAAAGAACAGTTTGTGTAACTTGTTTCAGTGCATAGGCAATGTTACAGTTGTATCAGAGCCATAAAGAAGTAGCCTAAGGAGGCAGTGGGAGAGGAAAAGAGCAAAGCACATGACCTCACTCTGAACAGAAAACAGAAGAACGAGACAGGAAGGAACAGGGACAAAATACACAGTGACTTCCCAAGGACCTTCTTCCTCCAACCATGCACAATCTTTTAGTAGGCCATGAAAGGGTTAATTCATTGATGAAGGTATCAGTCTCTTAATCCACTAAAGTCTCAACAGTGTCATCATCTGGGGGAAAAAAACCGTCATCAACACATGAGACTTGGGGGTTTCACTGAAATCTAAACCATGATGTGATGCTTCAGTTAAATTAATTCCCACAAATCTATTCTGCGTGTAACTCACAAATCTGAATGATTATAAAAAGATCTTCCAAACAGTCAGGTCTTTCCTTTTGCTCTTATAACTACTCAGGGTCTCTGGCTAGTATAAGGTTACTACAAATGGGAATTGTTTCAATCATTGATAAACATTGTTACAGTTTTGTATTTTTGTAGTTTATTATAAAGCAAACAAATTTTAGTTTTAGCCAGCTTAAAACTGCATTAGAAGAACTTTCACAGAATACTTTTAAAAATTTACACTAAAAATGTTTTAAAATTGTACCTATAAACATTAAATTTTATTTTCTGGTTCTAATTACTAACAATTCAGAAAGAAACTGAATGATTTCTACTATCCTTTTTTAATTTTTATTCCTTTTCTGGAGGTCAAAATACCACTCTAAAGAGCTTTAGAAAAAGACAGGTCTAGCCAAGCAGATGCATATAATCCTGGCATTTCGGAGGCTGAGAAAGGATGATGATTTTTTTAAAATCTAGCTTGAGGTACTCAACAATTTACACAGCCTGAAAAGAAAGGAGACTGTGTCAAAAAAAAGTGAAAAGAAAATGCTTGCCTATATTGTATAGAGTGTCTGGAAAAACATCATTTGTAATGAATATGAGTATAAAATAATTCAAAAACAACTGTCAATTCAAATATGCTGTCACATTTCAATCCCAAACCTATCATTAAAATATGGAAAGAAAAAAATTTTATTCTACTATTTTATTACAATGGGAAAAGAATATGATATTTGACAGAACTTTTAAAGCCATAAAATAAGCTATCCTGTTTTTGAAGACAGCATAATTGTTCTTTATATTGGGTACTTTCACTAAAAGTAAAACTTTTTATTTATTGCCTTTAGAAATCGTCTATTATTTGATTCAGTAAGATGTCAATAAAACAAATTACACAGAATTCAAAATGGAAATGGATATAATCATAAAACAGGAAAAAAGAACTGGTCATTTTGAAGTGATACAAGAAGTGAAACAAAAATAAATTCAGTAGCGAATAGTATTGCTTATTCTTTTTTTTTTTTGAAAGTAATCTTATTAAATTATAAAAAGTTTCCATTTACGCCCCTCCTCCCAACGCCCTCCCACTCCCCCCCTCCCTCTCCTCCTCCCTCTTTGTCCCCAAGGGCAGTCAGGGTCTCCTGCCCTGTGGGAAGTCCAAGTTCCTCCCCCCTCCCTCCAGGTCCAGGAAGGTGAACATCCAAACAGACTGGATCCCAAAAATCCAGTATATGCAGAGGAAACCAGTCCCAGTGTCATTGTCAATGGCTTCTCAGAAAGACTGCAGGCCAGCCACATTCAGAAAATCCGGCCACATTCAGAGAATCTGGTTGGATCACATGCTCGTTCAGTCACGGTCCATCTGGCCTTGGTAAACTCTCATTAGATCCGACCCCTTGTATCAGTGGGTGATAGTATCCCTCGCAGTCCTTCGTCATTTTCTTCCTCCTTCTGCTCCTCATTTGGATCTTGGGGGGCTCAGTTCGGTGCTCCAACGCGGGCCTCCACCTGTATCGCCATCCAACGCCAGATGAAGGATCTATGGTGATAAGCAAAATATTCATCAGTATGGTCACGGGCCAAGGCCGGTTCAGGCACCCCCTCCTCTGTTCAGAGAACAATCTGGGGATCTCTCCTTGGACCCGGGATCCCATATATAATCAAGTTTCCTGTAAACTCTAAAATGACTCCCTTAGTTGAAATATATTCTTCCCTGATCCCACATTCATCCTTCCTCCCTTCCCCCCATCTCGGTCAGCCGAGCTTTCTCCATTCCTCCCCTACTCCCTTCTCTCTAACCCTCTCCCCTTCCAACAACCCTCCCACCCCCCCCCATGCACCCAAGGTTACCTGGGACTCTTGACTATTTCCTACCTCCTGGCGGATAGCTAAATAATCTTCATCAGGTTCGTCTTCTTATTTAGCTTCTCTAGGATCACGAATAATAGGCTCAAAGACCTTAAATTATGGTTAGAATCCACTTATGAGTGAATACATACCGTGTTCCTCTTTTTGGGTCTGGCTTACCTCACTCAGTAAAGCGTTTTCTATGTCCATCCATTTGCATGCAAAATTCAAGATGTCATTATTTTTTACCGCTGAGTAAAACTCTAATGTGTATATGTTCCACACCTTTTTAAACCATTCTTCTATTGAGGGGCACCTAGGCTGTTTCCAGGTTCTGGCTATTACAAATAGTGCTGCTATGAACATAGTTGAACAAACACTTTTGTAGTATGTTTGGGAATCTCTAGGGTATATTCCCAAGAGAGGAATTGCTGGGTCCTGAGGGAGGTTGACTCCCAGTTTCCTGAGAAACCGCCACACTGATTTCCAAAGTGGCTGCACAAGTTTGCATTCCCACCAACAATGGATGAGTATTCCCCTCATTCCACATCCTCTCCAGCATAGGCTATCATTGGTGTTTTTAACTTTAGCTATTCTGACAGGTGTAAGATGGTATCTCAAAGTGGTTTTGATTTGCATTTCCCTGATCGCTAAGGAGGTTGAGCATGACCTTAAGTGTCTTCTGGCCATTCGAAGTTCATCTGTTGTGAATTCTCTGTTCAGATCAGTACCCCATTTTTTAATTGGGTTAATTAGAGTTTTAGTGTCTAGTTTCTTGAGTTCTTTGTATATTCTGGAGATCAGACCTTTGTCTGATGAGGGGTTGGTGAAGATCTTCTCCCAGTCAGAAGGCAGCCTTTTTGTCCTACTGACAGTGTCCTTTGCTTTACAGAAGCTTCCCAGTTTCAGTAGATCCCATTTATTCATTGTTTCTCTTATTGTCTGTGCTGCTGGGGTCCTACTTAGGAAGAGGCCTCCTGTGCCTAAATCTTGTAGACTACTTCCCACTTTCTCTTCTATCAGGTTCAAAGTGGACGGATTAATGTTGATGTCTTTAATCCATTTGGACTTGATTTTTGTGCATGGTGATAGATATGGATCTACTTCCATTTTTTTACAGGTTGACATCCAGTTATGGCAGCACCATTTGTTAAAGATGCTTTCCTTCTTCCATTGTATACCTTTAGCTCCCTTGTCAAAAATTAGGTGTTCATAAGTTTGTGGGTTAATATCTGGGTCTTCTATTCGATTCCATAGGTCGACTTCACTGTTCTTATGCCAATACCAAGCTGTTTTCAATACTGTAGCTCTATAATAGATTTTGAAGTCAGGGATGGTAATGCCTCCAGAAGTTCTTTTATTGTATAAGATTGTTTTGGCTATCCTGGGTTTTTTGTTTTTCTATATAAACTTGATTAATGTTCTCTCAAGGTCTGTGAAGAAGTTTGATGGGATTTTGATGGGGATTGCATTGAATCTGTAGATTGCTTTTGGTAGAATTGCCATTTTTACTATGTTGATTCTCCCAATCCAAGAGCAGGGGAGGTCTTTCCATTTTCTGGTATCCTCCTCAATTTCTCTTTTCAAAGGCTTAAAGTTCTTGTCAAATAGGTCTTTCACATCCTTGGTTAGAGTAGCCCCAAGATATTTTATGGTGTTTGTGGCTATCGTGAAAGGTGATGTTTCTCTGATTTCCCTCTCCGTTTCTTTATCCTTTGTGTATAGGAGTGCCACTGATTTTTTGGAGTTGATCTTGTATCCTGCCACATTACTAAAGGTGTTTATCAGCTGTAGGAGTTCTTTGGTAGAGTTTTTGGGGTCGCTTATGTACACTATCATATCGTCAGCAAATAACGAAAGTTTAACTTCATCCTTTCCAATTCGAATCCCCTTGATCCCCTTATGTTGTCTTATTGCTATTGCTAGAACTTCAAGCACTATATTGAAGAGGTATGGAGAGAGTGGACAGCCTTGTCGTGTTCCTGATTTTAGTGGAAAGGCTTTGAGTTTCTCTCCATTCAATTTGATGTTAGCTGTCGGCTTGCTGTATATTGCTTTTATTATATTTAGGTATGATCCTTGTATCCCCAGTCTCTCCAACACCTTTATCATAAATGGGTGTTGAATTTTGTCAAATGCTTTTTCAGCATCCAATGAAATGATCATATGATTTTTTTCTTTCAGTTTATTTATATGATGGATTACATTGATAGATTTGCGTATGTTGAACCATCCCTGCATCTCTGGGATGAAGCCTACTTGATCATAATGGATGATTTTTCTAATGTGTTCTTGGATTCGGTTTGCCAGTATTTTATTGAGAATTTTCGCATCGATGTTCATGAGTGAGATTGGCCTGTAATTCTCTTTCTTGGTTGTGTCTTTGTGTGGTTTTGGTATTAGGGTGACTGTAGCTTCATAAAAGGAGTTTGGCAGTGACTTTTCTTTTTCTATATTGTGGAATACATTAAGGAGTATAGGTATTAGCTCTTCCTGGAAGTTCTGGTAGAATTCTGCATTGAAACCATCTGGTCCTGGGCTTTTTTTGGTAGGGAGATTTTTGATAACAGCTTCTAGTTCTTCACGACTAACAGGTCTATTTAGATTGTTCACCTGGTCTTGGTTCAACTTTGGTATATGGTACTTATCTAAAAAAATGTCCATTTCTTTTACATTTTCCAACTTTGTGGCATATAAACTTTCGCAGTAAGATCTAATGATTCTCTGAATTTCCTCCGTGTCTGTGATTATGTCCCCCTTTTCATTTCTGATCCTATTAATTTGCAAGTTCTCTCTCTGCTGTTTGATTAGTTTGGATAGGGGTTTGTCAATCTTGTTAATTTTCTCCAAGAACCAGCTTTTTGCTTCATTGATTCTTTGAATTGTTTTCTGTGTTTCTATTTTGTTGATTTCAGCCCTCAGTTTGATTATTTCCAGTCTTCTACTCCTCCTGGGTAAATCAGCTTCTTTTTTTTTCTAGAGCTTTCAAGTGTGTTGTTAAGTCTCCAATGTGTGCTTTCTCTGTTTTCTTTAGGTGTGCACTTAGTGCTATGAACTTTCCTCTTAGCACTGCTTTCATAGTGTCCCATAGGTTTGAATACGTTGTGTCTTTGTTTTCATTATATTCAAGGAAGACTTTAATTTCTTTCTTTATTTCTTCCTTGACCCAGGGGTGATTTAGTAGTTGACTGTTCAACTTCCATGAGTTTGTTGGCTTCCTGGGTGTATCATTGTTGTTGAATTCTAATTTTAATCCATGGTGATCTGACAAGACACAGGTGGTTACTAATATTTTTTTGTATCTGTGGAAGTTTGCTTTGTTACCAAGTATGTGGTCAATTTTCGAGAAGGTTCCATGGGCTGCAGAGAAGAAGGTATACTCTTTCCTATTTGGGTGGAGTGTTCTATAGATATCTGTTAAGTCCATTTGATTCAGTACCTCCAGTAAATCTCTTATTTCTCTGTTAGGTTTCTGTCTGATTGACCTGTCCATTGGTGAGAGAGGAGTGTTGAAGTCTCCTACTATTAGTGTGTGTGGTTTGATGACTGCCTTGAGTTCTAGAAGAGTTTCTTTTACATATGTGGGTGCCTTTATATTAGGGGCATAGATATTCAAGATTGAGACTTCTTCCTGATGAATTGTTCCTGTTATGAGTATGAAATGTCCATCTCCATCTCTTCTGATTGATTTTAGTTTGAAGTCGATTTTGTTAGATATTAGAATGGCCACACCCGCTTGTTTCTTAGGTCCATTTCTTGGAAAACCTTTTCCCAACCCTTTACTCTGAGTAGGTGTCTGTCTTTGTGGTTGAGGTGTGTTTCTTGTAGACAGCAGAATGTTGGATCCTGTTTTCGTATCCAATCTCTAAGTCTGTGCCTCTTTATAGGTGAGTTGAGACCATTGATATTAAGTGATATTAATGACCAGTGATCGATGACTCCGGTCATTTTTTTGGGTAGTAGCGTGTATGTGTTTTCCTTCTTTGAGTTGTGCTTGTGAAGGGTCGCTAGATGTCTGAGTTAATGTAGGCAGTGTTGGGAATGTTGGATTCCTTGGGTTGTGATTTTCCTTCTAGTATTCTCTGTAAGGCTGGATTAGTAGCTACGTATTGTTTAAATTTGTTTTTATCCTGGAATATTTTGTTTTCCCCGTTGATAGTGAACAATAGCTTGGCTGGGTAAAGTAGTCTGGGTTTGCATCCATTGTCTCTTAGTTTCTGCAGTACCTCTATCCAGGACCTTCTGGCTTTCATGGTTTCCATCGAGAAGTCTGGTGTAAGTCTGATAGGTTTACCTTTATAGGTTACTTGACCTTTTTCCTTTGCAGCTCTCAATATCCTTTCTTTAGTCTGAATGCTTTGTGTTTTGATTATTATATGACGAGGGGATGTTTTTTTCTGATCCAGTCTATTCGGTGTTCTGTATGCTTCTTGAACCTTCATAGGAATATCGTTCTTTAGGATGGGAAAGTTTTCTTCTATAATTTTGTTGAGTATATTTTCTGGACCTTTGAAATGCAATTCTTCTCCTTCTTCTACTACAATTATTCTTAGATTTGGTTTTTTTATTGTGTCCCACAGTTCCTGAATGTTTTGTGATAAGAATTTGTTGGATTTGCTGTTTTCTTTGGACAGAGTGTTTAATTTCTCTATGGTGTCCTCAGAGTCTGAGATTCTTTCTTCTATCTCTTGTATTCTATTGGTTAAGCTTGTTTCTCAAGTCTCTGTTCGTTTACCCAGATTTTCCATAGCCAGCCGGCCCTCGGTTTGTGATTTCTTCATTGACTCCATTTCAGTTTTCAAATCTTGAACTGTTTCTATTACCTGTTTGATTGTTTTTTCTTGGTTTCCCAGAATTTCATTTATGGATTTACTCATTTCTTCAAACTTTTTGGTATATTTCTCTTCCATTTCTTTACTCATTTCCTCAATTTTTTTGTTATACTTATCTTCCATTTCTTTACGGCAGATTTTCACCTCCTGTTTAAGTTCCTCTATTATTTTCATAAAGAAGCGCTTAGAGTCGATTTCTTCTATTTCTTCTGGAGTAGGGTGTTCAATTCTTCTAGTTTCGAGCTCCCTGGATTCTGGCGATGTCATGTTGCCTTTCAGGTTGTTGGAGGAAATCTTGCATTGGCGCCTGCCCATCTCCCCCACTCTGGATGAAACTCCTCAGCACTTTCTGGATAGAACTCCTCAGCACTCTCTGGGTAGGACTTCACAGCACTCTCTGGATAGAGCTCCTCAGCCCTCTCTGGGAAGAACTCCTCAGCAGGGCAACAGGGCTAGCTGGTCTTCCCAGGACCCAGGAGACAAAGGGCCCGCAGCAGTGGGGGGAGGGGAGGGGTCCCTTGGAACACCGAAGACCCTGCCGCAGAAGCTGAGGGGGGAAGGGCTGTGCTCCCTTCCCGGACAGGCAGGCAGGCTGCCCAGGCTAGCGCCCACTCACCTCTCTGGGAAGAACAGCTCAGCAGGGCAACAGGGCTAGCTGGTCTTCCCAGGACTCAGGAGACAAAGGGCCCGCCTTGCTTATTCTTGAGAATTCCTTCTGCTAATCTTTCACTGTGTGTGTGTGTGTGTGTGTGTGTGTGTGTGTGTATGACACTGAGTTAAATTAGTGCTGAATGCTGGAAAGTTCACTGATTTTACTGTCTTGCCCCTGTGCAGATCTGCAGGCTACCATACCTGAGTGGTCTTGTGAGGACAATGGCCATATCGTGTCCAGAAGACCGCATTTCACTACCCTCTTCCTCATCCTCCTGCTCCTAGATTATTTTAATCCCCTTTTCAGTGAGCCTTGAGGATTGGAGTGTATAGGTGGAAGCTATTAGTTTGTTCCCAGCTGCTCAGACCCCTGAAATAATCACATAGACACTATATTATTAATAATACTTTTTGGCCAATAGTTTAAACATATTGCCAGCTAGTTGTTATATCTTGAATTAACCCATTTATATTGGTCTGTGTATCACCATGTGGTTGTGGCTTACTGGCAAGGTTCCGGTACATCTGTTCTAGCCAGCAAGCAGGGAGTTTCCAGAAGCTAGGATCCCCCCAAAGTCATCCATCCATTATTCAGAGCAGACCAAAAAAAAAAGACCCCAAACACTCAGGTAGGCATAGCAAGTATTGGACCAAGATACTGCCAATCTCGTTTGAAGGAAGAGATGGGTAGGCACCAATGCAAGAATTCCTCCAACAACCTAAAAAACAACATGGTAACACCAGAAGCCAGTGGTCACACAACAGGAAGACCTGATCATTCTAACCCAAAAGAAGTAGAAGAAAATGACTTTAAATATAAATTTATGAAAATGATGGAGATCTTTAAAGAGGAAATGAAAAGCTATTTTTAAAAAATGGAGAAGAAGACAAACATAAATTTGGAAGAAATTCATAAATCCCTCAAAGAAACCCAAGAAAATCAAGAAAAAAAAACAATCAAACAGGTGAAGGAAATAGTTCAAGACTTGAAGACTGAAATAGAGGTAATAAAGAAAACACAAACTGAGGAAAATCAGGATATGGAAAATCTGGGTAAAAGAACAGAAACTACAGAGACAAGTATAACCAGATAGAAGAAAGAATATCAGGTGCTGAAGATACTTTAGAGGCAATAGACTCATTGGTCAAAGAAAACATTAACTCCAATAAATTCTTAACACAAAACATCCAGGAAATCTGGGATACCATGAAAAGACCAAATAGAAGAATAGTAAAGGTAAAAGAGGGAGAAGAACTCCAGTTCAAAGGCACAGAAAATATATTCAACAAAATCATTGAAGAAAACTTTTCCAACCTAAAGAAGAATATCTCTATGAAGGTAGAAGAAGCTTACAGAACACCAAATATACTGGATCAAAAAAAATCCCCTCACCATATAATAATCAAAACATAAACCATACAGAATAAAGAAAGAATATTAAGAGCTGCAAAGGAAAAAGGTCAAGTAACATATAAAGGTAAACCTATTAGAATTACACCTGACTTCTCAATGGAAACCATGAAAGCCAGAAGGTCCTGGATAGGTGTGCTGAAGACACTAAGAGACCATGGATACAAGCCCAGACTACTATACCCAGTAAAGTTTTCATTCACCATTGACCGAGAAAACAAAATATTCCATAAAAAAACAGATTTAAAAAATATGTATCCACAAACCCAGAATTACAGAAAGTACTAATAGGAAAACCCCAACCCAAGGAAGCTAACTGCACCTACAAAAACCACAAGCATCTGATAGCCTCCCACCAGCATAACTCAAAGAAGGAAAACACACAAATACCACTACTGAAAAATAACTGGAATTAACAACCACTGGTCATTAATATCACTTAATATCAATGAACTCAGTTCACCTATTAAAAGGCACAGGCTAAGAGAATGGATACAAAAAGAGGATCCAGCCCTGTGCTGTATATAAGAAATGCTTCTCAACCTCAAAGAAAGACACTACCTCAAAGTAATGTGTTGGGGAAAGGTTTTCCAATCAAATTGACCTAAGAAACAAGTGCTTGTGGCTATCGTAATAGCTAACAAAATTGATTTCAAACTAAATTTAGTCAGGAAAAGGACACTTTATATTCATAAAAAGACTAATTCATCAAGTTGCAATCTCAAACCTGAGCATTTATGCCCCTAACACAAGAGCACTTACATATGTAAAAGAAATATTACTAAAACTTAAATTGCACAACAAACCCCACATACAAATAGTAGGAGATTTCAACACTCCATTCCCTCTAATGGACAAGTCAACCAGACAGAAACTTAACAGAGAAATAAGAGAACTAGCAGATGTCATGTATCAAATAGACTTAACAGACATCTATAGAACTTTCCACTAAACACAAACGTGTATACCTTCTTCACAGCAACTCATGGAACCTTCTCTAAAATTCATCACATGCTCAGTAACAAAGCAAACCTCCACAGATGCAAAAAATTGAAGTAACTTCCTGTGTCTTATCGGATCACCATGAATTAAAGTTAAAATTAACAACAAAACTACTCTCAGAAAGCCTACAAACTCATGGAAATTGAACAGTGAACTACTGAACCATCCCTGGATCATGGAAGAAATAATGAAAGAAATTAAAGACTTCCTTAAATTCAGTCAAAATGAAGGCAAAACATATTCAAACCTATGGGACACCATGAAAGCAGTGCTAAGAGGAAAGTTCAGAGCACTAAGGGCCCACATAAAGAAAACAGAGAAAGCTCACATTAGTAGCTTAACAGCATACCTGAACGCTCATGAACAAAAAGAAGCAGACTCACTAAGGAGGAGTAGAAGATAGGAAATATTCAAATTGAGGACTGAAATTGATAAAGTAGAAACAAAGAAAACAATACAAAGAATCAATGAAAAAAAGAGCTGGTTCTTTAAGAAAATCAACAAGATAGACAAACCCTTCTTCAAAGTAATCAAAAGGCAGAGAGACAACATTCAAATTAACAAAATCAGAAATGAAAAGAAGGACAGAACAACAGACACTTAGGAAATTCAGAGAATCATTAGGTCATACTACAAAAACCCGTACTCCAAAATTGGAAAATACAAAAGTTTGGTAGATACCATCTACCAAAATTAAATCAAGACCAGGTGAGCAATTTAAATAGATCTATAATCTGCAAGGAATAGATGCTATCATCAAAAACCTCCCAAACAAAAAAATCCCAGAGCTGGATGGTTTTAGTGCAGAATT
The DNA here is from genome assembly GCF_982192425.1 of Myodes glareolus. NCBI lineage: Eukaryota > Metazoa > Chordata > Mammalia > Rodentia > Cricetidae > Myodes > Myodes glareolus. The sequence continues at coordinate 50,557,996 of NC_142029.1, read as the reverse complement.
ATACCAGAACTTCCAAGAAGAGCTAGTACCTCTACTTTTCAAAATGTTCCACATAATAGAAACAGAAGGAACATTGCCAAACTTTCTTCATGAGGCTACAGTTACCCTGATACCAAAACCACACAAATCTCAACCAAGAAAGAGAATAACAGATTATTCTCACTCATGAACATGAATGCAAAAATACTCAATAAAATGCTGGCAAATATAAGAACACATAAAAAAAATCATCCACCATGATCAAGACAGCTGGATCCCAGAGATACAGGGCTGGTTAAACATAGGAAAATTTATCAATGTAATTCATCACACAATAAACTGAAAAAAAATACCATAGGATTATTTCATTTTATGCTGGTAAAGGTCTTGGAGAGATCAGAGATACAAGAACTATATCTAAATATAATAAAATCAATATACAGCAAGCTGAAACCCAACATCAAACTAAATGAAGAGAAACTCAAAGCATTTCCATTAAAATCAGGAAAAAGACAAGGATGTCCACTCTCTCCATACCTCGTCAACATAGTTCTTGAGGTTTTAGCAATAAGATAACAAAAGAAGATCAAGAGTTTCAAATTGGAAAAGAAGAAGTCAAACTTTCGTTATTTGCAGCTGTCATGATAGTATATATTAGTGATCCCAAAAACTCTATGAAAGACTCCTACAGCTGATAAATACCTTCAGTGATGTGGCAGGATACAAGATCAACTCAACAAAAATATCAGTAGCCCTCCTATACACAAATGATAAAGAAGATGAGAGGGAAATCAGAGAAACATCTCCTTTCACAATAGCCACGAATAACGTAAAATATTTCAGGGTAATACTAACCAAAGAAGTGAAAGACCTATTAGACAACAACTTTAATTTTTGAAGAAAGAAATTGAAGAAGATACCAGAAAATGAAAGGATCTCCCATGCTCTTGGATAGGTAGGATCAACAAAGCAAAAATAGCAATCCTACCAAAAGCAATCTATAAATTCAATGCAACCCCCATCAAAATCCCAACATAATTCTTCACAGACCTTTAAAGAACAATAATTAACTCCATATGGAAAAATAAAAATCCCAGGATAGCCAAAACAATTCTGTACAACAAAGGAACTTCTGATGTGTAACATGAAAGGGCTTGCTTATTGGGGTTTATGTCCTGCCCAGTTCCCCACAACTGGTAAGCCCCAAAGAAAATCATATAGAGTCTACATTAGGTTATAAACTGATTGGTCCATTAGCTCAGTCTTCTTATTAGCTCTTGTAGTTTATATTAACCCATTATTCTCAACTATGTTACCAACGTGGCTCAGTACCTTTTCCAGCGGAGCAGGTTACATCTTGCTTCTCTGTGGTATGGGCAGGAATGGGAGGAGTGGGCTTCCTCCTTCCTGGCATTCTCCTGTTCTCATTGCCCTGACTCTACTTCCTGTGTGGTTGACCCACCTATACTTCCTGCCGGGCCAATCAGCATTTATTTAAAACATGATTGACAGAATACAGACAATTCTCCCGCACCACTGATGGCATCACCATCCCTGACATCAAACTCTATTACGGAGCTACAATAATGAAAAAAGCTTGGTATTGGCATAAAAACAGAGAGCTTGACTAATGGAATATATTCAAAGACCCAGATATTAATCCACACATCTATGAACACCTGATTTTTGATAAAGAAGCTAAAATTGTACAATAATAAAAAAAGAAAGTATTTTTAGCAAATGGTGCTGGCATAACTGGTTGTCAACATGGCAAAAAATAAAAGCAGATCCATAGCTATCATCATGAGCCAAATTCAAGTTCAAATGTATTAAAGACATCAATATAAATCCGACCACACTGAACCTGAGAGAAGAGAAATTGGAAAGTAGTCTTCAATGAATAGGTACATGAGACCACTTCCTAAATATAGCCCAGTAGCACAGTCACTGAGAGCAACAATAAATAAATGGGATCTCCTGAAACTGAGAAGCTTCTGTAAGGCATGCTCAATAAGACAAAAAGGCAGTCTACTGAAAGGGAAAAGATCTTCACCAACCCCACACCAGACAAAGGACTGATCTCTAAAATATATAAAGAACTCAAGAAATTAGACATTAAAATTCTAAATAACCCAATTAAAAATGGGGTGCTAAACTAAACAGAGAATTCTCAACAGAAGAATCTCAAATGACCAAAAGATACTTAAGGAAATGTTCAACATCCTTAGTTACCAGGAAAATGCAAACCAAAACAACTCTAAGATACCAACTTATACCTGTTAGAAAGGCTAAGATCCAAAACACTAATGATAACTTATGCTGGAGAGGATGTGGAGTAAGGGGAAAACTCCACCATTGCTGGTAGGAGTGCAAACTTGTGCAACCCCTTTGGAAATCATATGGCAGTTTCATATGGGAGCTTACCAACTCCAGCCAGATAGGGAAGGAACAAGCATAGGACCAAACTATTTCCTCGGAATGTGACTGACAGTTGCATGGCTGGAGCACACTGAAGGGCCACTTGCAGTGGCACCAGGATTCACCGCTACTGCATGTACTGGTTTTTGGGGATACTATTCTCTTTGGAAGAATACAGTAAGGAGGGCCTGGACTTTCCACAAGGCAATGTACCTGGGCCTCTATGGGGATTAAATGGGGTTGGGGTGGGAGGGTGGAGGAATTGGGAATTATTTTTAAAAATATCTAATAAATAAAATCTAATAAATAAAGGAAATAATTCTTTAATATGTAATAAGAAAATATTGCATGTGCCTTTGTGTGAGCATGTGTGTGTTACTGAATACCTCTCTCCCTAAGCACTGGTAACACAGAATGCTGCACTAAGAGTCCTGAGAACTATTGTGTGCTGCTGTTACCTAATAATAGCTCAGGAGTAAACAAAATTCAAAATTTGGTAAAGAGTCTTTATTGAATATTTATTTCCTTCATAGAGTTAAAAGAAGAAGTTGAACCCTAAGTAGATCATTTATGTTTATATTTATACTTTCTGCTTTCATATTCTATAATTTGTGGTTTATGATCTCATTATTTCATGTCTCTAAAAATCAAGGCTTTTTGATGAATTTTAGTTATATTTAAATTTTCTGTAAATTTGGTTTCTAAATGGTTCTGATATCTAATCTTGATTGGCGACTTAACACAACTGCAAAGAAGGAACCTTGGTTGCGGGAAATTTCCTCTAGCAGATTGGCCTATGGACCAATATATATTTATAGTAGTGATTTTCTTTAGTGTTTATTAAAATGGCAGGGTTCAAACCACTGTTGGTGGTACATCCCTAGGTATATGTGCCTGGAATATATAAAAAGTCTGGCTGAGTTAGCTAGAGAGAGCAAGCTAGTTCGCATCATTCCTCTGTGGTTTCTGCTTCAAGTTCCTGACATTAGTTTCTGCTTTAGTTTCCCTTGATGATAAACAATGTTAACCAAATTAACCCTTTCTTCCCATAGTTGCTCTTTGGCAATGATACTTCCCAACCACAGAAATAAAACTACCATAGAATATTTGGGATAAGAGCAATCATTACACAAATTCCTTCTGTTTTTGGAATGAGAGAAGTATTAATACAAATATCCCCGTGACCTCCTCCTGATAGTTCTAGTGTGGGAGCCCACATGTGACTCAGTTTTCATCTGAAGTCATTTCTGACTTAAAGAAGTCATTTGAGTTCAAGCTTGTCTGCTCTGTTTTTTCTTTTAATCTTGTGGTTTGTGAGAGACTTCTCACTGAGCCCATGAGAAAAGAACACTCTATCTAGCAGACAGTATGCTGCTGACGACAAACCTCAGGAACATCAAGCTAGAAAGCAGGTCTGCTTCTAAGCAGCAAGCACATGTTGGAGAGAAAAGAAGCTGTTCACTCAAGGACAGGAATGGTCCTGTGCTTAGATACTGACTGATCATCTGTGCTGTGCTTTGTTCTGCTTTTGTATATAAGCAAGTCTTGAAATAAACACTGGGCCGTTTGGCTGTTTTTTCATGACAAGACAGACTTCCCGATTCTATCCTGTCTCCTGTTTCTTCTGACTTTTCTTTGGCCTCGAGGATCCCCTATTCAGGAACCCTAGCTGACCTTGTAGGAATGGACTCCAATCGTTTAGTTTGTGCTGGGTCATTTAATGCCAGCAAAAACATCAGTATTTGTGGGACAGCTCTAAAAAAAATTAAAAACCTTTTAATATGAAAGATATGTGAAATACTCATATATTCTTTCAATTGTCCCAGTTCCAATGCTCGGGAAATTTTTAGATTGCCAAAACTCATTACTAGACTTTTCTGTTTGTTTGTTTTGGCTTTTAGAGACAGGGTTTCTCTGTAGCCTTGGAACCCACCCTGGATAGCCTCAGATCTACCTTCTCTGCCTCCCGAGTGCTGGGATTAAAGGTGTGCACTGCATATTGCTGCTATTGTTGCTGTCTGGTCTTGAAACTTTATTTGTCCTCTTTTTGAAAATCACATGCCTTAATTCTGAAGAGGTTATATGACAAAATTAGTCTGTAAGATATTTACCAACATTTTATAACCTTAAGTTTTTATTTAAGAATAAAAAATGTATGGCTGATGAATGAATTCAAAGGGTTCTAATTGTAAAATAATGAAAAATTAAAAGTACCATTCTAATTGGGGATTAGTTTCTTTAAATGCCCACATATAAACTTAGAAGAAAGGTTTAGTATTCAGGCACCTTTATTTTCATCATTAATTGAATCCTGCTCTTGCCAAGGTATTAAGGCTTAAGTTACAGATGGTATACTTGTTTGAACAAATCAACCATTCCGTAAAATTCCAGATAACAAAATAGATTTTAACATACAAATGAGTGTTCTGAGACTATACTTTCTCTATTGCTATAACAATTTCTCTTGAGTAATGAAGAGTTCTATGGATTTATCCCTAAATGTGGTTATTGATGCCTCACCCACTTGAGTACATGCTTTTTAAAGAGGAAAAGGGATTAAGTCTGAACTGAATGTGTAGTATTTCTAGCATGATCACTCTTTTAATCCCTCTAGTCAGTGACTTACCCTAAATTTTAGTTGAACTTAAAGGGTCAATTGTCTTGTATCAAACAGGTATTAAATAATTCCTTTCACTTTTGAAAGATGAAGGCATAGAAGAGGTAGAAGCCTGGTACCTGTCCTTATGCCAGTGAGTCAGTAATGACTAAAGTAATGTCCCAGGTACAGTTCATTAAAAAAAACAAAAACAAGTGGCACACATAATTTTATTAGCTAAAAAGATAATAAACTACTTCCTTAATACTTCCTTTGTGTGGCTTTATTGGATTATTGCAACCTAATCCTTATTCCTTACTGTTGCAAGAATGCTTAAAACAGCAGATCAGAAACATCCAATAGTGATACCCCAGTAGAGGAGAACAAATCAAATAATAGCTGATGCAAACACCATGTGTAACCAAAGTAAAAACATTTATGGAAAATAAATTGTATTTAGTAATATACCAATAATTACTGTGCTTTAGCACATAGCAATAAATATGTAAGATAAGAAAAGGAACAAAAAGGATAATAAACTATATCTATCCTATTTTAGGGCAGACAGTTTTTTACTGTGTAGGATAAAAGTGTTCTGTAGATTCTAAAGAAAAAATTTAGATGAAAATATATGAAATATATTATTTGTCAAGATTACTTTTAATTATAGGAGTGCACTCCTAAGTCTCTCTAAATCCATTTGCTCATTAATTTAAAGTCCCTCAGAAAGACAGCTATTGACAAACTTTCCTATACAGTGATGGAAAGAAAAACTCCATCAGGTTTGGAGGAAATGACTTAAAAAACAAACAAACCAAAACTTATAGAGTTGTTGACTCAGTGCAGTAACAAATTAAAGTCTTCAATTTTAACATTGCTGTCATATCTGAAATGTAATGTTTGTTTTTAAAGGGAGGAGGAAGAGAGGTAAGCAGGAGAAAAATTATTATTTGTAAACAAGTATGTCATCAGAACTAAGGTACATAGATTAAAAACATCTTGGAGAGCATGATTAAGTTGTTCCTCAAATGAACTACTGCTACTGTTATTAATATGTAAATAAAATTAGGATATATTTTATTAAGTTCATATATCACAATTTATCAAATAATTCTTATTTGCAACTTAATAAGTGTTCTTTGGGAGACTTATGAGGCTTATACATATTTATTCTATGAGAGTACATTCTAGAACTGTGCATTTCTTTTCATTTGTTAAATGTGTTCCCTCAGTAGTTGCAGACAACAGCTCTCTTCACTTCTTACAATAATAACATGTAATCATGTGGGTTTCCTAGACAACTTTTATAAAGATAAATGATTCATGGGTGGATGGTAAGCTTTCCACTGCTTTGGTCATATCATTCCTTCTTTATGTTGAAAACAAAGGGGTTACTGTAAAAACTTTCCTTAGCTTTAATTTTACATAGTTACTGTTATCATTTGACCCAAACTTATCATTAATTGTAAATAAGACATACACAAGTAACATATATAAAACTTATGATGAAACTTTATAATCTCCAAAAAATTACTCTAATTTTTATATTACATATTGTCCTAATTAGTCCTAAAATATACTGTTGCTTTCATAACCATCAAAATTCCTGAAGCATTGATGCTTAAAAGCAGAACAATCTGCAAAGTAATTTACTCAAATACTAGAAGGTATTTTCTAGCAGTGAACAAGAAAACAATCACCAATCTCATTTCCCTCCCATTCATCATCCATGTCGTTTACTCATCCATACATGCTACTACTCTACTGGCAACATATTTGCTGACTTTTGCTTTTCTATGATAAAATACCATGACTGAACACAATGTACAGAAGGATGAAGTTAGTTTGTCTTATGGCTTCAAAACATAATGGTGGGGAGAGCATGATAGTGGGCCCAGGAAGATGGATGAACACATTCATATCCACACACAGGAAACAGACAGCACAATGAGAGAGTTAAGGCTATAAAGCTCTCACTCTGCCCCTAGTGAGTACTTCCTCCAGCAAGACTACACCAACAAAAGGTTGTATACCCTCTCAAAAAACACTGACAACTGGGCTGTAAGTGTTCAAACAAATCTGAGTTATTTCTTAATTGAGTCACCATTGTGGGAAATTCTGTTTATGTAGCATATCTGTTATCCAATTGAAAGGAACATTTAGTCTGAGAGGCAGAGTTTACATTCAGCAGGCTAGAATGGACCAATCAACCTTGAAGGACCCAGGATAAGAGACAGAGACATGGGTGGAGAGTTAGGGAGAAGAGGAGAGGGGCAGAGAGGGAGAGGGAGACCCTGAGTTGAATAGGCAGGTACATAGGTTGCATTATCTTTATGGGAGCCTGAAGGCAATGTGGTGAGTGGATAGCTGCCATGGTAACTGCCTCAGATTCTTATCTTTTTTGTACTCAAGTTTTGTAGTATGAGTGCTGATAGGTCTTAATAATAAAAGAGAGATGGAACAAAACCTCAGCCACCTTACTTCTCAACAATCAGCTAAAAAGAGACTGAGTTCCTGTTTCCTCCCACCTTATCACTCTCTGTTTAACTATGTTACTTCCTTTCTGCCTGTACAGACCTCCAGACCTGTATGGAAAGCTAGTGGGTAACTGTGCCTTCAGATCTTCATGCAAGCTTTATTTGTACAAATAGGATATCACCACAACTTTATAAAGTGCACACGTGAAAGAGTCAGGAAACACTTTGTCAAGCCCATTACAGTGCCAAGACTCATTTTCAGTCTTCACGTGTTGATGGACAGGTAGCTCTCCACAATGAGGTTATTGTAATCTCTAATATCACATCAGCTCACAAAACTCTCTGAGCAGAGTCCAGGCATTCCCACCTGTCCTGTGGGAAGTCCACAGCTACATCCCTGAATGTCAATAGGCTGTGCAACATGTTTACTGGAAAATCAGGCACTTACTTCCCAGAATTCTCCTAGTCTGGTCGCCCCACCTATACTTCCTGCCTGGCTATTGGCAAATCAGTGTTTTATTAAACCAGTAAGAGTGACAAATCTTTACAGTGTACAGGAGAATTATCCCCTAAAGAGTTTTATAATTTAAAAAAGGATAAAAGTAATCTCTTCAAGCCACCACAACTTTTATTATGTATTATTTCTCACTTGAATTGTCAGTCTCCTATCTGAGGTGTTATTTTAGTTTTTGGTCCACTTTTTCTCTTCATTAATTTTTCCCATCACCAGTAATTGGTTATTAACAACTTCTGGAAACATGTATCGATAATTTATCTTCTTCTTTCTTACATTACTTATTGTGTTTTGAAAAAGAATTTTTTAACTTCAAGACAAACACAGTCATGTTAAATTTGAAGGGACAGATGTAATCAAAGAAAAAATGTAGAGTCATGACAATGAGATAGCTACTATAACACATTTATTTTGTGTGCAGATTTGTTTAAAATTCATTATTTGAATTAAATGATTCAATACTATGTAATAAAAGAAAATAACAGCTTAGAGAGATTAACTAGTTTTTACAGTGTTGCATAGCTACTGAGTTATAAAGTCGGGATTTGAAACCTTGCATGTCATAAAATTTGACTATTTCTCTGAAAGTATAGTAGTTGGATAGTAACTTCCTAACAGGGACAAGAGTACCACTGTGATTTGGGGGTGGTAAGTTTAAACAGAATAAATAAAAACTTTTCTTGGGAAGAAAACAGTTGTCTTCCAGAAAGACAGTATGTGAGCATCATTATTTTCCTCAGCAAGGGTCAAGAAAAAAAATGATAGTAGATTAAATAATATGAGGTAAAAAGTCCAGTAAGAAAAGAAACTATCATACTTGCATATGATCATGCCTATATTAGTGTTTTTAAAGTATAAAGCAATAGTAAGAGATAGAATTTTTTTCTGATACATTAGGCAGTATTTGAAGAAAGGATTACACTCAACTAGACAAAAGGTAGGCTAACTACAGACCTTCACCTCTCCCTCCTCCCTCCTTGAAATCTACTCCCCTAGTCTCATGCCCAGCTCTGTAACAGACCACCTACAACAGCCTCCCTTGCTGCCCTAGTCTCCAGTGGATCACAGAGATCTTCGCCTTCAACGTTCTTTCCACAACTCATCACGTTATCCCAACCAAACTCTAGGAAGCACTTTCCGGAAACCCAGAAGTCAAGTCTGCCAGAGAACAAAGTAGAGCAGAGAAGCAGGTAGATGAGCTTCAGATCTTCACTCTCCATTCTCTCCTATAAATAGAATTTCCCAGTCTCATTCCTAGTTCCATAGCAGATCGCAGGTTGTGTCACCTTCTTTTTCTGCCCCCATTCCCAAGGGACTAAGCAGATCCTGGAAGATACTGACACCCTATTTCCTGTGAACCCCCTAAACCATACCTCTTCTAGCCCATATCCATTCTGAAGTATCAACTCCTCCATACCTAGAAATACTTTTTATCATAAACCTCCAGTGTCTACACCTAGGGGGCTCCCAGAAAAATTTCTTCCAGGTAGCAAACAACCACCATAGCCTTCTAAGAAGCAGAGAAGGCAACAGAAACCAAGTAACAAAAATCCACCCAACATAACAAGACCAGATATTAGCACATAGAATTGCAATATTCCCAAACCAAGATACATGGAAACCAGCATGTAAATAAAATAACTATCAGAACAATATGTCTCCACTGGAGCCACGCAACCGTACAATAGTCAGCCCCAATAACTGCTATATAGCTGAAGTATAAGAAAAGAACCTTAAAATAGTCTTTATGAATATGATAGCAAGGAAACAAATAAAACAGTTCAAGACCTGAAAATGGAAAAAGAATCAATAAAGAAAACCCAAACTGAGAGAAATCTTAAAATGAAAAAAAAAATGGAACTCCAACAGAAACCTCAGAGGCAAGCCTCACCAATAGAATGTTTGAGATGGAAAAGAAAATCGCAGGCATTGAAGACACAATAAAAGAAATGAATACCTTAGTCAAAGGAAATGCTAAATCCAAAAATATCCTGGCTTAGAACACCAAGGAAAACTGGAGCGGTATAAAACAACCAAATATAAGAGTAATGAGAATGGAAGGAGGAGAAGCAACCCAAGTCAAAGACTCAGAAAATACTTTCAGCAAAATCATAGAAGATTATCTCTTTAACCTAAAAAAAAAGATGCCTATCAGGGTACAAGATGAATATAGAATATCAAACTAGAAAAGACAATCCCCTCGATCCCCTCGGCACTATGTGTGTGTGTTTATATATAAACAATAAAGATACACAGCAAAGGGAAAAATTAAAAGCTACATAGGAAAATTACTGAGTGACATATAAAGTCAAACTTAGTAGAATAACACCTGATATTTCATTAGCAAATCTAAATGCAGAAAGGCTGGAAGAGATGTTTTAAAATATCACAGATGCCAGACCAGAGTACTATAACCAGAGAAAATTTCAATCACAATAGATGGACAAAAGAAGGCATCCCATGATAAACCAAATACAAACAATATCTATCTAAAACATCTGCCCTACAGAAGGTACTAGGAGGAAATGTTCAACCTAAAAGTGTTAACCATACGTGGAATAAAGAATACCAAACAAGCTAATTAAGAAAGTAAATACACACACGCGTGTGCACACATACACACACACACACACACACACCACAACCACCACCACCAACAACAACAACAATCATTACAGCAACAACAACAAAATAAAAGAAATCAACAAACACTGTTCATTGATATCTCTCAAAATCAATGGTCTTAATTCTGTAATAAAAGGCAGAATCCATCCTTCTGATGAATCCAAGAAGTATGGTTAACATCAAGGATAGATATAACCTCAGTGTAAAATGATGAGAAAGAATATTCCAAGTAAATGGGCCTATGAAGCAAGTTTGTGCATCCAATTTAATATCTGACAATATATGTCTATAGTGTGTTTTCTTTACCATTGATCCCATATTAGAAATTTAAATAAACTATATATCATCATTTCGGTGAATAGTCACATCAATTTACTTAATTTCTTTATAATTTTTTAATTTTATTTATTATTATTATTAGGCTACTTTAAAAATACCAATCCAAATTTCCACTTCCTCCCCTCCTCCCACTTCTACACACCTTCCCAACACTCCCCCCTCCAATTCTAAAAGAGTGGTATTGCTGAATCCTGAGGTAGGTTGATTTCCAATTTTCTGAGAAACCACTATACTGATTTCCAAAGTGGTTGCACAAGTTAACATTTCCACTAACAATGGATGAATGCTCCCCTTACTCCACATCCTCTGCAGCAGAGGTTATCATTGACAAATGGAATCAAATTGAAGATCCTGATATTAACCCACACACCTATGAACACCTGAGTTTTGACAAAGAAACTAAAATTATGCAATGTAAAAAAGAAAACATCTTCAACAAATGGTGCTGGCATAACTAGATGTCAACCTGTAGAAGAATGAAAATAGACCTATATCTATCACCATGCACAAAACTGAAGTTCAAATGGATTAGAGAGCTCAATATAAATCCAACAACACTGAACCTGATAGAAGAAAAGGTGGGAGCTAGCCTTCAATTCATGGGCACAGAAGACCACTCCCTAAATATAACCCTAGTAGCAGAGACAATAAGAGCAACAATAAATAAAGGGGATCTCCTGGACTGAGAAGATCTTATTTTTTATTTTTATTGAGATCTACATTTTTCTCTGCTCCCTTCCTTATCTCTCCCCTCCCCTTCAACCTTCTCCCAAGGTTGCCATGCTCCCAATTTACTCAGAAGATCTTGTCATTTTCTATTTCCATATAGATTAGATCTATGTGTGTCTCTCTTAGTATCCTCATTGTTGCCTAGATTCTCTAGGATTGTGATTTGGTGGGCTGGTTTTGTTTGCTTTATGTTTAAAAACCACTTATGAGTGAGTAAATATGATAATTTTTTTCTCACTCAAAATGATGTTTTCTAGTTCCATCCATTTGCCTGCAAAATTCAAGATCTTGTGATTTTTTTTCTGCTGTGTAGTACTCTATGGTGTAAATGTACCACACTTTCCATATCCATTCTTTGATTGGAGGGCATTTAGATTGTTTCCAGTTTCTGGCTATGACAAACAATACTGCTATGAACATAGTTGAGCACATGTCTTTGTGGCACAATTGAGCATCCTTTGGATATATATGCAAAAGTGGTATTACTGGGCCGTGACAAAGGTTGTTTCCTAATTTTCTGAGAAATCGCCACACTGACATCCTAAGGGGCTGTGCCAACTTGCATTCCCACCATCAATGTAGGAGTGTTTCCTTTACCCTACAACCTCTCCAGCATAAGTTGTCATCAGTGTTTTTGATCTTGGCCATTTTTACAGGTGTGAGATGGAATCTCAGAGATGTTTTGATTTGCATTTCTCTGATGACTAAGGATGTTGAGCATTTCCTTAAGTGTCTTTCAGCCATTTTAGATTCCTCTGTTGAGAGTTCTCTGTTTCGGTCTGTACTCCATTTTCTATTGGATTATTTGTTCTTTTGATGACCGATTTATTGAGTTCTTCATATATTTTTAAGATGAGACCTATGTCTGATGTGGGGTTAGTGAAGGTCTTTTCCCATTCTGTAGGCTGTCATTTTGTCTTGTTGACTGTGTCCTTTGCTTTATGAAAGCTTTTCAGTTTCAGGAGGTCCCATTTATTAATTGTTTCTCTTAGTATCTGTGCTGCTGGGGTTATATTTAGGAAGTGATTTCTTGTACCTATGTGTTCAAGAGTACTTCCCACTTTCTCTTCAATAAGGTTCAGTGTGGCTGGCTTTATGTTGAGGTCTTTCATCCATTTGGACTTGAGTTTTGTGAATGGTGATAGATGTGGGTCTATTTTCATTCTTCTACATGATGATATCTAAAACTGAGAAGTTTCTGTAAATCAAAGGACACAGTCAATAAGACAAAAAGGCAGCCTGCTGAATGGGAAAAGATCTTCATCAACCCCACATCAGACAAAGGACTGATCTCCAAAATATATAAAGAACTCAAGAAACTAGACATTAAAATTCTAAATAACCCAATTAAAAATGGTATACTGAACTAAACAGAGAATTTTCAACAGAAAAATTTTAAACAGCCAAAAGATACTTAAGGACATGTTCAACTCTATTTACTTCATTTTTATATCTTATCTCTTATGAATTTTTCAAAGCAGTGAACATGGGAGTGCAAAATTCTACCCGAGACCATGTTTTCAGTTTCTTTGAATATATTCCTAGAAGAATGATTGTTGGATCATATGGTAGGTTCATTTTCTAATTATTATTATTATTATTTGTAGAGAGAGCATTCTCTACTGTCCAGCACAGATACACTCAACCACATTATCAAGGAAAGTGTAGGGTTGCCTTTCTCCTCATCCTCACCTCCACTTGTCTTCTTCCCTTTGATAGTAGCTAATACCAGGGAGGAAGTCAGTATCTCACTGTGGTTTCAGTTTGTCATGGTAAGTGCACTTTTCAGAATGTCAGTGATATGACCATCTTTCCATTTATCTATTTCTTCAGTGAAGAAATGTCTGTTCAAGTTCATTGTCTGTCAATTTCATTAACTATTTTAACATAAGAGTCCCTATGTATATTTTGAAAATTATCTGTCATATATTCAGCTTGTAAATATTTATCTACTTTGTACATTATCTTTGCCTTTGTTGTGCAGAAACATTTAAGTTTGTCATAATTTTCTTGTGTATTTTGCTTTTGTTTTCCTTAGAAATGATTTTGCATCCAAGAAATCTTTTCTGTGCCCAATGTACCGAAGCATTTTTCTCTGTACTTCAATCTAGGAATATGAAACTCTAAACATTATAATTTGGACCTTTGTCCATTTAAACTTATGTTTTGTGCATAATGTGAGATATGTGTCCAATTTTACTTTCTTGTATATGGCTATTTGTTTTTCTTAACATTTATTTTCTTATCATTTATTCATAAAGAAAATTCGTTTCCATTGTTTATTCATGACATTTTTACCAGAGATAATTATATCACCTTAGATATAAAGGTTTACTTCTGGACTATATTCCATTTCTCTTACATGTCATGATCACATTGTCTTCATTACTTTGACAGGGTTTTAAATTAGTAAGGATGAAGCTTCCAGCTTTTTTTCCTGTTTAGTACTATTTGGACTATTCAGAATCCTATGGAACTTGATGTGAATTTCAAGCATTTTTTAAATCTATTTTTGATGGATTTTGATAGGCATTACAATGGGTATTGTGCTCTCCTTCAGTGGTATATTTTAGCAACATTAAATTGTATGCTCCATAAAACCATCTATTTTCTATTTATATATTTTAGGTTTCCTTTCAATAATACCTTAAGATACTGAGTGCACAAGCATTGCCTATTTTGTAAAGTTTATTTTCAGTGTTTCATTCATTTTGACATTATTGCAAAGAGTTTTCTTTTCTATGATGTCCTGTTGTATCTCAGTTTCTCTGGAATTGAAAAAAGGAGGGGGAATAGAGGCTCTTGAGCCTCTGAATGTACAAACAGACAGACAGACAGAGAGGGAAAGGGTTCCAACCTTTGACTTTACATTTTATTTTCTTCTCTCTGTTATGAGGAGAAGAGAAAGTTCTGGAAATTATATATTGGAGAAGGAATAATTATTGCTTGACTTTGTGAATTATATCTACTACTCCACAGAATCATGAACACCCACCAAATTTAAGATAATAAATTATTTGTTAATTAGTACAGTGAATTTTGAAATTGATTTTTGTTGTTATTCTTTATTGTTTTTAATATGTAGCCTGTTCTACTTAGAAAATAATTTACTGAAAAGTTATTTATTTCCTCCGGTATTATGTCTACAGTTCTACAAAATATGATTTCTTCATATTCCTACATATGAAGAATTTCACAGATAAAAGCCATCAAAAGGTTTTTATCAAGTATTTCTGGCAGGTATTCAAAAGGAATCATAACATTCTGTATTATTTTGAGAAACTCTGGTGCCTCCTTAACCAACAATTTACAAGAAGGTATCCTATACTTGGTACTAGACAATCCCACAATCCCACAGCAGTAAATCCCAGAGAAGGGAAAAACACATACAATACCACCACCAACATCAAAAACAAAACTAACAGGAAATAGCAATCACTATTCATTAACACATGTAACATGAGAGTCTGTTTGTTGGCTTTTCTGTCCTGCCCAGTCCCCCAGCCATTTAGTCCCAGAGGAAAGCACACAGAGAGTCTACATTAGGTTATAAACTGATTGGCCCATCAGCTCAGGCTTCATAATGACTCTCATAACGTATATTAACCTGTTATCCTTATCTATGTTAGCCACATGACTCAGTACCTTTTTCAGTGGGGCTGGTCACATTCTGCTTCTTCCATAATCTGGGCAGAACTGGGGAGGAAGCTTCCTTCTTCCCAGAATACTCCTGTTCTCATTGCCCCGCCTCTGCTTCCTGTCTTTTGGTCTAGCCTCTACTTCCTGCCTGGCTATTGGCCAATCAGCAT
This sequence comes from Myodes glareolus, assembly GCF_982192425.1. Lineage (NCBI taxonomy): Eukaryota > Metazoa > Chordata > Mammalia > Rodentia > Cricetidae > Myodes > Myodes glareolus. The sequence continues at coordinate 50,542,510 of NC_142029.1, read as the reverse complement.
TTATTTAAAACATAATTGACAAAATACAATAGTCCCATGCCAAATACCCTTAATATCAATTGACTCAATTCATCTATGAAAAGGCACAGGCTAACAGAATGGATACAAAAACAGAATCCATTCTTCTGTTGCATACAAGAAACACCCTTCAACTTCAAAGACAGACATTACACTAGAGTAAAGGGTCGGAAAAAGATTTTCCAATTAAATGGACTTAAGAAACAAGCTGGTATAGCTATTCTCATATTCAACAAAATCGATTTCAAACTAAAAGTAATCAAAAGAGATTAAGAAGGGTAGTTCATATTCATCACAATAACAATACACCAAGATGAATTCTCGATTCTGTATATCTAATATATAAATACAAGGGCACACATTTTGTAAAGAAAACATTACTAAAGGTTAGAACACACATCAAGTCCCACACACCAATAGTGGGAGACTTCAACACCTTACTTTTACCACTGAACAGATCTACCAAACAGAAACTTAACAGAGAAATAAAGGAACTAACAGATGGCATGGCTCAAATGAGCTTAACATACATCTATAGTACCTTCCACCCAAACACAGAAGAATACACCTTCTCAGGTTCCATGGAACCTTATCAAAAATTGACTAAATACTTGGTAGCACAAACAAACAAACAAACAAACCTCAACATGTACAAAAAATTGGAATAACTCTCTGTATCTTATCAGATCACCATGGCTTAAAATTAGAATTCAACAACACTAATTGAAGAGAACCCACCCACAGACTTATAGAAATTGAATAATGTTCAACTGAATCACCACTGGATCAAGGAAGGAATAAAGAAAGAAGCTCAAGAATTTCTAAAATTCAATAAAAATGACAGCACAACATATCCAAACTTATGGGACACAGTGAAACCAGTGTTAAGAAGAAGTTGTAGAACTCCCACACTAGCAAATTAACAGACTAAATGAAAGCCCTAGAACAAATAAAGAAATTCACTCAGGAAATAATCAAATGGAGGGCTGAACTCAATAAAACAGAAACAAAGAAAAGAATATAAAGAATCAATGTGATTAAGAATTGTTTCTTTGAAAAAAAATCAACAAGATAGACAAACATTTATTGCAGCTAACCAAAAGGCAGAGAAAGAATATGCAAATTAACACAATCATAAATAAAAAAGGAAACATGACAGCAGACAATGAGGAAATGAAGAAAATCATCAAGTCAAACTCTGTACTCCACTAAATTGGATCATTTAAAGGAAATGAACAACTTTCTGAGTAAGTACCATGTAACTAAGTTAAATCAAGACTAGATAAGCAATTTAAATAGACCTATAATCTCTAAGGAAAGAGAAAAAAATCATCAAAATTCTACCAACCAAAAAGAGCCCAGAGTCAGATGGTTTCAGTGCAGAATTGTATCAGAATTTCAAAAAAAGCTAATACCATTACTCCTCTATTTATTCTACATGGTAGAAACAAAAGGAACATTAATGAACTCTTTTTACAAGGATACAGTTAACTTGAGACCAAAACTATAGAAAAATATAACTAAGAAAGAGATTTACAGACCAATTTTTCTCATGAACATTGATGTGAAAACAATCAATAAAATACTGGCAAATAAAAGCCTAGAACACATTGGAAAAATCAACCAAAATGATCAACTAGGCTTCATCCCAGAGATGCAGGGATGTTACAACATACGAAAATTTGTCAATGTAATCCACCACATAAGAAAACTGCAAGGAAAAAAACCCACACAATTGGCTCATTAGATGCTGAAAAAGCCTTTGACAAAACCCAACACCCCATCTTGATAAAGGTCTTGGAGAGATCAGGGTTACAAGGAACATTCCCAATCTTACAGCAAGTCAATAGCTAACATTAAACTAAATGGAGAGAAACTCAAAGCGATCCCACTACAATCAGGAACATGACAATGTTGTCCACTGTTTTTTCATATCTATCCAATGTAGTACTCAAAGTCCTAGCTAGAGCAATATGACAGCGCAAAAGATTAAAAGGATATAAATGGGAAGGGAAGAAGTCAAACTTTTGCTATTTGTGGATGACATGATAGTATACATAAGTGACCCCAAAAATTTTACTAGGGAACTTGTAGAACTGTTAAACATCTTCAGTACTGTGACAGGATAAAAGATTAGCAAAAAAAAATCAGTCGCCCTCCTATATATAGTTGATAAATGGGCTGGGAAAGAAATCAGAGAAACATCACCATTTACAATAGCTACAAAAACCCATAAATTATCTTGGAGTAACTTGAGTCAAACAAGTGGAAGACCTGAATGACAAACCTTTTAGTCTTTGAAGAATGGAATTGAAGAGTATATCAGAAAATGGAAAGATCTCCTATGCTCTTGGTTAGGTAGGATCAGCATAGTAAAAATGACAGTCTTTTTAAAAGCAATCTACAGATTCAATGCAATGCTCATCAAAATTCAAATAAAATTCTTCATAGACTGTGAAAGAAAAATACTTAACTTCATTTGGAAAATCAAAAGATTCAGGACAGCCAAAACAATTCTATACAATAAATAACTTCTAGGGGAAACAACTTCCCTGACTACAAGCTTTATTATAGAGCTACAGTAACAAAAGCAGCTTGGTATTGGCATAAAGACAGGTGGACCAATAGTATGGAATCAAAGACACTGATATTAATCCACACACCTATGAACACTTGATTTTTGACAAAGAAGCTAAAAATATAAATTGCAAAAATGAAAGCATCTTCAAGATATGGTGCTGGCATAACTGGATGTTGACAGGTAGAAGAATGCAAATAGATCTGTATCTATTCCCATGCACAAAACTCAAGTCCAAATAGATCAGAAACCTCAGCATGTATCCATCCACACTGAATCTCATAGAAGAGAAAGTGGGAAGTACAGTAGAATGCATCAGTACAGGGAACTACTTCCTCAATATAACACCAGTGTCACAGACACTGAGAGCAACATGGAGCCTCCTGAAATTGAGAAGCTTCTGTAAGGCAAAGGACAAAGTCAACAAGACAAAATGGCACCCCTCAAAATGGTGAAAGATCTTCCCTAATCCCACATCTTACAGAGGGCTGTTCTCCAAAATATAGAAAGAACTCAAGAAACTAGACACCAATATACCAAATAATACAACTAAAAAATGAGGTATTCACCTAAACAAAGAATTCTCAGGAGAAGAAATTCAAATGGTAGAAAGACATTTAAGGAATGGCTCAACATCCTTAGCTATCAGGGAAATAGAAATCAAAACAACTTTGAGATACCATCTTACACCTGTCAGAATGGCTAGGATCAAAAATACTGATGACAGCTTATGCTGGAGAGGATTTGAAGTAAGGGGAGCACTCCTTCACTGCTGGTGGAAGTGAAAACTTGTCCAGTTCCTTGGAAGTTTGGATGACAGTTTCTCAGAAACCTGGGAATCAATCTACCTCAAGACCCAACAATAGCGCTTTTAGGCATCTACCCAAAGGAGGCACACTCATGCCACAAGGATATTTGCTCAACTATGTTCTTAGCAGCATTGTTTGTAATGTCCGAGTCTGATAACAACCTAGATGCTCTTCAACTGAAGAATGGATGAAAAAGAAAATGTGGTAGATTTACACAATAGAGTACTACTCAGCAGAAAAAAATCTTGAAATTTGCAGGGAAATGGACAGAAAAAAAAACTGAGTGAGGTAACCCAGACCCAGAAATACAAATATATTATGTGCTCACTCATGAGTGAATATTAGACATAAAACAAACGATGACCAGCCTACAGTCTGCAATACCAAAGAAGCTAGGTAACAAAAAGAATCCTAAGAGAGACATAAAACGGATCCACATAGGAAGGGGAAATAGACATGATCTCCTAAAACCTACATCCAATAATTGATAGAAGCAGATGCCGAGATACAGGTGCAGAAAGTAGCCACTGACCAGAGCTCTCTGAGTCTTGTTGAAGAGAGGAGGGAGCGATAACATAAGCAAAGGGGTCAAGACCATGATGGGAAACCCACAGAAGCAGCTGACCCAAACTTGTAAGCACTCACTAACTCTGAACTGACAATCAGGAAACCTACATAAAACCTATCTAGGCCCCCTAAAAGCAGGTGGCAGTGAGTGACTTGGGCAGTCTGTGGGGCCACAGGCAGTTAGACCAGGAACGATCCCTAATGAATGATCTGGCTTTTTGAAGTCCATTTCCGAGGAAGATAAACCTTGCTCAGCCTAGGCAAGAGGGTAGGGCATTGGTCCTGCATCAGTGTAGTCACATGGCAGAATTTGTTGACTCCACATGGGAAACCTTACTCTCTCTGAGGAGCAGATGGGGGGTGGCATGATAGGAAGGTCAGAGGAGTGGGAAGAGGGGAGGGAGGGGGAACTGAAACTAGTATGTTTAAAAAAAGGTGCTGAATATGGAAAAAAGAAAGACAGCAAGGTCAAGCACCACTGTGTAAAAGAGGCGGAAGATTGAAAGATCTTGGATAGATTTGCTGTGAGAATTTGTTTCTTGGTCATTTCAGGAGCTACATGTATAAAGTCTCACTGACATACCTACTTAAATATGAACTGAATAAGGACAATACAAATAAATATGCTAAAGTGGATGGGAGAAAGATCATGAGGCCTCGAACCTCTATAAACAAATACAGGAGACTAAAAAGTGCTAAGAGTGAGGGGAATGGTCAACTCCAAAGATCACATGAATAGGCTGTTCAATACCAAATAGTAAACACTGAAAACATACATACCATAACATTATACAGACTGACCACTTTATATTTAGGAACAAATATGCATACACGCACACACACACACACACACACACACACACACTGACACACACACACACACACACACACACCAACAATGAAATAAAATGTGGATTTGAAAGGGACAAGGAGGACTACATGGGAGAGTCTGGAGGGAAAAAGGGAAGGGGGGAAATGATGTAATTATAATCTCAAAAATAAAAGAAATAATTTTAGAAAAGAAAGACAAACACAAAGTAGAAGTGAAGCTGGGAATCAGTGGAAAACGTGCTTGGATGGAGACAGGAAACCCCTTGAGTACTCAGTGTTTATTATGTACAGGAAAAATAAGGGAGTGGTCACCTAATCTTAGTAGGTCATCTCATCGTGTGAGTGTGTGATCACCCAGTCTTTAGAAGCAAGGAAACAGCCTTCTGAACCCTTCTGCACGTACTGCTCTCTTGATAAAGGTCAGCTATTTCCCAAACATCCTGCTTAAGCAAGTATCTCAATTTTCTGAAAGAAAGTCTCACTGAGGAGACAAACTATTCCTAAGGGCAGGCTGCCCAACAGTAGATGGTCAACAGAAAGCAAACTCAATGGCATTTTTGGAGGTTCTTTGTCTCATAATGTCTTGTCGGGGCTTTTTTTTCCCCAGTAATTTAATTTGAAATAAGTGGGATTTCACATCAGCGATGATGGTGAATAACCAGGATAAAAGATGTGGAAAAAAGAAATTATATCTTTTTTACATATGATTACAGAATCATATGTTTAAGAAATTAATCTGCAGATATACTCAAGAATTGAACAAAAGTTTTAAAGCTATGGATTTTAATGTTGAAATAGTTTAAGTCTGGATGTATAGAATAAAGAATGGTATGAATAAATTATACTACATGTATTTGATGTATTATGCCATAAGCTTTCACAAAAGTGAGAAAGATCCTAATGTATGGACAAAAAGTGTTTTTCCAACATGGCACTAAATTAACCAAACATGCTACAAGTCAATGATAATTATACACTATGTCTGTTTAAACCCATTGCTAATATTTGTGAATAATTAAATACCAGAAATAAGAATTTTGACATTAACCAGTGACATGCACAGAAAACACTTCTTTTTAATTTGATTTGTTATCAATGAGTAACATAAGATAGAAGTAGACCTAACTTTACAAATAAAAATAAATGCACCCACTATTTCTTTTTTATGATTTTTTAATTGATTTCTATTGAGCTCTACATTTTTCTCTGCTTTGCTCCCTGCTTCTCCCCTTCCCCCTTCCACCCTCCCCCAAGGTCCCCATGCTCCCAATTTACTCAAGAGATCTTGTCTTTTTCTACTTCCCATGTAGATTAGTTCTATGTGAGTCTCTTTTAGGGTCCTCATTGTTGTCTAAATTCTCTGGGATTGTGGTTAGTAGTCTGGGTTTTTTTTTTGCTTTATGTTTATTTCTACTACACTTGATGGCAAACACTTTGCAGATGACTTCTACACGTTAAAGGGTGCTGTGGAATCAGGGATGTGTTTGGTACGGCTATGTAACTACTTTCAGAATTTTAGGCACATTGTAGGGGTTTATTAGATGTTTCGTCCTCTTCATCATGCATAGTACTTCACAGATCTTGTCAGCAATTTCGCTCTAGACCTCCCTTTAGAGGTGAGCCGAATAATGGTAATGGTAGAATGCAAGATGACCTGGCATTGCCCTGGAGTTGCTTCTCTACGTGGTACAAAGAAATGAACTACATCACATTCATTCAAAGCATCATTCTTTTAGAGTTTCTGATCAAGGTTATATTTAATGTTAGGCTTTATTTAACATATCCTCTAACAGTGACAAACTCAAGATCTTTCAATAAAATATTGCAGCTAGCTTTGAATGAGTATCTTGTTTACTAGATTTAACTACTTCTCTCTTATGAATAAGTCTCAAGTTCATTGAAATTATTTTATATTCTTATTAGTAAATTTTTCATTTAAAGTAATATGTTAACAATTGTATATGTAATTCAGGTATATAACAAAACATTCATAGAAAGATACATGGAATTTGCCAAAAATATTAATTCTTTAAAAATATATACTACTTTATAACAGATAGTGAGTGAAACACCGTGTTTCTATGATCTCTGAGAAAATAACTTGGAATTCAAAGACTGTTGAGGTAAAATACTTATTTTGTTAGTAAAGAAAGAAAGAAGACTACAGGAAAGAGAACCAAAATGAGAGTCCACGTTCAGCACAGAGAACTCAGCTGCAGTTTGGGAGCACTCAGCTTCAATCTGGGAGCACTTAGCTCCCACTACAGAGGGATGAAAACGCCTGAAAGAGTCTCAGGAAACCTACATTATGCTCTCAGAACCAGACTGTTTATAGGGGAAGCAGGAGACAAGACAAACTGTGAAGGACAAGAGACAAAACTTCAAAAGTAGCCCTGCTTGTAGAAGAAGACATTGAGATCAAAGGTCACAAAGCAAACAAGTAAACAAAGAAAAACAAATAAACAAGCAAACAAAGAACAAAAAAAGAAGCTCAGACTTACAGAATCAAAATGGACACATCACTGAGCAGATTTTCACTTCAATTACACAGGAATCTTGAGATTTGTATTTTCTCTGTTAAGCACTTTAGCTAGAGTAGCCAAAGGAAGTTTTTTCTTTTCCTTTCATTGAAAATGAATTTTTTTCTGCACTCATGGTTTCCCCTCTCTATTCCTTCCACTTTCTCCCAACCTCCCCTTCCATCCAGATGTACTCCTCTGTGTATCTCAGAGAACAAACAGGCTTCTAAGGGATAATAATAAAATATATTGCCAGGCAGTGGTGGCGCACGCCTTTAATACCAGCACTCGGGAGGCAGAGGCAGGCAGATCTCTGTGAGTTCAAGGCCAGCCTGGTCTTCAAGAGCTAGTTCCAGGACAGGCACCAAAAACTACAGAGAAACCCTGTCTCTAAATAAATAAACAAATAAACAAATATAAAAACAAAATATATCATAACATAATAAATAAGAGAAAATAAAAACTAACATACCAAAATCAAACAAAACAAACATGAAAACAGCCCAAGAGAAGGCTCAAAAACCAGAAACCCACTTGTTCACATACTCAAGAATCCCATAAAAACACTCAGCTGGAAGCCATAATACATATGCAAGCAACTTATAAAATAAAGAGTTTGTGTGTGTGTATGTATATATACATATATATGTATATATAATATACAAAAATAATAAGATAATTTAAAAAAAAAACAGAGCCCTGATATGACAAGACAACGAATTTCCAATAATGCCACTGAATTCATTTTTTGATGGCCATCTCCTGCTGGGCATGGAGCCTACCCTTAAGAATAATTTGCTTCCTCAGTGAGAGTACCTTGGAGGAAACTAAACTTTCATTTGCAATTGATTATCAATTGGAGGTCAATGAAGCCATTTTTTAAAGAGGCCTGCAGAGTTGGTACCCATATTGCTCTCAAGGCAGAGATTCCTCCCTGCAGGACCCACTTTGAATTCCTGTCGGCTTTTAGGGAACTAGTCTGTAAAGCCCACCTTCCTCAGTACCTCAAACCGGGGGGGGGGGAAATTTTTATAATGTTTTCTATGGTGGAGGTATGTCTAAACCAAAGCCTGGGGTGACTCACTAGCTGCCAGAAGACAGCTGAGCAGCAGCAAGTCCTTAAGAGATGCTAGAGTATGAAGCATACCTGTGTAAAGCTTCTCCACACCCTTATATAGTCTATAGAGACTGACTAATACCTCAGTAACAGTACCCATGCTCTACCCATAAAGCTTGTCTCTGCTTACAGGAAAAATAACGTAAAGATCAATAGGAAGTGGAATATCACAGAGGTGGTGGTAATCACTTTAGAAGACACCAACCAAGAAACAGTGCGGAGACGGGTAAGGTTTGTGAAGGAAAGTGAATGCATGGTTATAGTCGGCACCTGTGGGCAGGCAAGTGTGCACACAGAACAAGACTATTAATATTCATTTTGAATATCGTTGACTCTTGGTCCTGCCCTGTTCTTTTACCTTTTGTTTTGATATAGGCTTTCCTGAAGGACTTGGGTTGGTCTCAGTTGGGAGCTTTCAAGTTTGTGAATTGTTTTAAATTATATGACTGCATTTCTTTACCTCCTCCTTTGTTTATTCTAACAGCTATAGTTGCCCTTTCTCCTTCTCTCTCTTTATTTTCCTCTTAACTCTTCTTCTCTGCTGCAATATTACTTACAATGTATTTATTTATTTTTTCATTCATACACTTAGTAGTTAACATTTTAGCCCAAATACTTTCCCATTTTTTTTTTTACTCCATAGACGTTATTAGGATTGGAAGTTTGAGAGTGTTTAATTTGCTATTACTCTATTTTCATTATGGTCCTGTGTGTTGTAGTCATTTCTATTGTTTGTGACACTGGAGAACCTATTTGGTGTTCTGCACATGTGCACTAAAGGTTTAAGTACTGAATTACAACTCCAGTGAGAAAAAGGAGAGAAGAGATACCAACGTTACTACATACTAGTCCAACTTGAACATGCTAATGTCCTAAGACAAGTTGTACAAGTTACAACAAAGAGTGACAAGAAGCGTGACAAAATTTGTACAAAATAAGTACAAATTACAAATAAGTGCCGCAATTTGTACAAAATAAGTACCAACTCCATTGTAAGGAGTCCAATGAGATTAGATTAGTCCCATACAAGACTCAAGAGCAATTTTTAAATTTATCAGAAAATCAAACAAGATGAGGGAAAAAAATCCTAATGAAAATATCAAGAAACCAGTCTCTTTTCTAACCTTGCAAGAGCACCAGCTGCAGCCTCCCCTTCTCCCTGGCCGTTCTGTGGATCCCACAGACCATCACCTCTGAACCTCCCTCCCACGCTCATCATTTTATCTCAGCCCCTAACTCTAGCAGGCACCTATTGCTACACCACAGACCCTGACTGCCGGAAAACCAGGTAGGCTACAAGGAGATCTATTCTGCTCTCTCTGTTTCCCCAGCCCCAATTCCCCAGTTTTGTCACAAGTATTACAAAAACAAACAAACAAACAAACAAATAAACAAAACAAACTAACAAAAACCAGCTGCAGCCTTCCTTCATCCCTGCCCACATCTGTGGATCCCATAAATCATGCCCTTCTAACCTCACTTCTTACAATAGTTGCTTTGTCGTAGACCTCAGCCATTGCAGAAACCCCATGCAACTCAAGGGCAACTCTTCCCAGGGCTACAAGTAGGTGGAAAGGCAGACCCACACCTCTCCTACTGCTCCTGAGACAGTTTCCCTACTTTCATGCTCAGCTCTGTAGTAGGAAATCTACTGTGGTCTCTCTTTCCTCTCTGATCCTATCCTCAAGAGATCACAAAGACCTTCACCTCCAAACTTCCTTCCCTCTTTCTTCCCAGTTACCCAGCCTCCAAAACCAGCAGGTATGCCCTGTGAACACACCATCTGATCAGACCAGAAAAACAGGCAAAACACAGCCATCATACTCTGGGGAATATATATATCTATATGTGTGTGTGTGTGTGTGTGTGTGTGTGTCTTTTGCTTTCTTGAGACAGGGTTTCTCAGTAGCTATGGAGCCCATCTGGTAACTCAATCTGTAGGCCAGGCTGACCTTGAACTCACAGAGATTTGCCTGCTTCTGACTCCCTAGTGCTGGGATCAAAGTCATGCACTACTACCACCTGGCTTTTTTTTTCCAAAACACTAACCTTGAATTTAATTTTCTTTGTTTAGCTTTTTTCCTGACCATTATCCATAACAACTTGTAACCAACATATTAAACAAAAACAAAGACCTACAGTCCATTTTGGGGGGGAATGTGGGCATAGTTTTCTAGGCTACTTCCTGCTGTTTGGGACGTTGAAAATCTTATGGGGAACCAAAGAAAATTTAGGATTATATCAAGTCCTTACTAAAGTATTCTGTGAGACTGGATCATTTCAGTCAGCAGTCTTGAAGCTGTTCTGGATGTAGAACTCAGAGGAAACTGCAACAAATGTAGTCTGAAAAGTTGGATTATCTGGGTCATTTATTCCCATTGGAGATTTTTCAGGGTGTCTTCCTTGATCGAACCTCATGTTTCCTTATCCCAGAATGAATCCACAGCCTCTCCCTTCCTGTAGAAAGAAAATCAAAACCTTTTTCTCCAAAGTACCATGTTGTTTGACTTAAATTTTGAAATCAAGGCATTTTTAAAATCTATATGTTGGATTAATCCAACAGCATTTTAAATGTTTTTTAGCCCCTGTTGCTCCTTCCTCAGCAGTCAAACAATTCAAAGACAACACAATAACACACAGTATCCAGATTCTCTGTGTATTTTCCATCTTTACATAGAATCTAAGCTGGGGTGGATGGGAGTTGGGAACATTAGTTTTTCTTCTGAACCCAGGTAATTAGGTTTGGGTTACGAGTCCTAGAGCTGGAATTCCAATCCAGTCCTGGCGGGTCTGGTAGCTACAAATCATCAGGCAAATAGCTTTTTCATAAATTTGTGATACAAAAAGTTGGGTGACAAATGAAGCACGATTAATAAAAACTCAGAGTGAGAGATGAGGGTTCAACCTGAAGACCAGAAAAACAAAACAGTCATCCACTGGCTCTTACATCGAATACATTTTGAAATGGCATTCCTGCCTCCAGGAATCTCAGAATGACACTGTATTTTGAGAGCTCTTTCCTCCCAATTTATAACACTCTCTAGGTGTGGGATTAAAGGTCCATACTGACTCTGGGGCGCTGGAGTTCCATCTCGTGGACCTTCTTCTTTCCTCACTCATGGAAACTGTGTCTCCCCCCTCAGATATCAAGCTACGTAGCTGTCTATCATCAGCATATATTCTGCCAGTCATCAACAGTTGGAAATCCACCCTATACTTTCTCCCTTCTCTTTGTCTGTCTGTCTTTCTTTCATTCCTGGAGTGTAATCACAGCCATGCTGAATTCTGTTCTGCCGGTGCCACACCCCCAGTGTCTCCCACTGCAGTTAAGCTCAGCTATGCGGTGGAATCTGTCTCCCTTTCATGAAGCCATGTCTCTGCCACCACTGTGCTGTGGGTCTCTTTTCCAATCCACAGGAAGGCGGTCCAAGCCATGGGGAGATCCTGCACCCAGACCTGCTACATCTACAAATCCTTTTCAGGGTGGAGGGATGGAGGAAGGTTCCCTAGTGCCTCTTGGGTGACTGCCCTTTCTCTGCTCCTGGTTATCTTGTGGATGAATACCACAGTCTCCTCCCTTTCTTAAACCCAAACAAAATGGTTTGGCTAGGATTCCATACCTAGCCAAACCAAACAGTGTGAGCAGCACGTTCCACCACTTTTATGCTCTGTTACATATATTGTATCTCATTCCAGACTAAGAAAACAATGTCTCAAATATTTTAAATTGATATGTACTTTTAAATCTGTTATAACACACTATATATGTGATTCAACTCTGCTTTCTATATAATGATAAGAATTTAAGATTATAAAGATCTATTTCAGATTAGAAAAAGCTAACCTACGGCCTTTTCTGTAAGCTGTTCCTCACTATTGTCAGTGTTAAGCTTCTATTGCAAGTAGTTAAGTTAAGTTAAAAACCAGTACAGTCAAGCTTGGAAGTAGATCCCCAGGCAAATCCTTTACTGTAGTCATAACTTATATTTATTTGATAAACAGCCCTCAAGTGTTCAGAGATCTGGGGAATATGGCATTTGAATGTTTAATTATTAACAGGCTTTTCATAACAGAAAGACAGGTTGACTCCTAGCAGCATTACCACATTTACTCCAAAGAAAACAGAAGACAGATGGGCACAGAACAACATCCATCTTCAATTTGCTTCATTAAGTGAAAGCTCTAACCACTGGGAAGAACTGGCTTTCATCCACAGTGAGTGAAAGAGAAGTGGAATCGATTGCCTAGGAGCTCAGGGCAAGGTAGGATTGTCTTCCTAAAATTCCTGAACCACAGTATCTTCTGAAGCCTGGGAGGCTCTAAGCTGACAGTGAAGTAAATACATTCCTGAAGCCCTGATCTCAATGCCTGAAGCCTCAATGACCTTGAAGGACCCTGAGGAGTGACTCTAGGTAACCAATTGGGTAAGTTCCCTGTCAGTTTTAAGTAATAACTCAAGTAAATAACTCAAGCAAATTTTATCCTGAAAGATCTCTCTTTCTTTCTCTGACCGACATAACCCTTACTCTCTCATACCCTCCCATACCCACTAAGTAAAACTCTCCATACCCAAGCTCTCTTCACATGGTGTATCTGTCTCCCACTGGACACAGCCTCTTCCACCTACAATGGGACCTGCCAGGGTCACGCTCATGCCAAAAATCTTTCAGTAACTATTACCCTAAATAATGATAAACATCCATAATATATTGAACAACCAAAAATCACTCACCCCACCTCTTAGAAATGTGGTCATCATGTTCTCTAGACTGCTTCCTTCTCTGTGAAGATGAAGGGTATTCTGAGAAAATCTGGGCAATAGTAAAGTCCTGGAAGAGTTAGCTGTACTATTTTTTTGCTGTTGTTTAGTCTCTGTGTGATGAGAAAGTAGAGAGCTTATCTGGTCTTGGCTGGAGTAGTTTGGACCATCTCAGCTAGCAGCTTTGAAGTTATTCTGTATGCTGCTCTCTGAAGAAACTGTGGCAGAGGCATTCTGAGAGGCTGGATCACCTGGGCTGTTTGTCTTTTTTTTTTTTTTTTAGTAAATTTTAATAAATTATAAAAGTTTCCATTTCCACCCCCCCTCCCAACACCCTCCCACTCCCCCTCCTCCCCCTCCTCCTCCCTCTTCGTCCCCCAGGGCGGTCAGGGTTTCCTGCCCTGTGGGAAGTTCCAGTTCCTTCCCCCTCCCTCCAGGTCCAGGAAGGTGAGTGTCCAAACAGACTGGATCCCCAAAATCCATTATATGTAGAGGAAACAGGTCCCAGTGTCATAGTCAATGGCTTTTCAGAAAGACTTCGGGTCAGCCACAGTCAGAGAATCCGGCCAAATTCGGAGAGTCTGGTTAGATCACGTCCTCTTTCAGTCCCAGTCCAACTGGCCTTGGTAAACTCTCATCAGATCCGTTCCCTTGTATCAGTGGGTGATGGCATCCCTCGCAGTACTGACTTCGTTTTTCATGTTCTTCCTCCTTCTGCTCCTCATTTGGACCTCGGGGGGCTCAGTCCCGTGCTGCAATGTGGGTTTCCGACTGTATCGCCATCCTTCGTCAGATGCAGGATCTATGGTGATAAGCAAAATATACATCAGTATGGACATGGGCTCCAGTTGCCAGTGCCAACACCTATATAACTCATTGAACATGAACAAGTTGAACTGATGCCTATATGGAGCCTTCACTCCTATGTTCTAGTCTCTTTGTTATAGAAGGTACTCTGTGAATTACAAAAAGAGAAATGTGAACACCAACGCAGCCATAAAACTTTGACCTACAGTATGTTCTGCCTTTGAAAAAATGTTCTACCTAAGGCAATGATGACACAAAACTTGTGAGAGTAACCAATCAATGCCTAATTTAACCTAAGGTCCACTCTACAAGAAGGGGCCCTTGCCTGACTCTGCTTGGTTAGCCTATGAACTGAAGAGTAGAGTAGGTAACCTAAAGACCTAGGGTAAAAGAAATGCTACTGGACAAAAAACAAATAAATTTTAAAAACTAAAAAAGAAAACATTATTCCTAATAACATTCTGCTATACTCATAAATCAGTCCCATATCAGTCTTTATCAGAGAGGCTTGCTCCGGCAGCAGATGTGAGCAGGTGCAAACACCCACATTCAGACAATATGAAAGGAGAGAATCTAATCAGAGGTCTCAATCAAATCCTCACCTCAGAGCGCAGGTAATCTCAAGGAAGAGGAGGAAGAATGATTGTAAGATCCAAAGCGGAGGAAAGATAACAGGAGACCGTCTGAATCAGCTAAGCAAGATACGTATGAGACCACAGAGACTGAAACAGCAAGCCCAGAGTCTACATGGGTCTTCACCAGGTCCTCTCCAAATGATTTTTATTGGACTCCTGACAGTAGAAATGAGTGACTTTTTGACTCCTGGGCCTTCTCTTAGAACTCTTTTTTTTTTGCGGGGGGGAGAGGTTGCTGTGTCCTGCTTCTGTATGATGATATGATAGTTTTTGCTTCATATTATTACATTTTATTTTGTCATATTTGGTTGTTATCTTTTAGAAGCCTGTTGTTTTCTAATGACAGACAGAAAGGGAATGGATCCAGAAGAGAAGAGACATGGGGAGGAACTAGTAACAGAGGGAGGAAAAACTATAATCAGGAAATATTCTATGAAAAATATAAAAGAAATATCCCTGAGAAGATTCTCTAACCATGCACTGTAAAAACAATCAAATATGATCTTGTTCTAAAATAACTTATTAGATTACAAACTAATTTTATGAATTGTCCTCACTGTCAAAAAAGACAAATTAACAGCTGAATTAAATAAAGGAGTTAAAATAAGACATGAAAGAGCTGTTCAATCAATTAACATACTATAAAGTAGCAAAACTATAGGCACAATAAGTTAAAATATTTTGTGGTAAGCATGACTGACAGACTGCCATCAAGTGAGAGACTCATGTTTTGTGTATTCTCTCTGGTGTCAATGCAATAAATCTAGAAGAGAAATAAATGAGAAATTAAAAGAAGAAAAACTAAGAAAAACATACAAATAATGAATTTTGAACAACACACTGTTGAGTCATGATGGAGCTTCCGGAGAAATTGGGAGAGAAATTAAAGTTTTCAGAGGCTGAAATAAAAATGAACACAACATCCAGAAATCATTTCTAAGAGAAATATCTAGCCATAAATGTCTAGACTGAGAAATTTCAAGTAAACAACTTAATGATGCATTGCAGAATCTTAGTACTATAACAGACCAAGTCCTAAGTCAATAGATTGAAACGAATAGTCATGATCAAGGAAGATATTAATGAAATAGAAAAGAAATAATAATAAAATACTCAATGAAACAAAAATTTGATTTTTTTAAAAGAGATAAACATTGAAAAGCTCTTAGCCAAACTTATCAAAAGAAATAGACACTCGGGGAGGGGACAAGAAAGTCTTCTAACTTTGCATAGCTGAGATATGGTCTCTCCTCTTCAGAAAGCAAAATATCTGGGATCATCAGCTGATCACAGGCGACAGTGTGTTGCCGGCTGTGCTCACCTGTATAAGTTGCTTTCTTTGGAGACCTTGCCTACACTATGAAGCGGCCTGATGTGCAGCTGTCAGAACCTTAAGGATATCAGAGCTCTGTAGACAGGCGCCAGACCAGAATCTGGTAACAACAGTCTTGAAAGATTCATAGATATCTCTAAAAGAACTTTCTGAGACTGGTGGTGCATCTTTAACTATCAAAGGAAGAGGAAAAGAAAAGTACAGTCATCACTGGGGAATCAACTAAAATTCTTTTAAGGACAGTCTCCCACTTGCAGAAAAGGTTGGGAGTGGGACTGGGTCTCTGATGGAAAGCTCAGCACATTCATTATATACAGCTGAACTGGGAGGCAGAGTTACTGCTGACCTCTAGTTGCAAATATCCAAGGGGAGAAAGCTGTGGTATATCTTTCAGAATGCACTGTCAGCATCCACACATGGGCTACAGGAAGGCTTTGCCATGTCTCTGAGCCTCACCCATTCAGGAAAGGCTCTGACATTTTCCCATGGTGCTGAGGCTAGGGTCTTTGATGTGGTTGCCTCATGACAACAACACATCCACCCAGGTCTTCCAGAACTTCCTCCACACCTCAAAATCCCTACTGCTGAATGCACCACACATCATAACAAGACTTGCAGATATAAATCTGGTTCGGTCCCCAGAATCTTCTTTCTGAGTACCTGAAGATACTATGCAATGTGTCAAGGGAGAAAAGCAATGAAGAGTTTATCCAACTATAATGCCAGTGAACCAAAATAGGAACCATTGTACCACAATATCACCAGAAGTGCAGTAGCACCGTTTATTTCTTGGGGAATGGCCAACAGCTAAATAATTGGATTGGAGGCCCACTGAATAGGTAGGTTTTCATGTCTGTGACAGCAACCTGCCTAAGTAATATTGACTGGTGAGGCCATGGAACCTAGAGGAGAACTAGTACTGCTACTTTTCCAAGCAGGTGTTCTCTCTAACTACACGCATAACCCCTCCATGTACAGATAGGGGTATCTCCCACTTCTCGTTAAAGAAGGTTCTTTTGGTAGCAAACATGTCACTACAGCAAGCCAAAAACTGCTCAAAATGCAGAGACCAATGGACAGTGAGAATGTCAAGCTCAAATTCCTGCACCTGAGGATCAATGAACATTGGGAAGAGGCTAGGGGAAGATTCTAAGAGCTCTAGAGCCAGGATATCCATGGCAAAACTGTACTTTTTCTAATTGACAGGGAAGCTGCACCACATAATCTAAACAATATGGCTGTCTAACCAAGACATGAGTATCACCAGCTAACATGCCACTATGGATAGGGGATTCTAACAAAACCCCATCCCTAGATGAAGAGCTTCCTAGTAATGACTAATGAGAGAAAGAGAATTAGCCTTTCTTATATGTGAATTCCTTATTTGGTTATCTGATACAAACTAGTCAGTGATATAAATACATACAAGTGACTCCAAATTGATTCATCAGTTTGTACTTATATGTTTATTGGTATTTATAATATATAGACATTGAATATCATAATAGTTAAAGAAAAAGAGGTCATAAATTTAAGAGGGAACAGTGAGATGTGAGAAAGAAATAGTGTAAATGGAGAAATGGTACAAATATAGTGTGTGTGTGTGTGTGAAATTATTAATTAAAAGAGTCTGATATAAGACACTCAGATTAACAAGGAAAACAAGATAAAGCTACAAAAGAAAAAAACACAAGTAAGTTTATTAACTGATATATAACATAAGTACTCATATCTCCCCAGATATAACAGATAAATATTAGATAGTTTGTTTAACACTCCAGAATATATTCAATATATAACAAAGAGCAAAATAATTTTGGAGCAGTAGCAGGACAGAAAAAAGAAATTCAAGTATATTGGAATTAATATGTATTACAGGAATTGAAGTACATGGGAATTAACATCAGAGAAAGACCAGTTAATAAAATGTTTTACGTAAACATATCTAGTAGGCTGGTAAGCAGTTTTGGTGATTAATTTTTGTCTGTTCTAGTAGGGCATTGATGAGGGATACCCGGATAATTTATGTTCTACTTTTTAAAATCCTGTATAGAAGCTAAACTTTGCTCATGTAGACTTCTCAATTCCCATCAATTCCAAATGGTTCCATGTCAAAGTAGTGTATTTTAAGTAACATATCTTGATGTACTTAATTCTGTGTTGTTTTACCTTGTATTTAAATTTTAATTGGAATCCTTGGTCAATATTATGTCACTATGGATTAACTTTAATTGAAATGTAAAAACCGCTATTTTCTGAAGAAATAAATATAAAAAAGAAAGCAGTCACTGTTGAAGATGGAGGTACAATCATAGGAAGTCCTTCTGTCTGATTATGCTTTCCTTGGTTTCAGAGGATATGTGAAGAGGCATCAAGTGAAGGACTACACAATATGGTGTCATGTGCATCACTCATCTTTTGACCCTTTGAGAAAGCAGGAAGAATACTGTCAACTTTTACCTAGCTCTTAACTTCAGAAGAGCTTTTCAAATTTACATATTTAAACTAAGTTCCTAGAAGAGTATAGGATAATAATTTTTTCTACAGAAGTTTCAGTAATAAGAATGAGATAATGCTGATCCCTGTGCTTGAAAGTTTCATAATTTAATTTCTTTTTTAATAATTTATTTAAATTTATTTTATGTGCTTTCATGTGAAGGTATCAGATCCCCTGAAACTGGAGTTACTAACAGTTGTGAGCTGCCATGTCGGTGTTGAAAATTGAACCTGGGTCATCTGGAAGAACAGCTAGTGCTCCTAACAGCTGAGCCATCTCTCCAGAACTTAGTCTGAATTCTTTATGAATATTCTATATTCATAAAGCTATATTTATTTACCTGAGACCTTCTAAGGTACATAGTAAATTAAAAACACTCACTCTTGGCAACAGTATTCAGTAATGTTACATGAATTATGAGCTTCCTACGTGCATATAAATAAAAGTTTACATATCTATCAAAAACATATACAGGCCTAAGTTATTAAATTAGAGATAAAAGGGAAAATTAAAATAAGTACTGGTGAAATTTAAAGGACTACTAGAACATAGTTTGGAAAACTGTGTTCAAATCAGTTGAAAAATATAAATAAATGAATAAATTTCTAAAAACATATAACCTACAAATTAAGTCAAATAAATATGAATAAGCTTGAACAGATTTATAAAAAGCATTGAGATAGAAGCAGTGATTTTCAAAATACTTAATAGCAACAAAAACAAAAGTCCAGGTCAGATGAATTCACTCCTGAAATTCTGTATGACCTTTAAACCTGAACCAGCACATTGTTTGTCAAGCTATTTCATAAGTGGGAAGGAAGAAAATACTAAAAACCCATTTTATGAAGCCAATATTGCCTTGATGGCATACTCCAATATTATCATTAGACAATGAAAGACAAAGGCTAAGCTCTCTAATGAGCATCAATTCTAAAAGTCTCAATAAAATATTCATTCAATAATGTACTCATTCAATAAAGTCTCAATAAAGTGCTCATTCAATAAAATCTCTGAAGATTCTTTGTTTAATGTTGTCAGGGCACTTAAAAGTGAATTATTATTAATAATTATTATTTACTATTATTATTTAAACTTACAGATCCTTTGTGCATATATTATTTATACATGGTTTGACTTGTACATTGCTCCCATGTATGTAAATATGTATGTCCATCTATATGCATTTCTTATGGTTTGATCCCTTTTTCTTTGCTTTTTAATCAAATTCCAAATTATTTGTTTTCTACTTATTTTCTTTTATTTTATTATTACTCCTTATATGTTTGTTATTTTTCTAAGGAGAGGCAGAAAGGGTCTAGTTCTAGGTTGGAATGGAGGTGTAGGAGGAGTAAGGAAACTGTAATGAAGAAAATCTTTTGTCAACAAAAGAACAAAAGAACAAAATCATTTAATATGATCAACTTGTCCTCATTCCAGAGAAGTGGGGATGACTCAACATGCCATACCACATAAAGAAGCTCAGGGACAGAAATGGGGAAAATTATTAAAAGTGATGAATATTTAATTGTAAGACTCTCATAATTTTTGTGTCTTTTAGGAAGGTTTAGAAGGAAACACTTGAAAATCACTAGAAATGAGCATTGAAATAGGGATTTCTATTCTCCCCTGAAAGCAGTTTTGTTCACTGTAAACAAAATGATTATATTTTTAGAACAATTACTAATTCTAACTGCTTTTTTGTTACACACTAATAAAGAACAGATGTTCCCAGATAATAAAAAGAGGAGAACAATGGGTCTTGACTTCTTTTCTTTTTATTCTTCTCTCATATAATACATCCTGACCACAGTTTCCCCTCCTTCCACTCCTTCAGGTCTCTTCCCTAACTCCCCTCACCCAGATCCACTCCTTCTCCATTTCCCTTAAGGAAAGATCAAGCCTCCAAGGAGTATCAATCAGACACAGCATAGCAAGTTACAAAGGGACTAGGCATAAACCCTAATATCAGATCTGGGTGAGCTAACCCAGTAGGAGGAAAAAGGTCTCAAGAACAGGCAAAGAGTCAGAGACATGGTTATGTCCATTGTTAGGAGTTCCACAAAAATACCAAGTTAACAACCTGAACAAATTTTCAGAGGACCTAGCACAGACCCATGAAGGCTTCATGATTGCCATTTTAGTTCCTTTGAGCCCCTATGATCTCAACTTAGTTGATTCTGTGGGCCATTTTCTCCTGGTGTCCTCTACCCTCTGGCTCCTACACATTTCATAATAGCTACCAATAGTATAAAATATAATGGGGTAACTCTAACCAAGCTAGTGAAAGACTTGTATGATAAAAATACAAGCCTTTAAAGAAAGAAATTGAAGAAGATATCAAAGAAGGAAAAATCTCCAGTGCTCATGGATCAGTGGGATCAACAAAGTAAAAATATCCATCTTACCAAAAACAATCTTCATATTCAGCATAATCCTCATTAAAATTCCAACACAACTCTTTACTGTTGTAAGCTCCTGGCTAGCTTTACCGGAAATAATTACACGGAAACTGTATTCATTTAAACACTGCCTGGCCCATTATATCTAGCCTCTTCTTGGCTAACTCTCACATCTTAATTAACCCATTTCTAATAATCTGTGGCTTACCAGGATAAGTCTAACCTACATCCATCTCAGAGAGAAGAGCCATGGTGTCTGCCTGACTCTGCTTTTTTCTCCCAGCATTCTGTTCGGTCGTCTCTGCCTATCTAAGCTGCTGTCCTTTCAAAAGACCAAGGCAGTCTCTTTATTTAACCAATGAAAATAACACATAGACAGAAGACCCTCCCACATCACTTTACAAACCTTGAAAGGACAATACTCAATTTCATATGGAGAAACAGAAAAAAAAATCCAGGGTAGTTAAAGCAATCTTGAATAGTAAAAGAGCTTCTGGAGATATCACCATCTCTGAATTCATAACAGATCTATAACAGAGCTATAAGAATAAAAATCACATGCTATTGGCATAAAACAGACATGTTGAACAATGGAATAGAGTAGAAAATCCATATAAAAATCCAACACACCTATGGACACTTGATTTTTATTAAAGAAACTAGAAAGACACAGAGGTAAAAAAAAGAAAACATATTCAACAAATGGTCCTTATCCAGCTGGATGTCTGCATACAGAAGAATGCAAAAGATACTTATTTATCACCTTGCACAAAACTTAAATACAAGTGGATCAAAGACCTCAACATAAAACCAGATACACTGAACCTGATGGAAGAAAAAGTGGCAAAGAACCTCAGGAAACTGAAAAGTTTCTGTAGGGCAAAGGACACATTCAAAATGACAAAATAGCAGCCTACAGAATGAGAAGAAGTTTTTACCAATCCAACGTCTGACAGAGGCCTAATATTCAAAAAATACAAGGAAATCAAGAAAATAGACATTAACAAACCAAATAATCAATTTGAAAGTAATGTTCAATTTCTAAGCAGAGAAATCTTAAAAGAGGAGTCTCAAATAGTTGAGAAACATGTAAAGAAATGTGCAACATTCTTAGTGATGAGGGAAATACAAATCAAAACTACTTTGAAATTCTATTTTTGAATTTCACCTTGGGAAGGGGAGATAGAACAATTTTGACTTCTTATTTCCATTGTTTTTATTGAATTATATATTTATTTCTTCTCTCTTGCTTTCATCCCCTTCCTCCTTCTATCATCTACCATGACCCCATGTTCCCAATTTACTCAGGACATATTCTCTTTTCCTATGTGGATCCATGTGGGTCTCTCTTAGGATCCTCTTTGTTGTTTAGGTTCTCTGGGGTTGTGGGCTGTAGGCTGGTTTTTATTTGATTTATCTCTAAAAGTCACTTATAAATGAGTACATATTATATTTGTCTTTCTGTGTCTGGGTTACTTCACTCAATATGTTTTTTCTAGACCCACCCATTTGCTTGCAAATTTCAAGGTGTCATTATTTTTAACCACTGAATAGTACTCCATTGTATAAATGTACCACATTTTCTTTATCCATTCTTCAGTTGAGGATCATTTAGGTTGTGTCCAGGTTCTAGATATTATGAATAATGCTGCTATGAACATTGTTGAGCACTTGTCCTTGTGGTATGATTGAGCATCCTTTGGGTATATACCCAAAAGCAGTATTGCTGAGTCTTGAGATAGATTGTTTCCTAATTTTCAGAAAAACTGCCATATTGATTTCCAAAGCAACTGTACAAGTTTGCACTCCCACCAGCAATGCAAGAGAATTCCCCTAAGCCCATATCCTTTCCATAAAAAAAGCTTTCGTCAGTGTTTTTTATATTGACCATTTTAACAGGTGAAAGACAGAATCTCAGGGTTGCTTTCATTTGCGTTTCTTTGATGGCTAAATATTTTGAGCATTTCTTTAAGTGTCTTTCAGCCATTTCAGATTTGTTTGTTCGGAGTTCTGTGTTTAGGTATGTACCTCAATTTTTTGTTGGGTTGTTTGTTCTTTTGATGTTAAGTTTTTTTAGTTCTTTGTATATTTTGGAGATCAGTCCTCTGTCCAATGTGGGTATGGTGAAGATCTTTTTTCCATTCTGTAGGCCATTTTGTCTTGTTTACCATGTCCTATAATTTACAGAAGCTTCTCAGTTTCAGGAGATCACATTTAATAATTGTTTCTCTCAGTGCCTGTGCTACTGAATTTTTGACTTTTTAATGGAATTAAAACTGATAAACATATATTAAAGTTTTACAAATCCAGGACACAAATTGCTATAAAACCAATAATCAAAATTCGTGAGAAAGTTTTCAAAGATAGAATTTGTTTCATTTTCCATAATAAATGTGCGATTCATCCAAACAATCATCTCAGTTATTTGTATTTTCCAATTTTCTGAATGTTCCATGAAAGTTTTCTGCATAACATGGCAGGCTTTTCTAACAGCAGGGGAAAACTTTGAGAAATTTGGAAGCATGATTAGAAAACATAATGTTTTCTCTCAAATGTCAGATACAATTGATTAAATTATCTTTGTGAATATGAGATTATGCATGCAAAATAAACAAATTTGAATGTGGATACAATTACCCATAATGTGAAAGTGAAATCCATGTTGTTCGTGAACTCTAATTATTTAATCTCACACATGGAGACTTTTGTGGCATAACATTGATGACTCATATTAGAAGCAGATCACGAACTGTTACTATCCAAACTTGCCAGCTTTTACTGTAACATAAAAAACCCGAAAATCTATAAAATTGATTTTCTTTTACCACAAGCTATAGAAACTTAATCTTATGTTCAATTAAGAGAAATTTTACTCAATTATGGAAATTATTTTAAATTAGCAAACATGATGTGTTTTTCATGATTCTTTGACATTCCTTACCTCTCTGATAATAAAGTCTTCCAGCCAACCAACTTCCTTTAACAGTGACATTTCAGCTTCCTGTCTTTTCTTAGAAATTTTTCTAATGATAATACCATTTAAAATGCAATTATTACACCAATTATTTATTTTATTACCTTGAACTATTAATTTTTCAAGAGCAGTCCATAGACTCTTATTTTATGGGCCATAAATAAGCTCCCAACCTGCCCCTACAGCACATCTCTAATTGTAATGCATTGTGTACTGCTATAGACCATTATGCAGATCCTTCTTTTATTGAAAGGTGGCCGACAATGACATTGAAATGTGTGCTTGCTTTGGAAGACTGTGAATTCAATCACCAGTCTTAATGTAATTTAATGTAATAGTTTTTCTCTGTAGACACCCTAATTTGTTTAGTTATGTTTGTCCTTTAAGTATACTGTTACATTTCAAATATATCAACCAAATGAAAGACATAGTGTGGTGTTTCTGATATAAATATCAACAAAGATATAAGTTATCTCTGTTTAGTGTCTTTCTTAGGCTATTTTGTAACTTACATATTTCACACTGTTGCTGAGGGTTTCTTGACCCTGTGAAAGGTTCATTCCACCTCCAAAGGGATCTTGGCCCGCAGATGGAGAACTGCTGTTTTAAAGGGAGGTAAAACATTGCAACCAGTGGGAAAGTTTGCTAAATTTAGGAAATAAGAAACTCTGAAGCTTCAGGAAATCCCTGAAACTGACCAGATTCACTATTTTTACATACAATAAGGACTACTGAGACACACTTTCAAACAAGCTGAGCAGAATGAAAAATGATCCGATTATCTAGGCTGCCTGAAAGAGATACTTACCCATTAATTTTGCAGCAATCTCTGCAGTGAGCTCCATGTTGCCAACTTTTGTAAACTCTCACCCAAGCTGAGGTGGGCT
Source organism: Myodes glareolus (assembly GCF_982192425.1). NCBI lineage: Eukaryota > Metazoa > Chordata > Mammalia > Rodentia > Cricetidae > Myodes > Myodes glareolus. The sequence continues at coordinate 50,517,780 of NC_142029.1, read as the reverse complement.
TTGGTGATACAATTTTACTTTGAGTCACTTCTACTCCTACATGTAACTCCCACATAAATTCCTATAATTAATCACATTAATTTATTGGTTCATCAATTGGATTTTGGTGGTATCCTTACTATAGTCTGAGGTAAACAGACCATGGCTCACAGCTCCCTCAAGGATAGTACCATACAACAGGAGAACACACTTTCAACAAGTATTATTTTTTAAAATAGCTCCATAACTTCCAAAGGTTCAGATAGAGTTAAAACATGAATGTGCAGGATCTCCAAAGCTGGTGCAGAGTACAGACTACATTTTACTCACAGTGACCATCTCTGCTCTTAGTGCTATGTCTGAATGCTGAGGTCAGTGATGATTTCATGTGAAGAAAATTTCAATAGCTAATAATTACAAACAAAGTGCATCTTACAGAGTGTTACATGAATACAGTGGTAAAACAGCTTGTGTACATATACACAAAGAACACATGGATCTCTCCCCACCACTTTCTCTCTCTCTGGGTGCTAAATCGGCGTTATGCATCGCAGAATAGCTTCAGATTTATAGGATTCCTATCTCAGCTTCTAATGTCCTGGAACTATAATCATGTTCTACTGTGCCTGCCATAGATATTGATTTTTTAGAAGTAATTTTCATAAATTACAGTGGAATTTTTATGTGTGCTGTTTGATCTGTTTTCACAGAACTTGGTAAAGAATATTATTTTAGACTCCACAAATTTCTTTCATTTCTTTCATTCTTCTCCTGTTCAGTTTTCTATCCTATACACAGGCAACCATGCCATAAGTTTGGATGTTATATTTTAGTTTTTCTCTACTAAAAGTACATCTGTGTCAAATTATTAAAGTGTTTTATTTTTTTTTAAATTTTTTTATTAAGTTATAAAAGTTTCCACTTCCGCCCCTCCTCCCAATACCCTCCCATTCCCCCCACTCCCTCTCCTCCTCCCTCTCCTGCCCTAAGAGCAGTCAGTGTTTCCTGCTCTGTGGGAAGTTCAAGTTCCTCCTCCCTCCCTCCAGGTCTAGGAAGGTGAGCATCCAAACTGACTAGGATCCCAAAAATCCAGAACATGCAGAGGAAACAAGTCCCAGTGCGATTATCAATGGCTTCTCAGACAGTCCCCATGCCAGCCACATTCAAAGAATCCGGCCACATTCAGAGAATCCAGTTTGATCACGTGCTCGTTCAGTCCCAGTCCAGCTGGCCTTGGTGAACTCTCATTAGATCAGTCCCCTTGTATCAGTGGGTGAATGCACTCCTCACAGTCCTGTCTTTCTTGTTCATGTTCTCCCTCCTTCTGCTCCTCATTTGAACTTTGTTGGCTCAGTACAGTGCTCCAATGTGGGTCTCTGTCTCAATCTCCATTCATCATCGGGTGAAGATTCCCTCTGATCCTGCCTTCCTTGCTCACGTTCTCCCTCCTTCTGCTTCTCATTTGGACCTAGGGAGTTAATTCCAGTGTTCCAATGTGGGTCTCTTTCTCTATCTCCATGCATTGCCAGATGAAGGTTCTATGGCTTTGAAGAGGAGCTGGCAATAGTGGATTCCTGTTCTCAGGTGCAGTTGCTGTTGCAGGGATATAATGAGCTAGAACTTTGGAAAAATGCAGAAGCCCAGCAAGGAGAAATTCAGACTTTCCCCGACCCCCTTGACTCCCTGGTCAACCTTCTGTGGTGGCTACACCCTGTGGAGCTTTCCCGCCTCCCCCCATCCCAGCTTTCATCCAGGTATACCTTCCTCTCTTCCTCCCTTCCCCCTGGGGGCCATAAGATCTCCCCAGCTCAGCTGCCTTACTCACTGGGCCTGGGCTGTGGGTGCAACCCGGCAGGAAGCAGTTCCTGTGTTTTGATAGACTGCCTGAGGATAGGTGGGCCCTGTGTCAGCTCAGCAACATTCCTGGCCAGCAAGGGGCACTAATCTTCTAGCAGACATCCATCAGAGGAGGGGATTTCCCCAGCACAGCTGCTTTGCTTGCTGGGCCTGGGCTGTGAGCACAACCCGGCAGGAGATAGGGCCTGTGTTTCCATAGCCTGCCTGAGGAAAGGTAGGCCTTCTGTCAGTGAAGTCCCTACCCAACAAGAGAACCTGACCTAGTATCAGAAGATCCAATAGAGAGCATTTGAAGGAGGAGATGGGCAGATGCCAAGGCAAGATGTCCTCCAACAATCTGAAAAACAACATGAAGACACCAGATCCCAATGACCCTACAATAGAAGGACTTGAACACCTTAATCCAGAAGAACTGGAAAAAATTTTCCATTATGAAAGCAATAGAGTCCCTTATACAGGATATGAATAACTTCCTTAAAGAATTGGATGAGAAGTACAATAAAAAGTTTGAAGAAATGAGTAAAGAAATGGATGAGAAGTATGACAAAAAGTTGGAAGAATGAGTAAATCCGTGAAAGATACACTGGGAAACCAAGAAAAAACAATCAAACAGGTAATGGAAACAGTTCAAGAATTGAAAACTGAAATGGAGGCAATGAAGAAAACACAAACCAAGGGCCGGCAGGATATGGAAAATCTCGGTAAACGAACAGAGACTACAGAATCAAGCATAACCAATAGAATACAAGAGATGGAAGAACGAATCTCAGATTCTGAAGATTCCATAGAGGAAATAAATGCTCTGATCAAAGAAAACAGCAAATCCAACAAATTCCCATGACAAAACATTCAAGAAATATGGGACACAATAAAAAAACCAAATCTAAGAGTAATAGGGATTGAAGAAGGAGAAGAACTGCAGATCAAAGGCCAAGAAAATATATTCAACAAAATTATAGAAGAAAACTTTCCCAACCTAAAGAACGATATTCCTATGAAGGTTCAAGAAGCATACAGAACACCAAATAGACTTGATAAAAAAAAATCCCCTCACCATATAATAATCAAAACACAAAACATACAGATTAAGGAAAGAATAATAAGAGCTGCAAAGAAAAATGGTCAAGTAACTTATAAAGGTAAACCTATCAGACTTACACCGGACTTCTCTATGGAAACCAAGAAAGCCAGAAGGTCCTGGATAGAAGTACTGCAGAAACTAAGAGACCATAGATGCAAACCCAGACTACTATATCCAGCCAAGCTAACGTTCACTATCAATGGAGAAAACAAAATATTCCAGGATAAAAACAAATTTAAACAATTCGTAGCCACAAATCCAGCCTTACAGAAAGTATTAGAAGGAAAATCACAACCCAAGGAATCCAACATTGCCAACACTGCTTACAATAACTCAGACATCTAGCGACTTTTCACAAGCACAACTCAAAGAAGGGAAACATACAAACTCTACTAAACAAAAAAAAATAAAAAAAAATTATAACCAGAGTTAACAACTACTGGTCATTAATATCACTTAATATTAATGGACTCAACTCACTTATAAAAAGGCACAGACTAAGAGATTGGATACGAAAACAGGATCCAACATTCTGCTGTTTACAAGAAACACACCTCAACCACAAAGACAGACATCTACACAGAGTAAAGGGTTGGGAAAAGGTTTTCAAGCAAACGGACCTAAGAAACAAGTGGGTATGGCCATTCTAATTTCCAACAAGATTGACTTCAAACTAAAATCAATCAGAAGAGATGGAGATGGACATTTCATACTCATAACAGGAACAATTCATCAGGAGGAAGTCTCAATCCTGAATATCTATGCCCTTAATATAAAAGCACCCACTTATGTAAAAGAAAAACTTTTAGAACTCAAGGCAGTCATCAAACCACACACACTAATAGTAGGAGACTTCAACACACCTCTCTCACCAATGGACAAGTCAATCAGACAGAAACCCAACAGAGAAATAAGGGAATTAATAGAGGTAATGAATCAAATGGACTTAACAGATATCTATAGAACATTCCACCCAAACAGAAAAGAATATACATACCTTCTTCTCTGCAGCTCATGGAACCTTCTCAAAAATTGACCACATACTCGGTAACAAAGCAAGCTTCCACAGATACAAAAAATTATTAGTAACCACCTGTGTCTTGTCAGAACACCATGGATTAAAGTTAAAATTCAATAACAATTCCAACACCAGAAAGCCTACAAACGCGTGGAAGTTGAACAGTCAGCTACTGATTCATCCCTGGGTCAAGGAAGAAATAAAGAAAGAAATTAAGATCTTCCTTGAATTTAATGAAAACAAAGACACGACATACTCAAACCTATGGGACACAATTAAACCAGTGCTAGGAGGAAAGTTCATAGCACTAAGTACCCAATTAAAGAAAACGGAGAAAGCACACATTGGAGACTTAACAGCACACCTGAAAGCTCTGGAAAAAAAAGAAGCAGACTCACCCAGGAGGAGTAGAAGACTGGAAATAATCAAACTGAGGGCTGAAACCAACAAACTAGAAACACAGAGAACAATCCAAAGAATCAAGAAAACAAAAAGTTGGTTCTTGGAGAAAATCAACAAGATTGACAAACCCCTAGCCAAACTAATCAAAAGGCAGAGAGAAAACACTCAAATTAATAAGATCAGAAATGAAAAGGGGGACATAACAACAGACACAGAGGAAATTCAAAGAATCATTAGATCTTACTATGAAAGCTTATTTTCCACAAAGTTGGAAAATGTACAAGAAATGGACTGGTTTTTAGATAAGTACCATTTTCCAAAGTTAAATCAAGACCAGGTGAACAATCTAAATAGACTTGTTAGTCGCAAAAAGTAGAAGCTCTTATCAAAAACCTCCCGACCAAAAAAAGCCCAGGGCCAGATGGTTTCAATGCAGAATTCTACCAGAACTTCCAAGAAGTGCTAATACCTATGCTCCTTAATGTATTTCACAATATAGAAACAAAAGAGTCATTGCCAAATTCTTTTTATGAAGCTACAGCTACCCTAATACCAAAACCACACAAAGACACAACCAAGAAAGAGAATTACAGACCAATCTCACTCATGAACATCGACGCAAAAACTCTCAACAAATCCTGGCAAACCGAATCCAAGAACACATTAGAAAAATTATCCATTATGATCAAGTAGGCTTCATCACAGAGATGCAGGGCTGGTTCAACATATGCAAATCTATCAATGTAATCCATCATATAAATAAACTGAAAGAAAAAAACCATATAATCATTTCATTAGATGCTGAAAAAGTATTTGACAAAATTCAACACCCCTTTATGATAAAGGTGTTGAAGAGATTGGCGATACAAGGATCATACCTAAATATAATAAAAGCTATTTACAGCAAGCCGACAGCTAACATCAAACTGAATGAAGAGAAACTCAAAGCCATTCCATTGAAATCAGGAACACGACAAGGCTGTGCACTCTCTCCATACCTCTTCAATATAGTGCTTGAAGTTCTAGCAATAGCAATAAGACGACATAAGGGGATCAAGGGGATTTGAATTGGAAAGGAAGAAGTTAAACTCTAGTTATTTGCAGATGATATGATAGTGTACATAAGCGACCCCAAAAACTCTACCAAAGAACTCCTACAGCTGATAAACACCTTTAGTAAAGTGACTGGGTACAAGATCAACTCCAAAAAATCAGTTGCCCTCCTATACACAAAGGATAAAGAAGCAGAGAGGGAAATCAGAGAAACATCACCTTTCACGATAGCCACAAATAGCATAAAATATCTTGGGATCACTCTAACCAAGGAAGTGAAAGACCTATCGGACAAGAACTTTAAGTCTTTGAAGAAAGAAATTGAAGGGGATATCAGAAAATGGAAAGATCTCCTCTGCTCTTGGATTGGGAGGATCAACATAGTTAAAATGGCAATTCTACCAAGAGCAATCTATAGATTCAATGCAATCCCCATCAAAATCCCATCAAAATTCTTCACAGACCTTGAGAGAACAATAATCAACGTTACATGTAAAAACAAAAAACCCAGGATAGCAAAAACAATCTTATATAATAAAGGAACTTCTGGAGGTATAACCATCCCTGACTTCAAACTCTATTAAACAGCTACAGTTTTGAAAATATCTTGGTATTGGCATAAGAACAGAGAAGTCGACCTATGGAATCGAATAGAAGACCCAGATATTAACCCACAAACCTATGAACACTTGATTTTTGACAAGTGAGTTAAAGGTATGCAATGGAAGAAGGAAAGCATCTTTAACAAATGGTGCTGGCATAACTGGATGTCAACCTGTAGAAGAATGAAAGTAGATCCATATCTATCACCATGCACAAAAAACAAGTCCAAATGGATTAAAGACCTCAACATTAAAACCTGACCACTTTCAGCCTTATTGAAGAGAAAGTGGGAAGTTGTCTACAAGACATAGGCACAGCAGACCACTTTCTAGGTAGAACCCCAGTAGCACAGACAATAAGAAAATCAATGAATAAATGGGACCTCCTGAAACTGAGAAGCTTCTGTAAAGCAAAGGACACTGTCAGTAAGACAAAAAGGCTACCTTCTGACTGGGTAAAGTGTTTTGTTTCAACTTCAAATTCTTATGTTGCATCCATGTTGTATTTATTATTTCATTCTTTTCTATGTTCAGACTCCACTGTGTGTTTGTTATGCTGAGGCATGCTTGGTCTCTAGTCAATGTATATTTCTGCTGTATTAATTTAGGACTAGTGTGAAGAAATTGGCTATGCCTACTGGTGGACATATCCTTTTATGGTCATGTGTTTCCTTCTTCTCGTGAAAATTCTTAAGAAGAACTTCACTTTTGAGTTGGTTAATACTCACATTTATGACAATTGCTACCAAATATCTTTCCAATATGATAAAATGTGATTTTTCACCCCTAGTAGCTATGCTGAGTTTGCTTGGTTCCCACTGTTGCCTTTCTTGCTGTGATGTCATTTTAATTGGTCATTTTGACTAGTGCAAGGGTGTCCCTGTGGCTAGAACTCGCCCTTTCTTATGGACGTAAGATGTTTGTTTCCCATGTGCTTATTGACTGCTTCTGAACACGAATTTTTGAATGGTTGGTTTGTTTGTACCTTATTTCTGTTCTTACATTTAAATTTATTTACTTATTTATTTAGTAAAGAGTAAAGATTCATAGATACTTATTTAACTATTCAAGTATACTTAGACATAAAGATAGTAAAGAGTAAAGATTTGTAGATACTTATTCAACACCTACAGTTATTCAAGTTAATTACATCTATTTCAGCAAATATTTATCATTTTTTACAGTAAAGTATTAAAAATTCTTTCTACTTGCTTTTGGAATATAGAACTCCTTATAAATATGATTGTGCTGTAATCTACCAGAATTTCTTACTATGAATAAAACTGAGTATCCAATTCTCAACCTCTCCCTCACTCCTTCAGCTGCTCTGTTTCCCCCATCTATGACAACCACTTTTAGACTATCAAATTTGAAGATACCTACTTTTTAATTCCTGCATTAGTGAAATGTGTGATGAATGCCTCTCTATACCTGGTCCATCTGATTTAATAATGATCTTCCATTTCAGCTACTTGATAATGACAGTATTATTTTCCCCATTTTTTATCATTGAATAGCATTTCATTGTGTATGTATACAATATTGTCTTTTACCTTTCGTCAGTCAGAGGACACATTATTTTCATTTCTTGGTTATTGTAAACAATGTTTACAATAAACATGGCAGTGCAGATGACTCTTCAAGATGCAGATATGATTTCTATATGGAGGCATACTGCCATAACCCCAAAAATATATCCATGTGTATTGTGTATATATGTATTTTTCGTAATTGATAATAATTACATAATTACTGTGACTAACTCTCACCAGTTGCTATTCTTACTAGGGTAAAGTGATAACCAGTGCGATCTTAATGACACTGTCCTGCTAGGAAAATATTTGAAGTATTTTTCATATACTGTACTGTCATATATGTGTATTTTATATTCTGATTATATTCATCTGGAGTTATACAGGTTTCTGTACCAGGATGGGCATATATTTCTCTAGGAATGGAAAATTTTCACCTGATTTTACTGCTGTCTTTATCGGGCTTATGAGTTGTTCCTTTCTGGTACCAAGTTTGTGTTTTCTCAACAATTTAATCTCTTTATTGGATTCTGTTTTCATATATTGTCTTGACTCCCTGATTTCTTTCAGATCTTTGCACTTGTTCTATTGAAATATGATAATGTTTCTTGGGGATTGTGTAAACATAGTAATAATCATTTGGTTGATATTTTGGGGGGAACTTCCTTCAGGTCATTTTATGTTTTTTTTTTCATTTCCTTTTTGTTGATAAAATAAAACATAATAAGTTGAACTAAAAGCTATCATATTAAACTCAAACATGGCAACTCAGCAGAAAAAGGACAGCCACAAGAAATCAGAGTCAGAAACCCACTCATCCTCATAGAAGACCTGGTGCACACCTATGTAGGACTGTGCTTGCTTTTTCAGTCTCTGTGAGCTCATATGCTCCTTGCTTAGTTGATTAAGAGCATCTTCTTCTGGTGTCCTCCATATCCTCTTGTGTCTTCAATCTTTACACTTTCTCTTCCACTAGATTCCCTCAGCTCAGAGAGAAAGGGCTTGAAGTAGACCTCCCATTTAGACTCTCTCTTCACATCCTATCTGGCTGCAGATATCAAATATGCTGGTACAATAGTAAGTCAAAACTAGTGGAAGTCAACCAATCTCTGATTTGACATAAGGCCCACACCATGTGAGGGAACTCATGCCTAATATTGCTGGGGTAACCAAGAACCAAAGACTAGGTATCCCAGAGACCTAAGGTAAAACCAAGCACTCTTTGTCTAAAATAAAAACTATCAATAAAATGACTCCCAATGATATTTTGTCTTACTCATAGCTAAGTGACTTATCCAATCATCACCAGAGAGTACCAGATTGAAACAGATGCAAAGACCCACTGCCAGGTCATTTTCAGGTCAGTGAGCTCCCACCAGCTCAGCTCACCTGTCTCTGTGGTTTTCTCCATCATAATCTTGACCCTCTTTGCCTATAAAATCCCTCCTCCCTCTTTCTCTCTCTAACTCCAGGAGTTCAGCCCAGTGCTTGGCTATGGATCATTGTATCTTCTTCTACCAGTTACTGGATGTAAGTTATGGTAACAGCTAGGGGAGTCACTAATAGTTAATATTCTGACATGGATTGGGGAGGAACTTACAAGGCCCACACCTAATTGAGGAGCTATTGACAATCGCTGACCTCTGTGATAGGGAAATTCCACTTGAATACATGTACGAAATCTTTGAAGAAAAAGAAGTGTAGATCTTTTCTGAACAGTTTTCCCCAATCTAATGAAATTCATAGTCTTTTAAACCCTAAGTTCAACTTTTATTTTCTTATGATGAGCAAACTTGGAGCTTTGGATGTGTTTTCATCTTTCCTGTACTGTGTTGAGGATTCTTTATATATTTGAAATGTAGTACAGATTGTACTTTAGGATTGTCTTCTGTGATGTTTACCCAGTGAATAAATGATTGTTTCATACATGTTATCTAGTTTTATTTTTGTTTCAGGCAATGAAATTATTTTGGTACCATTCATTTCATCATGCTCCAAAGCATTTTTCCTAACTACTCATGTTATTAATATGATTGTTATCAACAGTATCAATAATCTAATATCATTATAAAAGTTGAGTACCTAAAAATAATGTGTCTAAATTGGTTTAGCACATAAGCTTTGTAGAAAGTATTTCTGAACTCAAATCCTATAGAGTTCTTTCTTATTTCTAATATTGGTGAATATAACATAGACTTTGTGCCTCAGTTTCTTCTGTGGAAAATTCATATCATGGTATTCTTAACTCAGTTTTTCTGAGGACAGTTAAATTAGACACTGGATCCTTACTAGTAAGCCACAAGAATCTGTGAATTCCTTCCACGCTAATACAGTTTGGTGGAACAAGACCCCTCAACAAGTCTTTGTAAACTCTAAAAAATACTTCACCCAACAAACAAGAGAAAGCAGTTTAAAAAACAATACCCAAATTCCCAAAATGATTTTTCATAAATGTTTGTTTTCATTTAAATTGGGATAGGATATGGAGATAAATTCTTTGCATTGGTATGTATCTTGGTCTACTGATAAAAACTAAGGTTGATTTTATTACACTGTGTATATGTATTTCTGCTCTTGTTTAAAGTATTATGTTTGGGCAGCTCATTCAAAAATATAATATATTATTTTAAAATATAGATTAATAGACAGTCATCTATAGTAGTCAAACTGTTCATGTTAGTTTTTTTAGATATATAGAAATATATTTCAGTTAGATAGATAATTTTCAACATTTCAAAGACTACAGAATATGGCCTTCAGGGGTTGTCCTTCAGGGTTCCTGCTTCATAGAAAAAAACTGTCAGATATTATATGGGGCACAGAAAAAAGGAACTGATAAATGTTGCCATTATGAGGCAGAACAAATCTTCAAATTTCCTGCTTCATGGAAAAGTCTGCTAGATACTATGGGCCTATAGACTAAAGACGGATGCTCCAATGTTACAAAACAATTTGGGTGATTATGCAGGTAGCAAGCTGTCTCTGTCAATTCTAAAACTTTGGAATTTGCTTACAATACACTTCTTGTTTACTTAGGTAATATTATATCTTTCTGGGGTCTTTAGACATTTGAAGTCAGATAATTATAGTTTTCCTTAATTATGATAAAAGATAAATTAGATATAAAACTTTAGACTCACAAAGAAAGCATAGTTGACAAAATACTTTCCTTAATTTGCCAAATGTAAATGGACTAAATATTGTAGCTATAATTCTTGCTTGATAACTGGCTTGTATATAAATTTTATTATGTTAAGATTTAACCTTCCTTTTTATTATATCAGAAATGTGAAGATAATGTGGGATATCCTCCTGTATATGTGTTGTTTTTATTAGATAATGAATAAAGCTGCTTTAACCTATGGAAAGGCAGAATAAAGACAGGTGGAAAATCTGAACAGAGATATATAGAGAGAGTAAATGGAGTTGAGGAGATGCCGTGTAGCTGCCAAAAGAAAAAGACGATGGATTCTAACCAGTAACTCACAGCCTCATGCCGATACATAAATCTATAGAAATGGGCTAATTCAAAATGTAAGAGTTAGCTAGAAATATGCCTGAGTCATTGGTTGATCAATGTTGTAATTAATATAGTTTCTATGTGATTATTCGGGTTTGAGCAGTCAGGAAAAGTAAGAACAGTCTCTGACTACAGATATCGTTTACAAATACATGTTAAAAGTCACCTTCTTGATAAAGTCTTTATATAGCAACCTTGTGTTGATACTTGCTGGCATTTTTAACTATCCCCAAACCAAGTATGTTGTTCATCTCATGTTTATGATCCTTTACTAAAGCCTTTTCTTTCATCCTTCACAACACACCTCCCAGAAGTAACTGGAGCACTCATCCCAGTTCCCTTGGAGGTCAGCACACACTTTTATTGTGTTTAATTTCAAAGGTAGCTGCAAGTAAAATCTTCCTTAATGTATGTAGATCCTGCCACATTTTACAAGGAAGGCGATATCTGTTCATTCAAGGATAGTGTGACCACATGACTTCTAACACCTAATGATAACTCGAACTTTTTATAATCAGTACAAGAATTATTTCCTCATTTATTATCCAACTTAAAGTGCCTGACACTAAGGAAAAGTTTTAAAGGTTCTATTTCTAAATGATGTAATGTTAGAATATGCCCATCTTCAGACTAAACTTTGACCTAAATTCGAGTATCAGCACTTGAACATTACAGATAAGAAAGAATAAACTGACAATGTTTTTATCATTACTTCACCATGACCTAAAATAAATAGAATCTAATGTTTTACTGCTCCTAACTTGAAATCTTTCCACTCCAACAGTAATTATAATATTGTAGGTGGACTCTCTATCTTCAATCTTTGGCTCTCTACCACTTTCTTCCTGTCATTATCTAATTATGTGTGCACTTCTTTCATCAAAAGCTGAATTAAAATATTCTTGATACAAGTTTAATCCTAGCAACCTGCCATGTCCATCTTTGTCCTCTGAGCACAGTTTTTTGAAAGTTTTATTTATAGCCATTTCTTTGACCCCAGGTTATTGAATCTATTACATACATTTTCTCAATCATTCATATGTCATTTGATACTATTTTTCTCTCTTATATTAGGTCTAAGCATCTGTATACCCTTGGCCCTCATTCTTTCTAAGCAGAATTTTTTTTCACAATGGCTGCTTCTTTCTTTAACCATGAACTAATGCTATTTGAGGATCTGTCACAGTTAAGTTCTAAGGAGATATATAATTCAATTGTTTCCAAATGTGGTGTTATTTTGAGAGGCTGAGGGAACTAGGATGTTGAGTGTAGCCAGAGACAACAGGACAATAGGAGCAGATCTCAAGGGCATCTTGTCCTTGGCTCATGCTAGTTTTTCTTTCTGCTTCCTGTCTGTCTTGATGTATCTGCCACATGCATCTACTGCTGTGCCCTTCTGTCTAATAGTGGCCCAGAAACATGGAGTCAAATGACAATGGACCTTCTAAAACTTTGAGCCATAATAAACTCTTCCCCCTGAAGTTGTTTCTGTGAGGTATTTTAACAAAATAATGTGAAAATTACCATATAAGATAGACGCAAACATGCTTCTAAGAAAAGTTGGTATTAGCACTGGGTCTGTCATCACCAGAAGACACTCCTGGATCTGCTTAGTGAAGGTCCCGAAAGTGAGTGGAAGCAGAGAGTGATGGGAGTGGTCCCAGTGGCAATGACAAATTGTAGCATAGCCTACCAACAGCAGCTTTCCTGGGGGCTTCTTCAGATTTATGATGTAGAATGCATCACTCCCTATTTGTAGATGTGCTGTTCTGGAAACCAGAGTTAGTACCATGTATGTGGGTTATTATTGCGAAGAATTGATCTTCTCTTTCTTCATCTACCAGACATCAAAGACTCTAAACATCATGTGAGCATATCTTCATAAATTATGGAAATAAAGAATGAAACCATATGAATTCCACACTGTTTAAAAAGCTAACTTTTTAAACAAATGTTTTTAAGTCACTTGTATTCTCTCAATATATATTTATAGGCAATGAACTCTGCCTAGCCATCAAAAATGTGTGAGTATTATATTCAACTTGTCTTTACTTATAGCAGAGACAAAAACACATGAATATCATGGAGAAATAATGGCAGTATTAGCACCAAATGTGATGTTCAAATCACATAATTATATAAGCTGAAATAAGTTGATATTTAAACATCTATATACACTGTAAGGAAGGTTTAAAAAATAATGATTCCAAATTATTATTTGAAGTTTTAGATAAATAGAAAACAAATGGGATTGCAGTGAATCTAAATATCTCATGATAAAGAGCTTGTGTTATTCACTACTTCCTTCAGAAAGCTGGTATTTTATCATTATTAATATCTCTAATAGACATATGTTTTGAATTTACAGATCAGCCACTTTATTTCTAATACTATGAAACTGAAAAGAGAAAAATAGTATCTGAATTGCTTGTGATATCTTTATGTATGCGTGTACGAATCATTAAGTAGTTGCCACTCTCCTTCCCCAGTGCCGACTTACTTACTATGCATTTATTTATCCTTCTCGGTATAATGAGGCCCCAGAGTACGTTTCATTATAGGGGAAAGCTCACATTCCTCACTTGCGGTCAGTGGTATGTGGTTAATTTGAAATCACTTAAACTATTAAATCTGTCAAGTGCAGTGATTTTTATTTTCAATTCACATCAGTGTTTTAGTATGCATTTTCGCTACTGGGTCAAACTGACAAATTAATTTAGGAGCATTCTCTGGGAATACTCTTCATTGTTGTCGTTATATGCAGGTCACTATTTGAAATTATTACCTTCTTATTAAAACTGACTGCCAAAGCCATCACACTTAACAGAAACAATAGTATATAGATAAAAATTGGTGCTATATTCACAACTCCTGTATGAGGTCATCCAGTTACATCAAATGTTTTATGAAAATTTGACTCTAAAAGCTAAAAGTAAAAAGACACTGAAAGAGATCTTTAGAATCTTTCAGTAGGAACCCTGAAAATAGCCTAGTAAATTTTTTTCTGTATTATTTAATTCTGTTCTTCATCATACTTTGTGTTTCAGGTCTCTGTGTAAGTCTCTCTCTCTCTCTCTCTCTCTCTCTCTCTCTCTCTCTCTTTCTCATGTGTGTGTGTGTGTGTGTGTGTGTGTATGTGTGTGTGTGTGTGTGTGTGAAGGTAGAGGAGGTTGGAGGGGATAGATTTAGAGTTGAGGTACTTTGTGGCATAGTCATTTAAAGGTGAATATTGGATTGGATTATATAAAACATTCTAGATGAAGTTTGTGAAGCACCAAGAACTAAGAATGCCAAAACACTACCAATTAAGTGTACCCCTTTAATTGATATATAGTCATAATGATAAAAGTAAATACAATCTAAACAAGCAACTGGAAAAAATACTGTCACAATAGTATGCTATCGTTAAATGGTATGTTGCAGAGTGCAGTCATGCTTTCCTCATGGAATAATAGTGCCAGGAATGCTAAGCCTTCACCCAATCAACTACTTTCTTGAGGATTCTCAAAATGTCACCAAGTTCTAATAACAAAGATACAAAATTTCCACAACAATAAACACTGATCACGCATCAAACAAGATCTGAGAACCAGACACAAATAAAAGACAGCTCCAAACAAAGTATTTTCTCCGGTCATCTAAACTTATACAGAAAATATTTTAAGAATTACATCCTCAGAATAAATGGGTAACATCACAAAAGTACAGAAAATCATGAAAAAGATTCTGTGACAGGGATATGTGTGTGGGGGGGAGAGAGACAGAGAGAGACAGAGAGTGGGAGCCGGGAGATTGTATAATCACATTCTAGAGAGTCAAGTGTGTATGTTAGACACAGTTGCTTCTCAGTCACCCTCATAATTTATACATATATTGAGTATTGAATAAATTTAACAAGAAAAATAGCTCTATATGTAAAACATACTTTATATTAAAAGATAATAATAGAACTGGACAGTTGTGGCCTTTAATCTCAGAAGGTAGAGGTAGGCGGATCTCTGGGCAGATCTCTGTGAGTTCTAGGCCAGGCTGATCTACAAAAGCTAGTTTTAAGATAGGCTTCAAAGTTACAGAGAAACCCTGTGTCAAAACACCGATATATATATATACATATGTTTATATATGTGTGTATGTGTGTGAGTGTGTGTGTGTGTTAAATTAGGGCCGGTAAAAGGGCTCAGGGCTCAGCAGGTTAAGATATATGCCACCAAACCTGAGACTTGAGTTTCATTCCTTGGACCTACACAGTGGAAGGAGAAAATCAACTCCGACAAGTTGCCTCTGACATCCACATATGTGCTATGAATACACACACACACACACAACACAAACACATACATGTAACACACAAGAAAAAGTGATTAATAATACAATTTTGAAAAATAAATTGAAAGATCATATTAAAGAAGAAGCCCAAAACAATGAACTTACCAAAGGCTAAAGGTGTCTTATGTAGTCAAATGAGCAATACCTTTTAACATAAATATATTCTTTAACTATTTTATTAAGTCTTACATTTTAAAGGCATTTTAAATCATGATTGCTTTCACCTTAGACACTTCCAATGCAGTACTCTTTAGCTGAGAAGCAGAACAATTTTAGAATCACAACTTTCAGTGAACCCAATCAACTGATAGAGTGGCAGGTCCTTGCCTCTGCTGAGATTACTATGCTGATGAAGCCAAGTGGGCCAATTTACACTGCTAAAGGAAGTTCCTCAGACCTTGGCCTGACATCTTGCAAATGGGAGCCATCAGTCACGGGGAAAGGCTGAGGGAAGTGTCAGTGGAGTACAGCCAATTTATCCCCATTGTAGAAAAACAGCTTCAAGTCCAGCCCAGCCGATGGTTATGCCACAGCGTTTCTCTCGTTAATAAAAGAGGGAACTATCGTCCAAACAAGACTGAACTGGCATCACTCACCCTATAAATCTGATCTGCAAAAATGAACGTTTAAAACCAAGTGTGTCCACAATGACTTAGCTAGTCATCGATTCCTGGTTTGATGAGGACAGAAGCAAGAATGACAGGTATAGAGAGAATTGAGAATGATGTACAAATTTAATTATGATGCATTCTTTGCCAACTTTCAAAAATGACTGGCAGTTACTCAAAAAGAGAATGTAACTTATACAGAAAAAATTGCAGTAATCAATTAACTAAAACAGATACCAACAGAGCATTGTGAGTCCAAGTTTTGTTTCACCTATTAATGAGGGAGCTAGCAAGATGCCAGATAGTTCCAAAGAAAATTGAAGGCTCTCAGCCAGTGGGAAACAAACAAACAAACAAACAAACAAACAAAAAAGCTGAGATAAAAGTGCCAAAATAGGCATAAGATTGTTAAGGCACCACAACACAACTCTCATATCTGACTACTTCTTACAGAATTGTAAAATAGCCCTAATCAGTTGTGTAAACAAATCCAAATTCTCTTAAAGCACATTTGAGACATCCAGAAGTTTCCAAAAAATACTAATGGTTACATCCTACCTTTAATATTCTGATTACATTTCAGTGACAGCTGAGATAGTTTCTAAACACTTGCAGCTGATGCTCGTGTGCAATGAGGCTGAGAGTCATGGCCAAAGACAGCAGCTGTGCTTTTGCATGGATTTGTAGAGTTTTGCACAGTGCCACACTGTTCTGCATGCAGGCTATGGCCACTGCTCACAAGTACCACCATCACCTGAGAACTACTAGAAATTTGGAGTCTCAGCCTCCATCCTAAGTGTACCATCAGAAACTTGCCTTGTAAAAAATATTAACAGGGGATTTAGGTACCCATCAAATTTCAAAAGCACTTCTCTGATGTGATATTTAAATAATTACTATAGTACTGTAATCATCTTTTGCCTTACTACAAAGCTGAGAAATTTTCTCTAAATTAACATCACCAAAAAACTGATACTGTTCTAAAACACTTAAAGGGAATAAATTCATAAATATCACCCCTCCCCCCGAAAGAGTAGACCCAAAATACCACATTCGATAAGAATGTTTTTGATGAGGAGTCAACTGCATGCTGGCAAATCTACACTGAAAACTCACTCCCCTATCCTTGGCCTTTACTACCAGGGGGTCTGGGTTAGTGGACTTGGGAGTATTCAATATTAACAAATGGGTGCTGCAGAGGTTGTAAGCATCCTGATTTGTGTGTCATTGATTTCCCTTTACCGAGAGGCAATAAAGACTTGCAGAATGGCTTCCACGTTTGTCAGACGCTTTTAGCCATTTCCAAATCAAGTGATAAGCAGAGGGCAGCATCTACGTAAAAAATCAGTAGAAAGTGTGTGGTTTGAGTGATTATTAGGAAAGAACACAAAAATTTGAATGAACATGTTGTAAACTTAGTATGAAATTTGTTAACATCTTTTAGATTGATGTGCCAAGCTACGCGTGGCGTTAACTACATTTTCTGAAGAGCTGAGAAAGAAACTGTCTGCCTGCAGACTATTAAAACGCAAAGTGTAGAAATCAGAGAAGAGACAGTCTCTAAAGACACATTAGGAAAATGTAAAATGTTCTTAAATGAAAATCTTCACAAGAGTGAAGGAACACTAACAATGAAATAATATGAGAATGGCCTGTCCAAAATTTTCAAAGTTACACCAATTTTCAAAATATAATTTCAATTAATATGCTTTGAAGTTATAACATAATTACATCATTTCTTCAATTCATTTTTTTGCCTCCAACCCTCACAGTGCAAACCTTCTTGCTCTTTCTCAAATTCATGCTAATACAATCGACTCAGTCTTTAAATCATTGACAAGAAGAACATGATCTCAGGATTGACCAGTGGGTATTGGCCAACCAACTGAGGTACAGAGAGGACTCTTTGAGGAAGGCAATTTCTCCTTAGTTTCCTGGGGCTTTTGGGGTTTTTTTTGTATATATATATATATATGGCTAAACCCTATGAGGTGAGCTTTTCCCTTTCCGTGTTAGCAAGTCCAATGATGTCACCATTGACAGGTTCTGTTAATTGGACTTCATGGAGTAGTCACTTTGACATTTCTAAGAGACACAGCTTCACTGCAGAGTTCCTATTTCTCTAGGTTGTAGAATCTTTCTGCCCTCTCGTCTACAATGATCCCTGAGCCTCACATGCAAGAAATGTGTTGGTCGTATCAGTTCAAACTGTGCATCATGAAACCTCTTGTCCCCTGCATTGTGATTAGTTGTGGTTTTCTATAATGGTCTGGTCTGTTGCAAAGAGAAGTTTCTTTGTTGAGAAGTGAGAACTACACTTCTGTTTTTGTTATTGTTTATTAATTAAATTACTGCCTGGCCCATTATATCTAGCCTCTTCTTGGCCAATTCTCACATCTTGATTTAGCCCATTTCTAATAAATCTGTGTATCACCATATGACTGTGGCTTACCGGCAAGATTTTAACCTACACTTCTTCATAGGTAAAAAGGTAAGTATTTAGAATATAGTGAGGAATTATGTCGTTTAATTTTTAGTTTGTTGTTTTTCACAGTAGTGTTTCCCTAGGTTTACAGTGAGATAAAACATACCAGCTTTTGCTTTTATGGAACTTATAACTTGTTAAAGAACAGGGATTTAGAGGGTACAGTTTTGTTTTGTTTTGTTTGCTTGAGATAGGGACTCTCTGTATTGACCTAGCTAACCTGGAACTCACTGTATATATAAAGTTGGCCTTGAACTTATGTCCTCTCAGGTTCTTATACCATAGAACTGAAGAAGTGTGCCAACACAATTAGATAAAAATGTTATAAATAAATTAATAAGATGACAAATATTATTAGAACAGAAATTGAAAAAATGAAGTCAAATGATACTCTCAAAATTTATACTTATATGTTATGTATTATGCACAACTCTATGAGGTTTTTTGAATAAGTTCATAATTAATTTCAATAAATGTGTAAATATTGACAGTGTTTAATTAAAGCTGTTAAAAACACTTGACTGGACTTAACTCCTTGAGTGATAGAAAACATCCAAATGCCACTTTGATTTTTTTCTCCCCTGTGTTATGTACCGTAGTGTTCTCTCAGCACCTGAGACTAGTAAGTTCATAAAACCTAAAAAGTCAGACAGATTTAATGAAAGGCACAGAGACGGCACACAGATATCAGGCATACTCATGCATACTTACAAATATCATGCCCATATGTTCTTATGTACTTGTGAACACAAAAAGAGATTCATTTCACAGAAGTGAGTATGTCATCATTTTTTTTTCATTGACATAGAAACAGGCTGCGGTTTCTCTGTGACTATTTGTGGGTTTCCTCTCTAGAATTTTCTGTTTATCATAGTAAATTTTAGCCACAGTAACAACTGATGTTTTTTGCATTATATATCCACAATACACCATTCCTCCTGACTAATTTCTTACCTTCACTGTTGAGGATTTCTTTGGTCTTTCAACATTAAACTGCAGTCCCTTTGATATTTCTTTGATGGTCAGTTTGAAACATGCTTTAATATAGTGAGCCTCAGAAATTTTAGTTCTAAATCTCATTATTCCCTCTCCCAAATAGTTCTGGAAAAGGAAATGTTGTTAAGGATTATTCAGCAAGAAAATGTATATATGCATAATAAATAGAACTCTTTCTGCATTACTGATTCCTAAAACTTTCTCATTATGATGAGTGGTACGTGGTGCTGGAGAGATTGCTCAGTGATTAAGAGAACTTCCTATTGTTCCATAGAGCTTGAGTTCAGTTCCAAGTACCCATGACTGGGGATTAAAGACCACCAGCGGCTCCACCTGAGATGTATCAGAGCCCTCTAATCTCTGCAAGTCCCTGTATTCACACGCACATTTCTCCATTCATAAGATACATTCTTATGAATGATTAAAAAACAAAAATAATTGCTTTAAACATGAATGTGATCAAAGAGAAAAAGTGTAAAATTTTTTCAAGAAAAAATTTTCTTTTGGATGATAACAAAGAAATAATGATTCTCTGCTACAGAAAATGGATGCTTTGATGGAATTTCAAAAAAAAGAATGCTTAACTAATTCATATAATTCAAAATGTTTGAATGTATTGGTTTCTATTATAACAAATAGACTATAAGTAGTGGGCAATCATTATTATATGATTCCATCTTGTTTTTGGTGTTATTTTTTAAAAAAGCAAAATCAAATAAAACAAGACAAAAATATAAAGTTGTAGGGTGTGGGGGATAAGATAAGTTAAAGAGAAAATGAAGAATGGATATGGTATTTAATTGTTTGCATGTATGGAATTCTCAGGGCTGTTTTGATGACTCAGTGGATAAAGAAACTTGTGGTCAATACTGAGGACCTGAATTTGATTGTAAGGAAGCACATTATGAAAGAACAATTTCCTGAAAGTTGTTCTCCAGACACCAAGACCAATTGCCCAAACACAAACAACATAAACCATCAACTCATGCTTCTAACTGAAATTTGCATAATACTTATGATACTCACTGAGAAAAACAACTAGCTAATATGCAAGACAAGATTTTCAAACTAGGATTCTAAGTATGCCCAAGGAGCTCAAAGAGGACATAAGTAAATAACTGAAGTTTTAAAAAAGAAAACACAGTTTAACAAAATAATGAAAGCAATTTGGGATATGAAAATAGACTTTCAAGAGTATCTATGAAGGGGCTCCACCCTGCTAGCATCCCCGCCAGCCATCCCAGTTTCCATCCAGAGGGCCATCGGAGGGGTGAGTTGATTCGGGTCCGCGGCAGGGGCCCGGTGAGGAGGAGCTAGGACTTTCCCCTACCCCATAGACTGCCAGGTCAGCCTGCTCTGCTGGCTCCACCCTGCTAGCATCCCCGCCAGCCTTCCCAGCTTCCATCCAGAGGGCCATCGGAGGGGTGAGTGTGATTCGGGCCCACGGCAGGGGCCCAGCAAGGAGGAGCCAGGACTTTCCCCGACGCCATAGACTCCCAGGTCAGCCTGCTCTGCTGGCTTCACCCTGCTAGCGTCCCCGCCAGCCATCCCAGCTTCCATCCAGAGGGCCATCTGAGGGGTGAGTTTGCCTCGGGCCTGCGGCAGGGGCCCGGCGAGGAGGAGCTCAGACTTTCCCCGACCCCATAGACTCCCAGGTCAACCTGCAGTGCTGGTTCCACCCTGCTAAGCTCTCCCGCCTGCCATCCCAGCTTCCATCCAGGCACAAATTTCTGTATTTCTCCCCTCCCACTGGGGCCATAAAATTTCCCCAGCTCAGCTGCTTTGCACACTGGGCCTGCTCTTTAGGCGCATCCCGGAAAGAGGGAGTGCCTGTGCTTCAATAGCCTGCCTGGGGAAAGGTAGGCATTCTATCAGTGAACTCCCTGCCCAACAAGGGAACCTGACCCGATACCAGAAGTTCCAATAGAGAGCATTTGATAGAAGAGATGTGCAGACGCCAAGGCAAGACCTCCTCCAACAATCTGAAAAACAACATGAAATCACCAGATCCCAACGACCCTACAACAGAAGGATTTGAACACTCTAACCCAGATGAAGTGGAAAAAAGTGCCATTATGAAAGCAATAGAGTCCCTTAAACAGGATATGAATAACTCCCTTAAGGAACTGGTCGAGAAGTATAACAAAAAGTTTGAAGAAATGAGTATAGAAATGGATGAGAAATATAACAAAAAGTTTGAAGAAATAAGTAAATCCGTGAATGATACCCTGAGAAACCAAGAAAAAACAATCAAACAAGTAAAGGAAACAGTCCAAGAATTGAAAACTGAAATGGAGGCAATGAAGAAAACACAAAACGAGAACCGGCTGGATATGGAAAACCTAGGTAAACGAGCGAAGACTACAGAATCAAGCATAACCAATAGAATACAAGAGATAGAAGAACGAATCTCAGATTCTGAAGATACCATAGAGAAAATAAATGCTCTGGTCAAAGAAAACATCAAATTCAACAAATTCTCTTCACAAAACATTCAGGAAATCTGGGACACAATAAAAAAACCAAATCTAAGAATAATAGGGATTGAAGAAGGAGAAGAACTGCAGATCAAAGGCCCAGAAAATATATTTAACAAAATTATAGAAGAAAACTTTCCCAATCTAAAGAATGATACTCTTATGAAGGTTCAAGAAGCATACAGAACGCCGAATAGACTGGATCAAATAAAAACATCCCCTCGCCATATAATAATCAAAGCGCAAAACATACAGATTAAAGAAAGAATATTAAGAGCTGCAAAGGAAAAAGGTCAAGTGACTTATAAAGGTAAACCTATCAGGCTTACACCAGACTTCTCTATGGAAACCATGAAAGCCAGAAGATCCTGGATACAGGTACTGCAGAAACTAAGAGACCATGGATGCAAACCCAGACTACTATACCCAGCCAAGCTATCGTTCACTATCAACGGAGAAAACAAAATATTCCAGGATAAAAATAAATTTAAACAATTCATAGCCACAAATCCATCCCTACAGAAAGTAATAGAAGGAAAATCGCAACCCAAGGAATCCAACATTGCCATCACTGCCTACAATAACCCAGACATCTAGCGACCCTTCACAACCACAACTCAAAGAAGAGAAACACACAAACTCTACTACACACACACACACAAATAATAAACGGAATCAACAACGACTGGTCATTAATATCACTTAATATTAATGGACACAACTCACCTATAAAAAGGCACAGACTTAGAGACTGGATAAGAAAACAGGATCCAACATTCTGCTGTTTACAAGAAACACACCTCAACCACAGAGATAGACATCTACTCAGAGTAAAGGGTTGGGAAAAGGTTTTCCAAGCAAACGGACCTAAGAAACAAGCTGGTGTGGCCATTCTAATATCTAACAAAATTGACTTCAAACTAAAATCAATCAAAAGAGATGGAGATGGACATTTCATACTCTTAACAGGAACAATTAATCAGGAGAAAGTCTCAATCCTGAATATCTATGCCCCTAATATAAAAGCACCCACTTATGTAAAAGAAAATCTTTTGGAACTCAAGGCAATCATCAAACCACACACACTAATAGTAGGAGATTTCAACACACCTCTCTCACCAATGGACAGATCAATCAAACAGAAACTCAACAGAGAAATAAGAGAATTGCTAGAGGTAATGAATCAAATGGACTTAACAGATATCTATAGAACATTCTACCCAAAAAGGAAAGAATATACCTTCTTCTCTGCAGCTCATGGAACCTTCTCGAAAATTGACCACATACTCGGTAACAAAGCAAACTTACACAGATACAAAAAAATATTAGTAATCACCTGTGTCTTATCGGATCACCATAGAATAAAGTTAGAACTCAATAACAATTCAAATTTCAGAAAGCCTACAAATGTGTGGAAGTTGAACAGTCAACTACTGAATCATCATTGGGTCAAGGAAGAAATAAAGAAAGAAATTAAAGTCTTCCTTGAATTTAATGAAAATAAAGACACAAAATACTCAAACCTATGGGACACAATGAAAGCAGTTCTAAGAGGAAAGTTCATAGCGCTAAATGCCCAATTAAAGAAAACGGAGAAAGCATATATTGGAGACTTAACAGCACACCTAAAAGCTCTGGCAAAAAAAGAAGCAGACTCTCCCAGGAGGAGTAGAAGATTGGAAATAATCAAACTGAGGGCTGAAATCCACAAAATAGAAACACAGAAAACAATCCAAAAAATCAACGAAACAAAAAGTTGGTTCTTGGAGAAAATCAACAAGATTGACAAACCCCTAGTCAAACTAATCAAACGGCAGAGAGAGAACACTCAAATTAATAAGATCAGAAATGAAAAGGGGGACATAACCACAGACACAGTGGAAATTCAGAGAATCATTAGATCTTACTATGAGAGTTTATATGCCACAAAGTTGGAAAATGTAAAAGAAATGGATTGGTTTTTAGAAAAATACCATTTACCAAAGTTAAATCAAGAGCAAGTGAACAATCTAAATAAACCTGTTAGTCGCGAAGAATTAGAAGCTGTTATCAAAAACCTCCCCACCAAAAAAAGCCCAGGTCCAGATGGTTTCAATGCAGAATTCTACCAGAACTTCCAGGAAGAGCTAATACCTATACTCCTTAATGTATTTCACAATATAGAAACAGAAGAATCATTACCAAACTCTTTTTATGAAGCTACAGTTACCCTAATACCAAAACCACACAAAGACACAACCAAGAAAGAAAATTACAGGCCAATCTCACTCATGAACATTGACGCCAAAATACTCAATAAAATACTGGCAAACCGAATCCAGGAATACATTAGAAAAATTATCCATTAAGATCAAGTGGGCTTTATCCCAGAGATGCAGGGCTGGTTCAACATACGCAAATCTATCAATGTAATCCATCATATAAATAAACTGAAAGAAAAAAACCATATGATCATTTCATTGGATGCTGAAAAAGCATTTGACAAAATTCAACACCCCTTTATGATAAAGGTGTTGGAGAGATTGGGTATACGAGGATCATACCTGAATATAATAAAAGCAATATATAGTAAGCCGACAGCTAACATCAAATTGAACGGAGAGAATCTCAAAGCCATTCCACTAAAATCAGGAACACGACAAGGCTGTCCACTCTCTCCATACCTCTTCAATATAGTGCTTGAAGTCCTAGCAATAGCAATAAGAAAACATAAGGGGATCAAGGGGATTAGAATTGGAAAGGATGAAGTTAAACTTTCGTTATTTGCAGACGATATGATAGTGTACATAAGCGACCCCAAAAACTCTACCAAAGAACTCCTACAGCTGATAAACACCTTTAGTAATGTGGCAGGATACAAGATCAACTCCAAAAAATTGGTTGCCCTCCTATACACAAAGGATAAAGAAGCAGAGAGGGAAATCAGAGAAACATCACCTTTCATGATAGCCACAAATAGCATAAAATATCTTGGGATAACTCTAACCAAGGAAGTGAAAGACCTATTTGACAAGAACTTTAAGTCCTTGAAGAAAGAAATTGAGGAGGATACCAGAAAATGGAAAGATCTCCCCTGTTCTTGGATTGGGATAATCAACATACTAAAAATGGCAATTCTACCAAAAGCAATCTATAGATTCAACGCAATTCCCATCAAAATTCCATCAAACTTCTTCACAGACCTTGAGAGAACAATAATCAAGTTTATATGGAAAAACAAAAAACCCAGGATAGCCAAAACAATCTTATACAATAAAGGTACTTCTGGAGGCATTACCATCCCTGACTTCAAACTCTATTACAGAGCAACAGTATTGAAAACAGCTTGGTATTGGCATAACAACAGAGAAGTCGACCTATGGAATCGAATAGAAGACCCGGGTATTAACCCACAAACATATGAACACCTGATATTTGACAAGGGAGCTCAACGCATACAATGGAAGAAGGAAAGCATCTTTAACAAATGGTGCTGGCATAACTGGATGTCAACCTGTAGAAGAATGAAAATAGATCCATATCTATCACCATGCACAAAACTCAAGTCCAAATGGATTAAAGACCTCAACATTAATCTGACCACTTTGAACCTGATAGAAGAGAAAGTGGGAAGTAGTCTACAAGATATAGGCACAGGAGACCAGTTCCTAAGCAGAACCCCAGGAGCGCAGACAATAAGAGAAGCAATGAATAAATGGGACCTCCTGAAACTGAGAAGCTTCTGTAAAGCAAAGGACACTGTCAGTAAGATCAAAAGGCTACCTTCCGACTGGAAGAAGATCTTCACATATCCCTCATCAGACAAAGGTCTGATCTCCAAAATATACAAAGAACTCAAGAAACTAGACACTAAAACTCTAACTAACCCAATTAAAAAATGGGGTACTGAACTGAACAGAGAATTCACAACAGATGAACTCCGAATGGCCAAAAGGCACTTAAGGTCATGCTCAACCTCCTTAGCAATCAGGGAAATGGAAATCAAAACAACTTTGAGATATCATGTTACACCTGTCAGAATAGCCAAACTCAAAAACACCAATGATAGCCTATGCTGGAGAGGATGTCGAATGAGGGGAACACTCATCCATTGTTGGTGGGAATGCAAACTTGTGCAGCCACTGTGGAAATCAGTGTGGCAGTTTCTCAGGAAACTGGGAGTCAACCTCCCTCAGGACCCAGCAATTCCACTCTTGGGAATATACCCAAGAGATGCCCTATCATATCACAAAAGTATTTGTTCAACTATGTTCATAGCAGCACTATTTGTAATAGCCAGAACATGGAAACAACCTAGGTGCCCCTCAATAGAAGAATGGTTAACAAAGGTGTGGAACATATACACATTAGAGTTCTACTCAGCGGTAAAAAACAATGACATCTCGAATTTTGCATGCAAATGGATGGAAATAGAAAACGCTTTACTGAGTGAGGCAAGCCAGACCCAAAAAGAGGAATATGGTATGTATTCACTCATATGTGGTTTCTAACCATAATTAAAGGTCTTTGAGCCTATTATTCATGATCCTAGAGAAGCTAAATAAGAAGGTGAACCTGTTGAAAATCATGTAGCTATCTGCCTGGAGTTTGGAAATAGACAAGAGTCTCAGGTAACCTCGGGTGCATGGGGGGGTGGGAGGGTTGTTGGAAGGGGAGAGGGTTAGAGAGAAGGGAGTAGTGGAGGAATGGGGAAAGCTAGGTGGACTGGGATGGGGGGAGGGAGGAAGGATGGATATGAGATTAGGGAAGAATATATCTCAACTAAGGGAGTCATTTTAGGGTTTACAGGAGACTTGATTATAAATGGGATCCCAGGTCCAAGGAGAGATCCCCAGACTGTTCTCTAGACAGAGGAGAAGGTGCCTGAACCGGCCTTGGCCTATAACCATCCTGATGAAGATTTTGCTTATCACCATAGATCCTTCATCTGACGATGGATGGCGATACAGATGGAGACCCACATTGGAGCACCGGACTGAGCCCCCCATGGTCCAAATGAGGGGCAGAAAAAGGAAGAACATGAATAAAACTCAGGACCGCGAGGGGTGCGATCACCCACTGATACAAGGGGACTGATCTATTGAGAGTTCACCAAGGCCAGTTGGACTGGGACTGAACGAACATGTGATCCAACCAGATTTTATGAATGTGGCCAGATCTCTGAATGTGGCTGGTCCGGAGCCTTTCTGAAAAGCCACTGACAATGACACTGGGACTTGTTTCCTCTGCATAAGCTGGATATTTGGGATCCAGTCTGTTCGGATACTCACCTTCAGGGACCTGGAAGGAGTGGGGAGGAACTTGAACTTCCCACAGGGCTGGAAGCCCTGACTGCTCTTAGGGATGAAGAGGGAGTAGGAGGGGGAGGGAGGAGTGGGAGGGTGTTGGGAGGTGGGGCGGAAATGAAAACTTTCATAATTTAATAAACTTTAAAAAAAAGAGTACCTATGAAGGAAAACTAAACTGAAATAATACTTGAAAAGAATAAATCATAGCATCAAGCAAAAGATTACAGGAAAGTCTTGCCAACAGAATGGATCGAGTGAATTAGAGAATATCGGGTCTTGAAGACAAAGTAGAGAAAATGTGTCACTCAGATAAAGAAAATGATAATTATTTTAAAACCCTGGAACAAATCATTCATGAAATCCAAAACACCATGGGAAAAAAAAACATACATTATACCAAAGTCAAAGACCCAGAAAATATTTTCAGCAAAATCATAGAAGAATTCTAAAATCTCAAGTAAGAGATGCCTCTTGAGGAACAAAAGACACATAGAACAGCAAATAACCTTGACTTGAAAAGAGGCTTCCATGACGACTCATACTCAAAACACTGAAAGGAACGATACTGAATTGTGCAAGAGAGAAAGACCACCATACATATAAAGACAGATCCATCAAAGTAATGCCTGAATTTTCAATGTAGACTTTGAAAACCAAAATGTTAAGGATTGATATTCTTTATGTTCTGAAAGACTACAAATGTCAGCTCAGCTACCCAACAAAACTATCAGTAATAATCAAAGTTCAAAGAAAAATATTTTGTAATATAAATAGATTCAAGGAATTGATGGCCATTTATGAGGTTCTATAAATGCTAGAAGTAAAACTCAGTCTTTCATTGCAGGAGGGAGCTAAATACTAAAGAAAGTGGAAGGAAGTAAAAGAAAACAGCAGGAGGACTGGAGAGATGGCTCAGAGATTAAGAGCATTGCCTGCTCTTCCAAAGGTCTTGAGTTCAATTCCCAGCAACCACATGGTGGCTCACAACTATCTATAATGGGGTCTGGTGCCCTCTTCTGGCCTGCAGGCATACACACAGACAGAATTTTGTATACATAATACATGAACATATAAATAAATAAATAGATAGATAGATAGATAAATATTTTTTTAAAAAAGAAAATATCAGGATATAAGTGATATGATAGGGGAAATAGAGAGAGAGTGGGGGAGTTCTTTAGAAAAGGTAGAGACAGATAAGTACAGAAGGGATATCGGTAAAATAATAAATATGTCTGAAAATGTCACAATAAATCATACTATTAACTTTTTACCAAAATTAAATTCTATAATACATGTCACTCTATGTATACTATACATATATGGTTTTAATGAATTTTTCTCTTTGGGCTGATTATGTTCGCTCTAGTTGTCAAAAGTCACCTAAAGAGTCCCCTCACATCAGACATGAGAAGCCCTCTTGAGCTCTTGGCACGGCTACCCAAGAGACTTCCAAAACACACTATTGCCCTTAGTTACCCCCTTCACCATGAGATGGAAGATAAGTCCCTATTTTTGAAAACTGCGTGCACTTCAGAAACAGGTCCCAGAGACCACTGAGTTATAACTGACCTGAACATCCCCTCACTGAAGACTACCTATCACGCTACCAGAGGGGACCGTGAAAGCTTCCAAAGGACAGCAGTCCTACCCAGCTATGATGCCTATAAACCACACCAACAATCAGTATGGCACTGTAATCCGACAGGTACAGTAGCGGCATACAAACCTTCACAGTCACCAAGAACTCTCTAATTAGACTTAAGACACACTCAACAAGAGGGATATCATTCCTGGTACTGAAAATCTAATTACTCGTTAGTGAAATCATGGTATTAGAGAAGAATCTACAACCGCAAACTTACTATATCAACATAATTCTTTTTCTTAGCTGTCTTTAGCAAAATTAAGATAATCATCCAAAAAAGACAATATACTTAATATTTGCGTCATAGTCTATAACAAAACACCTAGGACTTTGATGTCAAAGAGTTGAGGTGATTCTTCTCCTCCAGTTTCACTGCCAACATATTCCAGTCCCTGTGTAGAACCTCCTTAGCAGACATCTCTGGCATCTCTAATAACTTTGAATTTTTATCACAACCCAGGCATTGCTTTCGTAGCATCACATAATGGTCTGTTAGGGACCTTTCATTGGGAATCCAACCTTGACACACATTCCTTTCCTTGGTGACTCTGAAATTGCAGAAGGTGAATCTATGGCTTCCTCAATCTATTAGCTTTTATCCCTCCCACACATTACCACATTGGCTACACTACCAAGTTCAGTTGTCATCTTGGGATGAACTTGACCCCAATTGAACACAATTGCAATACCTTATGTATGCTGAAGTGTAAGTAAAACTTTACTAGATAGTTTTTCCAAAGAACAGAAAGCCCGTTTAAACTCTACCCTTTCACAGACTGGAGCCTGAACTGTGTGGGGTCTGGTTCTTATGGCTCCTTTTCTGTTGTTCTAAGTGTAGAACAGAAGGCTTAGCTTTGCTGAAAAAGCCTCTTTTTAGCAAGTGAATTACTATAATCTTATGATTCTTAGTGCTACTCTCCTCTACAAATTGCATATTTTTTCATTCTGCCTGATATGTCCCTCTTTTTCATTGTAGACCTCATACACAAAGTGGTCAATAACAACCATTCTATAAGCTCAATGTTATACTATCTTAAACTTTTCTCTGTCAAAAAAATTAGTCCATTACTTTTTTAATTGAACCTCATGAAAGTTTTTAGGATACGTAGAATTGCCAAATTCTTTATCAAAATATCATACAACTAGCCTCTCTCTGTGTTATTAATATAACCCTTATTCCCCTATGAAACCTCAGTCTTTCCCTGCCAGTATTACTCTCAGCAATCAGTCTTCTAAACTGAGACAAGAATAAACCATTTAATTCCTCTAGACCAAAGTTCCAACTCTTCCATATTCCTCCAAAAGCCAACATCATCAGCTTTGTCAGAAAGCATCCCCGATTCTCTATTACCAATTTGTTAGTTACATTTCTGTTGCTGTGATAAAAAAAAATACCCTGTTAAAAAGCAGGTTTATTTTTGTTTACAGTTATAGAGAGAATGTGTCCAGAATGAACACAGAGACTTCTTATCAATTAAAAATGCTTGACCTGGAGAGGGAAGAGGAGAGGGAGTGGGGGGAGTGGGAGGGTGTTGGGAGGAGGGGCGAAAATGGAAACTTTTATATTTTAATAAACTTTGAAAAAAAAATAAAAAAAATAAAACCATGGTGTAAACCCTGTCAACAAAAATAAATAAATAAATAAAAATAAATAAAAATGCTTGACCTTAGGTTTGTTCCCAACTAGCTCTTATAACTCAAATCAACCCATTTATATTAATCTATATTCTGCCATGTGGCTCTTTATCCCTCCTCCATTATGCATGTCCTACTTGCTCTGTATCTGGCTGACTTAATCCTGCAGGCCTCAGATTCTTCTCAAATTCCTTTCTCTCCCGCAGAAGTCCCATCTCTTCTCTGCTGCCTAGTTATTGGCCATTGTTTATTAAAGCAACCAGAAAGTGTCTCGATCAGAGACAGATCTTCAAAATGCACAAAATATTTATCCCCCAACAGGACAATCTGATTAAAAACATTTTCTCTACTGAAGTTCCACTTCCCAGATAACCCTGGCTTTTGTCAAGCTGACAAAGCAGCACACTAACATAGTATTGCTTATGTATTTCTGAAGTCATCCTTTCTTCCTCATTGCTTTGTCACACTTGTGTCTACATGTATCTATGATGCAGATGAAAGTTTCAAGAGCCCATCATGACTGAGCCAGGTTAATATAACAGTCATCTTCCAGTAACATTTTTGTCCCCAACTGTTCTCTTACCAGCATTTTGTTGATCTAAGCTTTTAAATGACAAATCAGATCGTGTTATTTCACTCTGACGTTCTTCAGAAATTCTTCTACAGCTTTGGAGTTGAAATCAACGACCCGAGTTTACCTTCAGGATTCATTAAGGTCTTTTCTACACACTTCTGAGCATTTACATATCAGGCTTTTTGATATAAGTCATAGCAGTGTTATGGATACATACATAAAAGGTCCTCAGAAAGGTTTAACAGAAGAAGCTCTATGGAGAGCACTAAAGGAGACATGTTTTCCAGTCCTCTGAGCAGAGACATATATGCAGGAGTCAGGAGTCCTGGTGCAGAGCCAGCTCACAATTCAATAGAGCTATAGCCGCAGCATATGATGTGATATGTCAGTAATGGGAGCCAAAAGCCATGAGTTAAAGAAACAAGCTGAAGGGTTAAATCCCAGAGAGTCTTTTTATGTTCAGGTAAGAAATTTGAGTTAGAAACATCTCTGTATGCTGATGAGGTTTAAGAGGAGGACTGACCACAGTTGTCTAAAGGTTGGTAATTATAAACTATCATACAGATTACCTTCATTACACCAGTTATCAAACTATGAGAAATGATTAAAGTAGACAAAGCCACATTTCAAAATATTTCAAAATATAAATCAAATTGTATCTCTCCCCTTTGAATAATCATAATGGTTATTGTGGATTGCTGGGCATCTAGAATAAAGCTGAAAATTCGTATCCTGTATTTGAAACTCTGTATCAGCTCTAGGATCCATGACTATCACCAATCCACTACAGCTAACATGTTCCACCATGTTCACAGACTTTCACTCACAGGTACCTCTTGTGCCAGCTGTCAACATCAGTCATTTTAGAGACTTTCTACTGCTACCCTCACCCGGAATTTTTATTACCTGATAATTTTTATCAAGACTTCTATTTATGGTTCAGTTTGCAGCTCAGTTGGTTTCTAATCACAATTATTTAAATTGTTTGTTATTTATTGATCACTTGTCTCTTATGCTAGAACATAAATTCTTTGAAAAAGGAGACCCTATTTTCTTTATTGCCTTAATTTTAGCATGCAGAAAAATGATACATTATATGTACTTATTAAATTTGTATTGGCTGACATACTTGAGTAAAAGTTTAACATTTTAAATATAAAGACATGTAAATGTATAAATTAAATATATGCATGCATGTAAATACATAAATATGTAATGCAAAAATTAAAGAAAAGTAACAGGTCATAGATATGTTCATGTGAAATATATATATAATATATATATATATATATATATATATATATATATATTCCCTCTTTTGATAAACTAACAGTTGGAAAAAATCAGTACATATTACAGTGATTTGCTATGTCAAATGTTAAAGAAAAAGTCAAGGAAATGAAGGTTACCTGAGAATAATTCATTTAATGTGTGAGATTTGCTTCTTGCAAACCAAGTGCTTATAAGGAGAATGAAAATAAGGAGCAGAGAGAGTTCATTCTTGATCACATCTGGGGAACTAGTACAAAGAGAGACTTAGAAGAAAGGGAATGGAAATATGCTGGGATCACAGAAGGAAACTGAGTTGAAAGGAGGGGGGAAATCTGCATTCCGATTCATTTGGAGGAGAGAAGGAAAGGCTACATTATCTGAAGACCATGTTCACCAGGGCAAACAGGCTGAAAAAGAAGCTGACAGCTGTGAAAGTCTCATGTGCCCCAGATCTGAGGGGCAGCTGAAGATTGTTTACACAGCACAAGAAGGTGTTGGGAGAAGGGAGAACTAGTCTCACATGTAAACATATGCTTCCCAAAGCATCTTCAAAAATAAAGCATGCAGTGTAGGGAGAGAGAAACATCTGTGTTGCACACAGGCAGACCACCAGTAGAGCAGCAGGCTGGAGGTATAAGGGAAAAACATACACAAACAAGATTAGACATTTTGTCTTGCCAAAATGACAAGTAAAGGCATCAGGTCTGCGTCTTATTCTCTGGTAAGTTACTAAGAACTTGGCCATCTGGCCACATTGAGGATGAGTAACCTAGCCACATTGCTGTTTTCATTCTTTAACAGAAATGACAAAATGTCAACAACAAAACCAATAACTTTCAGAATAATATATATACACATATGTATACATACATATGCACACATATATACATATAACATGTGTATATATATAAAATATATGCAC
Organism: Myodes glareolus; assembly: GCF_982192425.1. NCBI lineage: Eukaryota > Metazoa > Chordata > Mammalia > Rodentia > Cricetidae > Myodes > Myodes glareolus. The sequence continues at coordinate 50,484,505 of NC_142029.1, read as the reverse complement.
ATGTGTACAGATAAATACATAATATATAAGTTACAGTAACTGTCTCAAGTTCAACACCAGATATGAACACAGTAAGAAAAAGAAATTATAGGGTAATCTCCTTGGTGAATGTGAATGAAAAAATTCTCAATAAGAAACTTGAAAACTGAATTCAAATACACATCAAGTTCATTCACTATGATTAAATTGGCTTCATTGAAATAAGAATATGGTTCAAACCACAAAAGTCATAAATGTAATACATCACATAAGTAGACTCAAAATAGAAATCACATGATCATCTCATTAGAAGTAAAAAAAAGCTAATGAAAAAGTCCAATATTCATTTACAATAAAAATTCTGAAGCAACAAAGAATTAAAGGAAAATACTTCAACACAATAAAGATTATATGCATCAAATGTATAGTCAATACTGTATATTGGTGAAAATCTAAAGCATTTCCATTAAAATCAAAAAAGTGGAAAAAGTGTACAAATTTCCTTCTATAACTCAGCACAAAACTTAACTTGAAGGTGGAGCTATAACATATGAAGTGGATAAAAAACTGGAAGGGATAAATATAGGAAAGGGAGAATTTAAAGTTATGTCTATCTGCATATAATATGATCTTACATGCAGATGCCCTGAATAATCTACAGAGATGATAGACTCTCTTTCAGAGAAGCAGATAGGTACAAAGCCAACATTCAGGAATCGGTAGTGTTCCTGTATAGTGATAGTAAACTGGCTGAGAAAGAAATCTGCCGAGCAACCTGAATGATAGTTGCTTCAAAAATAAAATAAATATCCACGAAGAATTGTAACTGATAAACAGAAAGAATCTCTATTAGAAAATTTTAAAACACTGAAGAAGTCATTGGAAAAAAAGAATACTCTGCAGTTCTCAATCATCCAAATGCTGAGACCCTTTACAACAGTTCCTCACATTGTGGTGACCCCCATAAAACTATTCCATTGCTACTTCATAACTATAATTTACTACTGTTATAAATCATAATGCAAATATCTGATATACAGGGTATCTGAAATGCGACCCCAAGCAGATTGCAACCTACAATTTGAGAACCACTGGAATAGACTATAGAAAGAATTCATGTACCAGAGGAATCTGTTATACATGTACAGATAGATGGGAGAAAATAAATGGATAGTAGACAGACAGACAGACAGACAGACAGACTACAAAAAAAGTGATCTACAGCTTCCATGGAAGGTCCATCAAAATTTCAATGTTACTTTTCACCAAAATATACAAAACAAAACAAACACCCATTGTGGAAGAAAAAACTACACTGGCTGGCCAAAACGATCCTGGGGGGGGGGAGGGGAACACCACTGGAGATATTGAAGAACTGTTTTTTTAAAAATATAGAGCCATGGTAGGAAAAATAGGATGGTGTTGGCACAAAGTGGTCACATAGATCAATGTAATAGAACAGAAAGCGTGTATATAAATCCTTCCCGATCAAGACAATGGGTTTTCGACAAAAATCTCAAAAGTACACCAGAGAAAAGATATTCTCTTCTACACAGGATGTTGTAAAATAGATAAAATAATGTAGAAAAGTAAATGTTGGTCCATATCACTCAATTTACAGTGCAGCAAAGATGTGTAACTTTGAATCTATTAGAAGAAAACATAGACAAAAATACTTCAGATTACATAAATTAGTAGGTCTTTCTGAAAAGCTCTTTCACAATTAAGGGTATAATTTCTCAAAGTGACAATTAGGAATAAACAAAATGAAAATCTTCTACACAGAGAACAAAACAATTAATAGAGCAAATACAGCCTACATAATGGCAGAAATATTCGTTAGTTGTACATCGAATGGAATTTATATTCAGAACATCTTAAAAATTTCAAAAAATAAACATTAATAAAATAAATGATGGAAGTCAACAAATGGATGTATGAGCTAAACACAAAGTCCTTCAACAAGAACAAATCATGTAAAAAGCATGCGAACAGCGGTGAGAATCCAGTCTTTCGAGAAATGCAAATTAAATCCATTTTGTGATTCAGTCTCACCTCAGTCAGAATGGCCATCAAGAAGAGAACAAACAGTGAAGGCTGGTGGTAATCAAAGAAAACGAATCCATATGCTCTGCCGAAGGAAATGTTCCAGTTACTATGGAAATCATTTCAGAAGCCCCTCACAAACTAAATATTGAACTCCCATATGATCCAAATACACCACCCTTCTCTATATATTTGAAGAACCCTGCGAACATATCACAAAGAAATTTGCATATCTATGTTTGCAGTAGCACTGATCATAATAGCCAAACTATGGGATCAGCCAAGGTGTCCACTGACGGATAATTGGTGTAAGAAATACAGTTGCACAGTACAATTTTATTGAGCCATAAATTAGAGTAGCAATATGCTGTTTAATGAAAAACGAATGCAACTTCAGATTATCATTGAGCAAAATAAGCCAGACACAGAAGATTAATCTTCCATATTTTTCTTATATTTCAGAAGTCTATATTTTATATATAGATTATATACACCTAAGTATGTGACAGATAGATGGTGGGTAGACAGAGTTAAAGGAGATGCAAGACTGTCAGGATGAGAGGGAATAGCAGGTGAAATTTATATTTCTTTGTATTCTAATAAATTTGTTTGGTTTTGAGTTTTAATAATAACTCTAATATGATATAAGAGAAAATGCAATATTTCTCTGTATAACTTATTTACTCATAAAAGTAATTCTTTTGTAGTGTTGCTTATAAGGTGCACTAAAATTTAAATTTTGTAGCGATACATAGGCAAAGATAATTGGAGAGAGAAATAACGATGTTTCCAAACCTACACTGTCAAGCTTGTACCTAATTTTTTGCCTTTTCTTCTCGCTATTTCGTGGAAGCAATTTAAGCATGGCTTGGAAGAAAATGTATCTCAGGAGCTGCAACACTAACTTTCTGCTATAGTTTATCACGTAAAAATCACTTCTGTAATTGTGCAGCCTTGCTTGCATTGCTTGTTAATTATCTTTAATTATACTTTCAGTCAATTACTCAAAATGTGACCTTTTCTAACAAAAGTCATGCAAGAAGAATATAGGTGAGGTACAGGAACTAAACTGTAGGCAATACACAAATTTCTTTTCACTTACTGATTCAATGCTCAAGTAACCCACTACTAATTACATTTTCTCTCCTCTGTTTGTGTGAAATGAATCACTTTTCCCACCAAACTCCCAACAAGCTAGAATATAGAAATGTTACTTAACCTTTATAAAGTAAGTCGCACTAATGGAGTTTTGATCATCAGGAATGAATTAAATTGACAGCTGTCATGTATTCTTCATGTGCTGTACCTTAAGAAAGTGTGTTATAAGCAGAACTTTGGGTTATATTTTCTGAATGGATGAATATGCTTTACTTTGTTTTGATGTTAATGATATACTAGTCAGAAAAAAATATCATCTGTATTAAATTCTAAGGTACATAAATCTGTGAGAGGCACTTAATTAGTTACAGTGAGCTTTAAGATGCCATCTTATCTTGCTGTTACTTTGCAGCAATTGCCAGGACCCTGGTATTCATCCCTACCAAGGTCTGAGAACAATGAAACACTTTGCAAATTTGTAAACTGTGTAGAAGACCAAAAGGACCACCCTCTATTAAATGATAAATGAGAAAACTGAAGTGCACTTTTCTAAAATTAGTTTCTCATGAGGGCCATAGCTACATAGGTAAGGGGGTTTCCTAGGCTTTATTCCTCCTGTCTTAAGCAGAATTCCTTCAAAGCTTCACCTAGTAGAGAATGGATAACACATGACAGATGATTTTTCCATGTACTGTATTAGCATGCATAGTGAAGACCCTGTCAGCTTGAGCTTGACCACTGGGAGTTCAAAAACACTCTGATTTTGCTGCCTACCAAAACACAATTAACTATTGATAGCCTTATTATAAGTATGTTGTCTCACCCAACTCAGAAAAACTGATAACCAGTGCATCGTGAGCCTAAACAGTAGCCAGAATGTGTTGAGCAGAAATATTGGTAACTGTAAATCTCCAATGTGGAAGAAACCTTCTACCCAGTGTGGTACGAGGAACTTAAGTGCTCTAACTTGGACTCCACTTATCTCAGGGTAGTCATAAAATTATTAAGTAGAGCTCAATAAACATCAATAAAAAAGAAACATAATTAGGAATTTAGAGCATGAACCTTATTTGATGACCACCAGCATAATAAAATATAACTTTTACTATACCAAAAAAAGTTAAGTAAGTGTAAAATCTGTTTGAGAATGACACTGAAAGTTCTTTGTGTAGGTAGCATAATATACACATATGTGTTTATCACAGGTTCCACCATGATTAAGTGGTTTTATTTTCTGCAATTAGTATGGATGTTTGTGATGAGATTACTTTCCATTTATTTGTGAACTCAAGGCCTGCCAAATGTTAGAAAAGTAGCATTATTTATTTTCTCTATTCAACTCTATGGTTTGCAAAGATACTGTAAGCTTCTTGAAGTCTGACTTTTACTTATTTGAAACTCTTTTAAAAATCATAATTTTTTAAAAATCTTTTAAAAATTAAAAAAAAATTATCTGTCAGACTGATAATCTGACAGTCACGGCACATGAAAATCAGCTATGTGGGCAGAGCCCAGGTTTAGCCCAGGAATTGCAGCTACTGTGCCCTTTTACCAATGACTTTGGAAGGAAGCTTTCCACATAATGCCTACTAAGTGCCAGCTGCTAAGACATGCTACTTTCAGAGTCCTATAAAGTTCAGAAAATCACAGAGTAAGTGGACAGCATTGTATATTAGCGCACTGCCTGAGCTTCCCTTTCTGCTACCTTTCTAATTTTTCTTCCCTCTTCTTTTCCTTAGTTGAATCTATCATAATTATGTTGCAAGAATTTTCATAGCATTTTGAAATGATGGCTTAATGGTGCAGTGGAAACTTTGTATGCCATATCATATGATTTTTTTATTTAATTGGGTAAAATTCACTAAAACATATAATTAAGTAAACATATTTCTCAATATCTTTTATCTTAATTTCCTGAAACATAAATTTGAAGATTTACCCATAACTTCAGGTAATTTAATTTTTAAAAATTCAGATCAACATAATAAAAAGACATGTAATATATTCTATTGGTACCAATATGATTATAAATATTTATTATTTTGTTTTCAGCGTTATTTCCATAATATGAAAAGCAGTATGATAGTACCTTGCTGTTGCTCATTTGGTTAGTATTCCATGCTTTGAGGAAATTTTAAATTAATGGACAGGGACAGAAAACCTAACTGCCATCAAATTATTTGAAGAAATGGAATTTACTCCAAAAATTCTTGCTTGCTTCAAGATAACTTATAGAACATTATTTTGAGAGCTTATTATCATTACCATGAATGAATAAGATGTTATACATAATAATTTCCAAGTTTAGTGGTGTTTCTATTTATGTACCATTCAAGTAATGATAAATTGAGAAAGTCATTCATACTCACTTCCAAAGAAATGTACATTATCATTACATATTACAAAGAATAATTTTAATCAAAAGAAAGAGCTCTGTAAATGTGTTCTATTTAATGCAGCAATTCAATTTTTGAAACCATATTAAGGAAATAACAGTTGAGCTAGACAAGAATTCATATAAAAATAGTACTCATGGTAAAGCTATTCAAATAATAAAATATAAAGTGAACCATATATTTTTTTCCTTTTCTTTTTAAAGCAACCTTATTTAACCAATCCCAGTTCCCTCTCCCTCGCACCCTCCCTCTCCCTTCACCTTCTCCTCTCCCCATCCTCTATCCACTCCTCAGAGATATGAGGCCTCCCATGCAAAGTCAACAAAGTCTATCATATCAATTGAGGAAGAACCAAGGCTCTCTCCCCTGTGTATCCCTCCATAAGAAATGGGCTTCAATGAACGAGTTCTGCACTAGGGATAAATACTGATTCCACTACTTTGGCACCCACAATCTGCTCAAGCCACACCACTGTTATCCACATACAGAGGGCCTAGTTTGGACTTATGCAGGTTCTCCAGCTGTTAGTTCAGAGTCAGTGAGTGGTGTGGGAGAATTGTCTGTATTCTGTCAATCATGTATTTTACTAAAACGCTGATTGGCCAGGCAGGAAATATAGGTGGGTCAACCAGACAGGAAGTGGAGGCAGGGCAATGAGAATCGGAGAAGGCTAGGGAGAAGGAAACTTGCTCAGCCATTCCTACACAGACCACTGAAGAGACAGCATGTAACCTGTCCAGCTAAAAAAAGTACCAAGCCATATGGCTAACATAGATCAGAATAATGGGTTAAGATAAGTCATAAGAACTAATAAGTAGCCTGACCTAATGGGCCAATCAGCTTTATAACTTATAGAGATCTCTGTGTGATTGATTTTCTCTTTGGGGCATGCCGGCTGTGGGGTACCGGGTGGGACAGATACCCCAACAAGCTGGCCCTCATGTTACAAGTGAGCTCACACTTGCTCAGATCATCTGTTTCTGTGGGTTTTCCCATCATGTTCTTGGTTCCTTTGTCATAATATCGCTCCTCCCTCTCTATGACTAGACTCCAAGAGTTAGGCCTAGTGCTTAGCTGAAGATCTATGCAGATACTTCCATCAGTTACTTGATGAAGGTTCTATGATGACAATTATGGTACTCATCAATCTGATTAAGGCACTTGATGTGGGATTCCCCTCTGTATGTTATGAATATATTTTCTTAACATTGGTTAATGGAGAAGCTTTTTGGCCTATGGCAGGGCAGATTATATGTAGACGGGCAAGCTAAACTGAATGCAAAAAGAAAGAAGGCAGAGTCAGAGAGATGCTATGTGTCTGTCCAAGAAGCAAGAAGTAACAAACCCAAGCCTCGTGGTAAAATATAAAATGATAGAAATGGGTTAATTTAGGATATAAGTGTTAGCTAGAAATATGTGTGAGCCATTGGCCAAACAGTGTTGTAATCAATACAATTTCTGTGTGATTATTTGGGTCTGGGTGGCCGAGAGACAAGAGAACAGTCTCCATTTACATGGACCCGCTTCACTCTTGCTTAGATTCTTAGCTGGGGTAGTCCGTGTGGCTTCCTGGAATTTCCCTAGTGCTGGATTCTTGCTAACCCCAAAATGGTTCCCTATTTCAAGGTGTGTCTTTCCTTACTTTCCTTCTCTATTTTTTTTTACCCAATTTGACCATCCCAATATTCTCCTATATTTTCTTCTCCCTACTATCTTTATACCCTTCCTACTCCCCTACCAACACCTTCTACCACCCACTATGCTGGCAATTTACTAAGGAAATCTTGTTGCTTCCCCTTCCTGGAGGGATCCATGTATGTCTCTCTTAGGGTTCTCATTGTTATCTAACTTCTCTGGGAGTTGTGGACTATAAACTGGTTATCCTTTGCTTAATGTCTAATTTCCATTTATGAGTGAGGACATAGTGTGTTTATCTTTCTGTGTCTAGGTTATCTTACTCAGGATGTATCTTTCTAGTTACATATGTTGGCCTGCTAATTTCAAGATATCATTACTTTGTACAACTGAGTAGTATTCCATTGTGTAAATGAAGTACTTGACTATGGTGGAAGATTTTTCTGATATGTTTCTTAGATTCAGTTTGCCATCTGAACATAAATATCCATGAGGGAGATTGGTCTGTAATTCTCTTTTTTAATTGCATCTTTGTGTGGTTTGGGTACCAGGGTAACTGTCACTTCATAAAAAGAGTTTGACAATGCCTCTTCTATTTCCTTGTGTGGAAAAATTTGAGGAGTATAGGTATTAGAGATCTCCTTTGAAATTCTGGTAGAATTCTGCACTGAAACCACCTGGCCCTGGGCTTTTTGTTGTTGTTGTTTGGGAAACTTTTGATGACTCTTTCTATTTCCTTATAGGTTATAAATCTATTTAAATTGTTTATCTTTCGTTAATTTAATTTTGGTCCTTGGTAGCTATTCAGAAAATTATCTACTTCCCTTAAATTTTCCAGTTTTGTGGAGTACATGATTTTGAAGTAAACATGATGATTCTCTGGATTTCCTCAATGTCTGTTATGTCCCCTTTTCATTTCTGAAATTTGTATGTTCTTTTTTTGTCCTTTGGTTGGATAAAAGTTTGTTTATTCTGTTAAATTTCTAAAAGAAGCAACTCTTTATCTTACTGATTCTTGGTATTGCTTTTTTTGTTTCTATTTTATTTATTTTATCCCTCAATTTTATTGATTTTATCCCTTAATTTGATTATTTCCTGGCATCTGCTCTTTGGTGTGGGAAGTCCTTCTGAATATGTGTTTCTTTTATTGGTTAATGAACGAAGAAACTGCCTTGGCCTATGATAGGGTAAAGTAGAGCAAGGCAGGGAAAATTATACTGAATGCCAAGAGAAAGAAGGCAGAGTAAGAAGATGCCATTTAATCACCACCAGGAACAGATGAGCCTGAACCTTGCTGGTAAGCCACGGTAAGCAAGAACCACATGGAGATACACAGATTAATAGAAATGGATTAAATTAAGATTTAAGAGCTAGCCAATAAGAAGCTAGGCCAAGCAGTGATATAATTAATACAGTTTTGTGTGGTTATTTTGAGTTTGGACAGCTGGGAATGAATAAGTGGGCTTCTACAACAACTCCTCCTGGGTGAGTTTGCTTCTATTTGTTTTAGAACTTCAGATATGCTCTTAAGTTGCTAGTGTGAGCATTTTCAAGGTTTTTTATATAGGTATTAGTGCTGTGAACTTTCCTTTAGCACTGCTTTCTAAATGTCCCATAAGTTTGCATATATTGTGTATTCATTTTCATTGAATTCTAGGAGGTCTTTAATATCTTCCTTTATTTCTTCTTTGACCCAGGGGTGGTGCAGGAGAATTGTCTGTATTCTGTCAATCATATTTTAAATAAACACTGATTAGCCAGGCAGGAAGTATAGGTGGGTCAACCAGACAGGAAGTAGAGGCAGGGCGATGAGTACAGGACTATTCTAGAAAGCAGGAACTCCCCCCACAGTTCTGCCTGGACCACTGGAGAGGCAAGATATAAGATGCCCCACTGAGAAAGGTACTGAGCCATGTGGCTAACATAGATAAAAATAATGGGCTAACATAGGTTATAAGAGCTAATAAGTAGCCTGAGCTGATGGGTCAATCAGTTTATAATCTTATGGAGTCTTCTGTGTGATTTTCTTTGGGACTTTCCAGCTGTGGGGTACCAGGTGAGACAGATACCCCAAGCCAGCCCCTTCATGTTACACAGGGGTGACTCAGTTGAGCATTGATCAATTTCCATGAGTTTGTGGGCTTTCTGCAATTAGTATTGTTGTTTAATTCTAACTTTAAGCCACAGTGATCCGATAAGATACAGGAGTTATTCCCATACTGTTTTGCATCTGTTGAAGTTTGTTTTGTTACCAAGTGTGTGGTCAATTTTAAAGAAGGTTTCATGAAGTGCTGAGAAGAAGGTATAATTTTTTTTGTTTGGGTGTACTGGTCTATAAATGTCTATTAAACTCATTTAGGCCATAACTTCTGTTAGTTCCTTTATTGCTCTTTTATGTTCCTGTCTGTCAATCTTGTCCAGTAGTGGAAGAAGAGTATAGAAGTCTTCCACTATTAGTGTGTGGGGGTTTGTTGTATAATTCAAACTTTAGTAATGTTTCTTGTACAAATGTGTGGTCCCTTGTATTGGGAAAATAGATGTTCAGAATTGAGACTTCATCTTAATGAATTTTTGCTGTGATGAATATGAAATGTCCTTATTCATCTCTTTTGATTAATGTTAGTTTTATGTCTATTTTGTTAGATAGTACAATAGCTACATCAGTTTGTTTCTTAGGTCCATTTGATTGGAAAATTTTTCTCAGCCCCTTACTCTGAACTAATGTCTGTCTTTGAAGTTGAGATATGTTTCTTGTACACAGCTGAAGATTGGATCCTGAATTTTTTCCATTCTCTTAGCCTGTGCTTTTTTGTAGATGAATCGAGTCCATTGTTATTAAGATACTAATGACCAGTGGTTGTTAATTCTTGTTAATTTTCATTACTGGCATTTGTGTGTTTCTCTTCTTTGGGTTTTGCTGTTGTCTGTGTTTTTGTGGGTGTAGTTAGCTTCCTTGGGTTGGGGTTTTCCTTCTAGTACTTTCTGTAGGGCTGGGTTTGTGAATACATAATGTTTAAATCTGGTTTTGTCATAGAATGTCCTGTTTTCTCCATTGATGGTGATGGAAAGCTTTCCTGGGTATGGTAGTCTGTGCTTGCATTCAGGGTTTCTTACTGTCTGCAGTACATCAGCACAGAACTTTCTTGCTTTCAGGGTTTCCACTGACAAGTCAGGTATAATTTTGATAGGTTTGCCTTTATATGTTACTTGACCTTTTTCCTTTGCATATCTTAATATTCTTTTTTTATTCTGTATGTTTAATGATTTGATTATTATGTGGCAAGGGAATTATTTTCTTTTCTTTTGTCTAGTCTATTTGGTGTTCTAGAAGCTTATTGTGATTTCATTGGCATGTCTTTCTTTAGGTTGGGAAAGTTTTCTTCTATGTTTTTGTTGGATATATTTCCTGTGACTTTGAGCTGGACTTCTTCTTCTATCCCTATTCTTCTTAGGTTTGGTTATTTCATGGTGTTCCAGATATCTTTGATATTTTGTATTAAGAGTTTGTCAGATTTAACATTTTCTTTGACCGATAAATCTATGATTTCCTCTATGATATATTTAACACCTAAGATTCTCTCATCCATCTCTTGTGGGGTTTTTTGTTATGCTTTCATCTATACTTTCTGATTATTTATGCATATTTTCCAGTTCCAGAATTATCTCAGTTTGTGTTTTCTTTACTGCCTCTATTTCAGTTTTCACGTCTTGAACCGTTTCCTTCACCTGTTGTGTTTTGGTATTTTTTTTACTTTATTTTCTTTAAAAGATTTGTTGATTTCTTCCCTTTTTTGTCTTTTCCTCTACTTCTTTAAGGGAATTTTCATTTTCTCTTTATGGGTCTCTATTACCTTAATAAAACTATTTTTACAGTTGTTTTCTTCTGTTTCATCTGTGTTGGGATGTTCAGGTCTTGCTGGTGTAGAACCATTAGTTTCTGGTGGTGCCATATTGCTCTTTACGCTGTTGAATGGTTCATACACTGCTATCTGCCCATCTCTTCCTCCAGTGTGGGCAGGTGGGGCCCGTGCTTCAGGGGGTCCTTCTTCCTTTATTTGGTGCAGGTGGGGCCTGTGTCTTAGATGGTCGCTCTTCCTCCAGGAGCAGGCAGATCTGCACCTCTGGGGGCCACTGATAACACTTCTTAAGCTCTTCCAGGTTTCAGCAGGGCCATGGTCGCAGATGACATGGAGAGGGAGTTGGTTGAGTTGTGGGGAGGCTGCTCCTAGTTCCCTGGGGCTTTGGCTTAATGCTGCAGCATGGGATGTGCCTCCAGGGTCTAGGACCTAGAGGGTAGAACCTAGAGGAGCCCAGACCTTACCTCTGCAAGTGTAGCAGGGCCAAGACTCTGACGGTCTCAGATGCTATGGGGAGTGGTGGAGTACATGGAGAGGCTGCTCCCAGGTCTCTGAGGATTTGCTGGGCCGGGTGGGATGAGGACTATTCTTCCAGAGGCTAGGACCTAGAAAGTAGGACCCTCCATCCAGGAACCCAGACACTTACCTCTCCAAGTGGAGGTGGGGCCAAGAGTCTTGAGTTGGCAGATGCTGTGGGGTGTGGTTGGGAATGTGAGGATGCTGATTCCAGGTCTCTGAGGTCCCAGGGTTGGGAGTGGGGCATGGAATGTGCCTCTTTCAGAGACTAAAGTCTAGAGAATAGGGCTCTCCAGCCTAGGAGTCAGATACCTCTTCCAGTGGTGGTGGGGCCAAGGTTCTGATGGTCACACATAAGGGCAGCACGTGGCTGGGGATGTGGGGAGGGTGCTCCCAAATCTCTGATGCTCCATTGTGTACAGGTGAGGCACAGGATGTGCCTCAAGGGGTTAGGGCCTAGAGAGATGGGCCTTCCAGGTGGGGACCCAGACACTTATCTCTACAGATGAAGGCAGGGTCAAGACTCTGAAGGTTGCAGATGCCTTGGGATGTGGTTGGGAGTGTGAGGAAGCTGCATCCAGGTTCTGGGGCTCCAGAGTGTGGGGGCTAGGGCCTCAAGAGTAGTGCCCTCCAACTGAGGAGCCAGCCAGATACTCACTTCTCCAGGTGGGGGTAGGATTGAACCACATATTTTAAAGGGTCACTCCAGCTAATAATTACTTTATGTAAATGAAATCTTTAAAATTATGTTTAAAGAAGACCTTAATCATTTTTAGCTAAACTATATTTGACACGATACTGAGCATATTTAAAGTGAAACATTATAAAATTATTTTAGTTATGAAATCTAACAGTTAAACAGAAACAGTGATGGCCTTTTGTCCTATTTTCATGATATTCTGTAGTCACTCCAGTAGTATATTGAGAATTACTACATTTATGATTTAAAGAAAAATAATATCCTATGAAAATGACTTCAAACATCCATGAATGTCAACCCATGGCTTATGCAGCTCTCAACACAATGCCATGTGGGACAAAAATCTTGAGCTATTCTAAAGTTTCACGTGGCATTCGTAAAGACGGCTGCTCTGTTCACTCATGCTGCACTGGCTTTTCATCTTCAGACTGGACTTTCATTTCTCTCTCCTTCGTTCCTTATCAGAGCTGCTTCCTGTCACCTTCCCTTCAAATGGCTGGTAGCCTCCAGGTTCTCCCCACAGTTTCTGCTTGCACAGGGCTCTGGGCGCTATTGCTGGTGAGGTAGTAAAAATGAAGAAATATCTGGTTTTCTTTGAAAAGCAAATATTGTAAGAAGATACACATGAATATGGTTTATATTTTAGCTCATATTTTTGTCATAGTAACACAACTGTAAACAAAACTTTCTGAGAGTGTATATGCATATTTATATTTTGTGTTTCTCTCTCTTTGGCCCTCTCTAGTCATCTCTGTTTCTTTCTGCAACTCTCTCTGTCCCTTTCTGTCTCTCTCTGTGTGTTTGTCTCTTTCTGAGTTTGTATCTCTGTGTGCCACCACCTCTTTCTGTCACAGAAGTATGTATGTAACAAGAAAAGAAAAATAAAGCTTCAGATATCACCTAAGAAGTTCCCTCTCTACATAAGCTTTGTAGACTAAAACTGGTAGCAGAGCACAAATTATTAAGGATAAAGTCTCTTTCTCTCTCTCTCTCTCTCTCTCTCTCTCTCTCTCTCTCTCTCTCTGTGTGTGTGTGTGTGTGTATTAAGGCTAAATCAGGATCTAGATAATATTTAGTCTATGGCTATAAAGTACATAAAATTCCTAAAAAAATCATGTATATAAGCATACTACATTGCATATAATATATATATATATATGTATAAACATACTACTACATTGCATATAATAGATTTTCATTCTTTATAATATCTGTTATTGTTCTCTTTTAATATTTGGAAATGTAAAAGGAGCTCATGTTCTAACTAACTGAAAATAACTCCTTTTAACATCGGTTTCCATTATCACTTTTACTTTGTGCTATCTGTGCAATTGCCTAAAAGTTAAATAGCTGTGTAGTGTCCACTGAGAGGGTGCAAAACATTCATTTATCGATCACCCCTTAGAATGTGAAATATTTTTCCAGTATCTTACTTAAAAATTAGTATATACAACAGTTTTTAACTGTAGTGTGTTTTCTTCAACAACTGATGTCATTCATGCCCACAGAAACTTTATCATGGCAATATTTTAAGAGAAGTCTACTTAGAATATAATATAAAGGCAGTTTACAGACACAGGGTAAAGAAAATGATGGTATTCACCAAAATTTGTTTGTAACTATTATTGAGGCTATTAGCAATATGCCAAACTGTAATTATCAGCATTTTTCTGAAATTGAAGTGAAGTTGTTTCAAAATATTAAGTGTGCATTTTTACTTGTTTCCTGTATGTAGTGATGTATTATTCTGTCAAGCCTGGTTTTTAGAAAAACCTTAATCATATAGGCAGATCCTGTCTTCATATTCCTTTATAATAAATGTTTCTCATCAATGAGGAAAGTACAGAAAGGAATCTGCCGTGCCTCTTGGTCTTACATAAGTCATGGGAAGGAGAAATTTACCCAGGTGCTTCTATGTGGTCACTAGTAATTAACCCCAAATCTTCACTTCTTTTAGATTTTGAAACTATTCTTCATGTCAGAAAATAGCCTGGAAGTGATGAAGCTACTTCAAATACTAAAAGCCAATAGGCAGAATTTTGGAGACTTGGGGTTTTCAATTAATGAAATGAAGATAAGCTGGTTCATTAATGGTCCTGCGTGGAAGGATTAGTTGAGTCCTGCTAAGGGAAAGCACACACTTCACAAAAACAAAGCAGGCGTAATGAATGCAGACGGGATGAGCATGAGCCCAATAGACATTCAGAAAGGCACATTCTGGTGTCATTAAAGAGAACAAGATGAAACACAAGAGGCTGCTGTGTTTGCATTTCAGTTTTGCTATTCTTGTTTACCAGCCATCATGCGAGTCTAATATTAAATTAACCCCAATACAGCTGCATGCTGTTTATTCAGATCTTTCTTCCAGTTAATGATAAACACGCTTCTGTTTATTTATACTCAGCTACAATTTGTGATAATGTAGGAGATGTTGAAATTCAATGTAAAGGCTAAGACAAAAAGCTGAAATGGCGTGCTCTATTTTGTGAATTGCAGACGCTGCCTTGCTGATACAACACCCAAGATTCTAAGCTGACATCAAAGCAAAAAAGAAAAAAAAATCATCTGAAATGACAGCAGCAGCTGCAGCATCCGCCTCTAAATTAGGTTGTGTTTCAAAGTCTGGACTCAACTGCTAAGCAGTATAAAGACCCAGGAGGAAGGCTGCCCAGCAAAGAGTGAGTCTTCGACCCAACACATCAAAGTAACACATGCTAGGAGAGCAATAAACGCATGTGGCCCACATTCACGCACCACCTAATTGTGCTGGGCTCATGAAACCAAGATGAGCCTTCAGCTGATTCGTGAGTTAAGAGAGGATTTGAGATTTTCTTCTAAGCAGAAAGCTGACACAAATTGGTTGCAGATTAGAGTCTGACTTTGCAAGGAAGCATTCCAGTTTCAAAAGACGGCCATTTTGGCGTCATATGGTATCTTTAGAACACTGACTCCCTAATGTAATAACATATAAGTGAACCATTAGATATGAATAGCAGTTAAAAAATGCTTCATAAATGAAGCAAACCTTAATTTGCATACTTAAGGACAGATGCTCTGAGAAAGTTTTTTTTTCAATTCTTATGCATGTAAATTCCCAGTTTTGAGGGACTTTATTTTCTTAAACATAAGCTTTTAAAACAAGAACTTGGAATAATATCTCCTAAGAGAGGAGAGAGAGATGTACGTTTGTAGAGTACCTTTTTGCACAAATACCTAGCATCACGACTGCAGACGGAAGTAACATGGCACATTCCGTAACTCACTTTGCAGTTAGAAACACGTGGCTGCAAGTAGTTTTTTCTTGCTTGTTTCTTGCTATCTTTTGCAGTATAGTGTGAAATTATTTCTGAAAAAAATACTTTTTTATGTGTGCGATATGCCAAAGTTGACTTACACAATTAATTGAGATTTTAAATATAATTAGTGAGGGGATGATAATTAATCTCATCAAGCAATATGTACATGAGTTTCTACTGAGCTGGACCCAAAATCAAAGAAAAAAAATCTCTTTTGACTTGGTGACATTCTTGGTTGCCCTGTGTCTCTGAACATTTTTGCATTCTTTGGTGGCAAAATGTAGTCTCACTATATGAATGAAATTACCTAGGTGGGTGCCTTTTCTCAGAGTCAGAAGATGAGGGTATGGTGAAGTCATAAAGATCACAGTTCATGTTTCAAAAGTTTACAATGAATTCATCACTTGAGTAATCTCTACACTATACACCCACCACAAGGCACCAAAAACCATTATAAGTGGACCTCATATCAGAGATGTCCTAGGAAGGTGGGGCGAGAACCCAGACGAACAAGAACTTTGAATTTGCCTAAGTGATTACCCAGACCCTGTACTTGGTATATACATACTATCCTAATTATGAAATCTGTCCTGTTAGACATTGGCTTTTGGGTCCCCTACCTGTCCTGTACTCCAAACATTTAACCACCAGATATTATTATATGCTGTTTTTATGTCTGCTCCAAGCTCCAAGGAAGGAAGACAGTGCCAAACCCTGAAAGTGTCTTGGCCTGCAGCACACAGCATGAATGTTGCTACTGCGAAGAGAGCTGGCCCCTGCCTCCTCTTCAGTCTCCATGCCAGTCACTGCCACCTTCACACATGTGATGCACTAGGGAATACTTCATATGTGTACTAAGAGAGAACAAGCAATGTTCCCACTGTGTCTTCCCTAAACATATTCTGTAGCTCATGTTGGCTGTTTCTTAGAGACTCGTCTTTGGAAAAATAGATTGAAATGAATAAAATTATTTCTATTATATATTTTTAACAAATGTATAATAGCATCTTGCTATGTCAGGCTTTAATTATTTCAAAACTGTACCTTACCTCTGTATGATTAACTTTACCTAAAGTGAGTTAAGACATACAGGAAATTAAGGAAAGCCTTTAGGCTGATTAGTGAAGACCTTATTGTTCTATGAACCTACTAATACATAAGTTTTTCTTCCTTGTTTATTTTTTTAGCGTGGTAAATACTATGATTGAATGTATTCTTAGACACTATTAATTCAAAACACCATTGTATCTTCTTAGGGGTGGTGCATTTATTGCAATCAATAAAACAAGAATAAAAGCAGATGACTAGTAGAAAATGATGGTAGAAACTCAGATGGGAGTAATAATTATGCAGGAAAAACTGTGATCGAGATGGAAAAAGTAACATATTAAAAGTAGTGTGGCTGGAGCACCGGACTGAGCCCCCCAAGGTCCAAATGAGGAGCAGAAGGACAAAGAAAATGACGAAGGACTGCGAGGGATGCTATCACCCACTGATACAAGGGGTCGGATCTAATGAGAGTTTACCAAGGCCAGTTGGACTGCGACTGAACGAGCACGTGATCCAACCAGATTCTCTGAATGTGGCCGGATTCTCTGAATGTGGCTGGCCCGGAGTCTTTCTGAGAAGCCATTGACAATGACACTGGGACTAGTTTCCTCTGCATATACTGGATTTTTGGGATCCAGTCTGTTTGGATACTCACCTTCCTGGACCTGGAGGGAGGGGGGAGGAACTTGAACTTCCCACAGGGCAGGAAACCCTGACTGCCCTTAGGGACAAAGAGGGAGGAGGAGAGGGAGTAGGGGGAGTGGGAGGGTGTTGGGAAGAGGGGCATAAATGAAAACTTTTATAATTTAATAAAATTACTTTAAAAAAAATAAATAAAATAAATAAAAGTAGTGTAGGCTTAAAAGTCTGAGTTCCGTCCCCGGGATCTGCACAGGGAAGAAGAGAGTTAAATCCTACAAGTTGACCTTCGACCTACACACACACACACACACACACACACACACACACACACACACACATGCTGTGGCACACAAGTCTCTCAAAAAGTAAATAAATAAGTAAATATAATTTTCAAAAGGATATCCTTAGGAAAGGTCTTATGATGCAAAAATCAGTTTGAAAAATACTCTTTCAAATTTCTTTTGACTCTTTGGTCAAATAATGGTATTTGACCAAAAGAGTTTAGAAAAATGTACTCTTTCAGAAAGCTATTGTGATAAAGACAGCACTGAAAAAGAAAGTAACTTTAAATAATGTACTAAAATTCATCTCAATATACTTCTTTTCAATTAGTTTCAATGTTGTCAGGCATATAGTAGATTGCCTCATCAGTATTATAACTTCCTACCTAAAGCATCATGTTGTATCTACAAATTCAAAGTGCACGATGGTGCTCATGTGCATCCCCAGCTACATCCATTTTAGCATTACCTTAATAAAGTAGAAATTTTGCCATTTAATGAAATTCAGCTTTGTGATATAGAATACAATCATACCGACAGAAACATGCTATGAGCTCTTGAATCCTGAAAGGAGCAATCCACTTTGATGTTGTCTATTGTCTTTATAAACAAAGTACCACAGGGGAACATTGTGTTAGAACTTCTCCTGTTTCTGTGATCTGACAAAAAAAAAGTAGCTTAAGAGAAACTGGCTTTATTTTGACTGACAGTTTAAGAAGGGATGCTGTCCATCAAGGTGGGGAAGGCGTAGCAGCGGGAGTTTGAGGAGCTTGTTCACTTGTGTCTGCAGTCAGAAAGTAGAGTGTAGACAGAAACTGGATTCAGACTATCAAGCTTAAAGTTTCATTCCAAGTGATTCACTTCTACCATCTACCAATATTCCAACTTCTAAATGTTTCACAACTTCTAAAAATAGTACCCCTAGCTGGCAGCTAAGTGTTCAGAACACACAAGAATGAGGGACGTTTCACATTTGAAATGCAGGCATGAAATTCAGCTCTTTCTATTTTTACCAAAAAAGTTTCAAATCAAAATAGTCCTTTCATTGCTTCTATGAAGAATAACAATTTACTCTGTCAGGATACAGCTGAAAGACCTACTTCACGTCAAAATATTTCCACCTCCTTTCAGCTGGTGAAACTATAACAGAGAAAAATTTGGTAAAATTCCAATTTTCTCATAAAAAACTTTTAAAGCTTAATCCTTTTATAATAATTCTCATGAACATTTTTTTTATTTTGATCTTTCTTGCCAACAATGTACACCCAAACCAAAACCACAAACCTCACTGGGAAAGAGAACCTTGATATCTCGAGATACTTTCATAATCATAATGGCTCCCACAATGCAGGGTGCTAACATGATAATGGCAGCACGTTTACAAATCCTTGCAGGGTCACAGGAAATAGATAAGAGGTGTGGTGATGGGGAGCAGGCACACCTTGGTATTTTTACATTTTGTTCTAGTGGCCAAAGTTAGATTTGGCTTCTATCCTTCTAGAAATTCCTCCAAGATTTAGGTCACAGAGAGATAAATTTAGGGATGTGGCTTACTTTGCAAAGTTTTATGGCTCTTCCAGGAGTTGAGTGCTTTTAAGGAGAACAAAAATTGCAACCAACTACAGAACTGCTAATGGTGATGAACAGAATTTAACTCATAGAAGAAGTATAATGTCTCTTTCAAAGTCCCAGTAAGGATCTCTATAAATCCTGACATTTGTGAAATGAACAACAAAGTCTGTTTATGGACTACAACAGACTCTAAGGTTCATTTAATTGTATTACTTCTAAAGTTCATCAAATATTTCAGTGTTGGTAGAGTATGATATTCTCTCTAGATGTTACTTCTGAACCCAGAATGCATCCATTTACTTCCAAACACTACAGCTATCAGTACTCTGACAGAGGGGGCTACCTTATCAAAAAATATTAATAATTTCCATACAAATTAAAGTCAAAGGATAACCGGTGAGAATGAATTTTCCCTTTATATTATGTATCCCATGAATTGAACTCAAATTGTTGAACTTGGGATCAAGTTCATTTACCCACAGAGCCATCTCATCATCCCATGATAAAGACCATTTAGGAGCCAAATATAAGAAAAATTTTACAATTATAATATAACTTGACCAATACTTGCATGGTAAATGTTAAATGATAGAGACAAGCTTGGGGTTAGGCTGAGTCGAGAATGTAGCCTTCAGAAAATAATAGACAATCATGGACCAGTGATCTGATCACTGCATTCTTTAAAGATTTAAATGAGTTCATATCATTAAAACTGACAAGTACTCTGTGTTTCGTATAATGATAAAATATATTATAAGGCTTTAAGTCCTTTGCCCACAGATATTCTTGTATAATTCGTGAATATATGGTTCATCAACACCCTCACAAATAGAGTTCTAGTTTATGTAACTTCTTTGACTTACTGATGCTTCACCTCTGTAAGATGTTTCTAAATCTTTCCCAAACATATCTAAATCTAACATTTCCCTACTCTTGTTGATGACAAATTCTTTCTATTAAATATGGTACAAAAACCCTGTGTAGTTCTTTCTCTCAAGCTGTCATCATTTCATCTTTAGAGAACACACAACAAATACAGGGGACACCGAAAACAGATTATTTTACTTCTTTCAACCAAAACCTGTTGGTAGGGTCCAACCATTACCAACTACAGGGGCCACTTTTCTTTAAAATAGTTGTTTTGGTTAAGTTTTGTCTTGTTTTTTTTCCTGTCTTATTTTAATTGTTTCTATCCTTAAAATTAGACAAAGTATTCCTGAGACAGGTGTCCTATTCTATTCTGCAATATGCTTTTACCAAATTTACATAATATAATTTTGCTTACCTTCATATCTAATATCTATTTATTGCCACAATTTCAAAATAAGATAGGAGTCTCATGCTAACACCCTGATATCTTTTGAGCATTGAAAGTATTATGGATCAATGATCCATGTTCAAGATACCTTGTATAGCTTATTGTTGTACAGCTGTTTCCCCTTAACTTAATTCTAGCTGTAGTTACCAGCTACAAAATTCATGGTTTTGGAAGGGATTATGAATGTTATTGGAAGAAAAATGTAATCACCAATATTACCCAATTACAAACTCTGTAACTTCCAACAGTGAATTGTCTATAGGATACACTGGTGAAATAGTGGTGCAATAAAAATGTTATAGAAGTAATCAATCACTTATTAGAAGGCCCACACCAAGAGATGATGATCATACCTGAGATAGGTCATGGACCCTAAGGGAAAACCTTCCATTATTATTTTACTAAAGTAACATAGTAATAAAATGACTCCTAACAATATGTTGATATGTCCACAGATCAGTGCCTTAATAAACCCTCTTTAGAGAAGCTTCTTCTTGCAGTAGATGGGAGTTAACACAGAGAGTTACAACTGGATAATATTCAAAAAGTGAGAAACTTTGGAGTACTCAGTCCTAATTGGGATGCCTCACAGCTCAGGGATGGAAAGAGGGGGAACAAAGATTGTTAAGAGTCAGCATATGTCTTTCAAATGAAGCATGCATAAAAGCTAGGCTCAAAGCAGACAAAATCCAGCACTTAGAAGGAAAATAGACTCAAAGATTCATTTCTAACTGAGTACCTATTGGCAAATGATACCTTCTGGGAAAGGAAATCTTTGTTTTCTTTAGTGGTGTGTCACTGGGTTTACCGACCACACACTCCAAGGCAGGCCCCTGCCCAAGAGGAGTATTTGATCAACACAAAACGGGTTCCATGTATTCTTGTCAGTGTTTTGTGGTTGTTTTCTGTTGTTGTAGTTTTTGCATTGTTTTGCTTTTGAGGGGGTACTTTTTGGTTATTCATTTTTGGTTTGTTTTTCTTTGAGTTTTTTGTTTTGGTTTTCAGAAGCATGAAATTTGGTGGGTTAGGGAGGTAGGAATAGAAATAAGAAGATCAAAGTATATTACAAAGAATTTTTAAGGAAAAAAGGGGTACTCACAATTAAAAATTTTGAAAGTGTGAATGAGTAAAATTTCAAGAGATTAATATTATACTATGATGTGATAATGCTTTAGTACCAAGAAAGTGCCTAACCCAAATTTGTAGCCAGGACAAATTAATTGAAGGAAAAACACTATGTGCAGAATTATTCTAAAGACACCTACCCAGATACAACGGAGGGGTAAGTGTGTTCCTGACCTGCCACAGAAGCCCCCAATAAGGGAACACACAATTTTCCCACCGCACTTATCTCCCTGGGTTTTCCAAAGGGGCGGCTTCCCCCAGTTAAGCCCTCTCTCCTCCTACCCCATCCCTGCTTTCATCCAGGAACCCCTTCCCTTCCTCCCTCCCTTTTTCGGGGCATAAAATCCTCCAACCCAGCCTATGTTGGCACCGCTGGGACGGGGTGGTGAGTGCAACTGGGCAGGAGGGAGTTTGTTTGTTTTAATAGCCTGCCTGCAGCAAGGTAAGACTGCAGGCAGAGAGATTTCTGAACAGCAAAGGGCACTGATCCTGTAGCAGAAGATACAATGGAGGAGTAAGTGTGCTCCTGACCTACCACAGAAGCCCGGTAAGGGAACACACAATTTTCCTGCCACCCTTATCTCCCTGGGTATTCCGAAGGGGCGGCTTCCCCCAGTTAAGCCCTCTCTCCTCCTACCCCATCCCCGCTTTCAGCCAGGAACCCCTTTCCTTCCTCCCTCCCTTTTTTGGGGCATAAAATCCTCCAACCCAGCCTGTGTGAGCACCACCGGGATGGGGCAGTGAGTGCAACTGGGCAGGAGGGAGTTGCTTTGTTTTAATAGCCTGCCTGCAGCAAGGTAGGACTGCAGGCAGGGAGATTCCAGGCCAGTAAAGGGCACTGATCCTGAAGCAGAAGACCCAGCGGAGGGAAGAGCCATTGGAGAGCATCTGAAGGAAAAGATGGGCAGGCACCATGGCAAAAATTCCTCCAACAATCTGAAAAACAACATGAAAACACCAGATCCCAGCGATCTTACTACAGAAGGACTTGAACACCCTATTGCAGAAAATGTGGAAAACAGTGTCATTATGAAAGCAATAGAGTCCCTTAAACAGGGTATGAATAACTCACTTAAAGAAATGGAAGAGAAGTATAACAAAAAGATTGAAGAAATGAGTAAAGAATTGGAAGAGAAGTATAACAAAAAGTTTGATGAAATGAGTAAATCCATAAAAGACACCCTGGAAAACCAAGAAAAAACAATACAACAGGTAATGGAATCAGTTCAAGAATTGAAAACTGAAATGGAGGCAACGAAGAAAACATAAACCGAGGGCCGGATGGATATGGAATAGCTAGGTAAACAAACAGAGACTTCAGAAACAAGCATAACCAATAGAATACAAGAGATAGAAGAACGAATCTCAAATTATGAAGACACCATAGTGAAAATAAACTCTCTGACCAAAGAAAACAGCAAATCCAACAAATTGTCATTACAAAACATTCAGGAAATCTGGGACATAATAAAAAAAAAACAAATACAAGAATAATAGGGGTAGAAGAAGGAGAAGAATTGCAGATCAAAGGTCTGGAAAATATATTCAACGAAATTATATAAGAAAACTTTCCCAACCTAAAGAACGATATTCCTATGAAAGTTCAAAAAGCATACAGAACACTGAATAGACTGGATCAAAAAAACCATCCCCTATCCATATAAATATCAAAACACAAAGCAATCAGATTAAAGAAAGAATATTAAGAGCTGCAAAGGAAAAAGGCCAAGTAACTTATAAAGGTAAACCTTTCAGACTTACACCAGACTTCTCCATGGAAACAATGAAAGCCAGAAGGTCCTGGATAGAGGTATTGTAGAAACTAAGGGACCATGGATGCAAGCCCAGACTACTATACCCAGTCAAGCTATCAATCGCTATCAATGGAGAAAACAAAATATTCCAGGATAAAAAAAAAAATTTAAACAATACGTAGCTACAAATCCAGCCTTACAGAAAGTATTAGAAGGAAAATCACAACCCAAGGAATCCAACATTCCCAACACTGCCTACAATAACTCAGACATCTAGTGACCCTTCACAATCACAACTCAAAGAAGGGAAACACATACACTCTACTATCCAAGAAAAAAAAATTAACCGGAGTCAACAACCACTGGTCATTAATATCACTTAATTCAATGGACTCAGTTCACCTATAAAAAGGCACAGACTTAGAGATTGGATACGAAAACAGGATCCAACATTCTATTCTGCTGTTTACAAGAAACACACCTCAACCACAAAGACAGACACCTACTCAGAGTAAAGGGTTGGGAAAAGGTTTTCCAAGCAAATGGACCTAAGAAACAAGCGGGTGTGGCCATTCTAATATCTAACAAAATTGACTTCAAACTAAAATCAATCTTCAAAGAAGAGGTGGACATGGACATTTCATACTCATAACAGGAACAATTCATCAGGAGGAAGTCTCAAATCTGAATATATATGCCCCTAATATAAAGCCACCCACATATGTAAAAGAAACACTTCTAGAACTCAAGGCAGTCATCAAACCACAAACACTAATAGTAGGAGACTTCAACATACCTCTCTCACCAATAGACAGGTCAATCAGACAGAAACCTAACAGAGAATTAAGAGAATTATTGGAGGTATTGAATCAAATGGACTTAACAGATATCTATACAACATTCCCCCCAAATAGGAAAGAATATACCTTCTTCTTTGCAGCTCATGAAACCTTCTCGAAAATTGACCACATACTCGGTAACAAAGCAAACTTCCACAGATACAAAAAAAAATATTAGTAACCACCTGTGTCTTGTCAGATCACCATGGATTAAATTTAGAATTCAACAACAATGCTACCCCCAGGAAGCCAAAAAACTCATGGAAGTTGAACAGTCAACTACTAAATCACCCCTGGGTCAAGGAAGAAATAAAGAAAGAAATTAAAGTCTTCCTTGAATTTAATGAAAATAAAGACACAACATACTCAAACCTATGGGACACTATGAAAGCAGTGCTAAGAGGAAAGTTCATAGCACTAAGTGCCCAATTAAAGAAAAAGGAGAAAGCACACATTGGAGACTTAACAGCACACTTGAAAGCTCTAGAAAAAGAAGAAGCTGATTCACCCAGGAGTAGTAGAAGACTGGAAATAATCAAACTGAGGGCTAAAATCAACAAAATAGAAACAGAGAAAACAATCCAAAGAATCAATGAAACAAAAAGCTGGTTCTTGGAGAAAATCAACAAGATCGACAAACCCCTATCCAAACTAATCAAACGGCAGAGAGAGAACATGCAAATTAATAAGATCAGAAATGAAAAGGGGGACATAACCACAGACACAAAGGAAATTCAGAGACTCATTAGATCTTACTACAAAAGCCTGTATGCCACAAAATTGGAAAATGTAAAAGAAATGGACATTTTTTTTAGATAAGTACCATATACCAAAGTTGAACCAAGACCAAGTGAACAATCTAAATAGACCTGTCTGTAGTGAAGAACTAGAAGCCATTATCAAAAGCCTCCCTACCAAAAGAAAGCCCAGGAGCAGATGGTTTCAATGCAGAATTCTACCAGAACTTCCAGGAAGAGCTAATACCTACACTCTTTAATGTATTTCACAATATAGAAACAGAAGAGTCATTGCCAAACTCTTTTCATGAAGCTACAGTTACCCTGATACCAAAACCACACAAAGACACAACCAAGAAAAAAAATTACACGCCAGTCTCACTCATGAACATCGACGCAAAAATTCTCAATAAAATACTGGCAAACCGAATCCAAGAACATATTAGAAAAATCATCCATTATGATCAAGTGGGCTTCATCCCAGAGATGCAGGGCTGGTTCAACGTATGCAAATCTATCAATGTAATCCATCATATAAATAAACTGAAAGAAAAAAACCATATGATCATTTCATTGGATGCTGAAAAAGCATTTGACTAAATTCAACACCCATTTATGATAAAGGTGTTGTAGAGACTGGGGATACAAGGATCATACCTAAATATAATAAAAGCAATATACAGCAAGCCGACAGCCAACATCAAATTGAATGGAGAGAAACTCAAAGCCATTCCACTAAATTCAGGAACACGACAAGGCTGTCCATTCTCTCCATACCTCTTCAATATAGTGCTTGAAGTTCTAGCAATAGGAATAAGACAACATAAGGGGATCAAGGGGATTCAAATTGGAAAGGAAGAAGTTAAACTTTCCTTATTTGCAGACAATATGATAGTGTACATAAGCGACCCCAAAAGCTCTACCAAAGAACTCCTACAGCTGACAAACACCTTTAGTAATGTGGCAGGATACAAGATCAACTCCAAAAAATCAGTTGCCCTCCTATACACAAAGGATAAAGAAGCAGAGAGGGAAATCAGAGAAACATCACCTTTCATGATAGCCACAAATAGCATAAAATATCTTGGGGTAACTCTAACCAAGGAAGTGAAAGCCCTATTTGACAAGAATTTTAAGTCTTTGAAGAAAGAAACTGAGGAGGATACCAGAAAATGGAAAGACCTCCCCTGCTCTTGGATTGGGATAATCAATATAGTAAAAATGGCAATTCTACCAAAAACAATCTATAGATTCAATACAGTCACCATCAAAATCCCATCAGACTTCTTCACAGACCTTGAGAGAACAATAATCAAGTTTATATGGCAAAACAAAAAACCCAGGATAGCCAAAACAATCTTATACAATAAAAGAACTTCTGGAGGCATTACCATCCCTGACTTCAAACTCTATTATAGAGCTACAGTATTGAAAACAGCTTGGTATTGGCATAAGAACAGAGAAGTCGACCTATGGAATCGAATAGAAGACCCAGATATTAACCCACAAACCTATGAACACCTAATTTTCGACAAGGGAGCTAAAGGTATACAGTGGAAGAAGGAAAGCATCTTTAACAAATGGTGCTGGCATAACTGGATGTCAACCTGTAAAAAAATGAAAGTAGATCCATATCTATCACCATGCACAAAAATCAAGTCCAAATGGATTAAAGACATCAACATTAATACGTCCACTTTGAACCTGATAGAAGAGAAAGTGGGAAGTAGTCTACAAGATATAGGCACAGGAGGCCTCTTCCTAAGTAGGACCCCAGCAGCACAGACAATAAGAGAAACAATGAATAAATGGGATCTACTGAAACTGAGAAGCTTCTGTAAAGCAAAGGACACTGTCAGTAGGACAAAAAGGCTGCCTTCTGACTGGGAGAAGATCTTCACCAACCCCTCATCAGACAAAGGTCTGATCTCCAAAATATACAAAGAACTCAAGAAACTAGGCACTAAAACTCTAATTAACCCAATTAAAAAATGGGGTACTGAACTTAACAGAGAATTCACAACAGATGAACTTCGAGTGGCCAGAAGACACTTAAGGTCATGCTCAACCTCCCTAGCGATCAGGGAAATGCAAATCAAAACCACTTTGAGATACCATCTTACACCTGTCAGAATAGCTAAAGTCAAAAACACCAATGATAGCCTATGCTGGAGAGGATGTGGGGTGAGGGGAACACTCATCCATTGTTGGTGGGAATGCAAACTCGTGCAGCCACTGTGGAAATCAGTGTGGCGGTTTCTCAGGAAACTGGGAGTCAACCTGCCTCAGGACCCAGCAATTCCACTCTTGGGAATATACCCTAGAGATTCCCTAACATACTACAAAAGCATTTGTTCTACTCTGTTCATAGCAGCACTATTTGTAGTAGCCAGAACCTGGAAACAACCTAGGTGCCCCTCAATAGAAGAATGGTTAAAAAAGGTGTGGAACATATATACATTAGAGTTTTACTCGGCAGTAAAAAACAATGACATCTTGAATTTTGCATGCAAATGGATGGACATAGAAAACGCTTTACTGAGTGAGGTAAGCCAGACCCAAAAAGAGGAACACGGTATGTATTCACTCATAAGTGGATTCTAACCATAATTAAAGGTCTTTGAGCCTATTATTCGTGATCCTAGAGAAGCTAAATAAGAAGATGAACCTGATGAAGATTATTTAGCTATCCACCAGGAGGTAGGAAATATACATGAGTCCCAGGTAACCTCGGGTGCATGGGGGGGGTGGGAGGGTCGATGGAGGGGGAGAGGACTAGAGAGAAGGGAGTAGGGGAGGAACGGGGAAAGCTTGGTGGCTGGGGATGGGGGGGAGGGAGGTAGGATGAATATGGGATCAGGGAACAATATATTTCAACTAAGGGAGCCATTTTAGGGTTTACAGGAGACTTGATTATATTTGGGATCCCAGGTCCAAGGAGAAATCCCCCAGATTGCTCTCTGGACAGAGGAGAGGGTGCCTGAATCGGCCGTGGCCCATGACCATACTGATGTATATTTTGCTTATCACCATAGATCCTTCGTCTGGCGAAGGACGGCTATGCAGTCGGAGGCCCACATTGGAGCACCGGATTGAGCCCCCCGAGGTCCGGAGGGGGAGCGGAAGGAGGAGGAACATGAAAAACGAAATCAGTACTGCGAGGGATGCTATCACCCACTGATACAAGGGAACGGATCTGATGAGAGTTTACCAGGGCCAGCCAGACTGGGACTGAACGAGGACGTGATCTAGCCAGATTCTCGGAATTTGGCCGGATTCTCTGACTGTGGCTGGCCCGGGGTCTTTCTGAAAAGCCATTGACTATGACACTGGGACCTGTTTCCTCTGCATATGCTGGATTTTGGGGATCCAGTCTGTTTGGACGCTCGCCTTCCTGGACCTGGAGGGAGGGGGAGGGAGCTGGAGCTTCCCACAGGGCAGGAAACCCTGACTGCCCTGGGGGACGGAGGGGAAGGAGGGGGGAGTGGGGGGAGTGGGAGGGTGTTGGGAGGGAGGGCGGAAATGGAAACTTTTATAATTTAATAAAATTTACTAAATAAATAAATAAATAAGTAAAGTAAAAAAAAGAAAGAAACACCCACCCATAGAATGCATACAAGTTGGACAACTGATGAAGAATGGAAAGAGAATAAACTGTGTGTGGCAGACCTTGATACTTATAAGCATAATGGTCTTCTTTCTTACTTCTCAAAATAATCCAGGCTTCTTCCAACATTCATTCTACCCATATAGTGATATGGCTCAGAAGAGGCCAGTGCCTGCTCTAGAACCATTATTGGTCCTGATTTGTCTAAGGTAAATTTTCTCAATAATAACACTATTGATATTGGCTAACTTGGGTAAACATGATAAATGCCATGGGGAGTCTTTCCTCATATCACAAACCATTAGTAACATCTTTTGCCTCTATCTCATAAGTGACATTAGTACATAACGCATAATCACAACTTAAGACAACCCAAATCGCTTACAGCCATGCATGAGAGTCTTCTGGGATGGAACAAAATTCCCTTTTTCTACAGGTCTATAAAAATTCAAAATGACTCTAAAGAAAAGATATTTAGTAAATTTCTGGCTTCTAGTTTTGCACATTATTGTACGAAACTTAAATCTGCAATAGCTATAGTCTCTGTTTCAGTCTGAAATGCATAGTAACCAAAGGGGATGGAGGGAGAAAGAACTTTATCTCAATCCTTGATGTTGTTGCTTATTATGGGTAATTCTTCTTGGTGCTTTGTAAATGCTAGGCAAAGACCACAACCCTAAACTATGTCTGCACCCCCTATTTATTATTGACAAGAATTCTTACTATATTGCCCAGGAGGGACTTGACCTTGAATATGAATCTCTATGTCCTGCTTCTTGGTTGCCTTAAAAAATAAATTCATTGCTGTGGGGAGCATTCTGAATGTCCTCACATATTGGCTGATGCATCAGTGGCCTAAAATAATTTTCACTGAAGTTCTATAAATTACATTTGGAGATTTTTAACTGGAAAAGAGAAAGCACATCTGTGCAGCATCCTGCATAAAAAATAGAGGACAATTGGGAACTTAATCCAAATGTGGCTATACTACAAAAATTGAAAAGATGACACAAATAAATGAGGATTTATTAGAGATGAAAATGCTGTGTGGTTTTGTAAGCAGTTACTGACTGAAGGACAGTTCATCCTAATTTGGTTCGGGTCTTTTATTGCAAATTTGGATGTGATTAGGTATTAAATACAAACTAGAGACAGGAATCTGAAACAGAGATCCAGGTTCCTGGGTCTTTGTAAGGACAAACAAAGAGTGGACACGGAGAGCTCCAACACCACTTTGAAATAAAAAAAAAAAGTGCCAGCATTCAGAGACAAAAGTAAAACTTTTCACTTCTCAGTCCTTTTGTCACCTTACCCACAGTCTTCCTTCTCCTCTGAGGGGCACATCTGTAATACACGTCTAACATGGCTGTAGTGATGTTTGCTTTCAAGAGAAGAGGCTTTTGCTTACAACACTTGAACTCTTTCCCTTATAGCCTGTACAATAGAAACATCCACATAGGTAAAGGACTGTAATAGTTCACAGTAATTCTCACATTAACAGGTTCTAAAATTATTTAGAAGAAAAATTTCTGGGCATGTCTATGAGAGACTTCATAGATTAGGTTAACTAAGGTGAGAAGGGCTGAGTTCCTGAGAACTCAAAAAGGAGAGCTATCTGAACACCACCATTCATTTCTGTCTGCTTCCTGATGGCATTTTCAATGTGACCAGCTTCCTCCTTCTCCGGTTACCTTGCCTTCCCCATGATCATATACTGTATCCGCTCCTACTGTGAGCCAAAGTGAACCTCTCTTTCCTTCCCTAAGTTACTTCGGTTCACATTTATCAGCATTGCAACAACCCCCAGAAACCTCTCTCTCTTAGCCCCTTGTGACCTCCATTCTATTCTTTGCAATTGTAAGTCCTCCCTTTTTAGATTCCACATTTTTTTAAAAAAATGAGTTTTGCTGTATTTTTTCCCTACTTAGCTTCTTCCATTCACACATTCATCTTCCAGATTCATGAATATTTTCTCAAATGACAGAATTCCTTCTTCTCAAGTCTAAATGTTGCATTGGGCACATTGTCTTTGTCCACTCACCCACTGATGGACTTTTAGGTTCTCAATTCATGGTTATTTTGAATAGTTTTGCCACAAACTTAAGAGTGCAGATATTTCTTTCACATCTTAACTTAAAATCATTTGAATAAAATCCAGAGGTGAGGTTCCTGGGTCATATGTTAATTCTGCACTTAGTGTTTTGAGAAATCTCTATAATGTTGAGTATAATAACTGAACTAATTTGCATTCACATTAATAATATGCAAGAACACTTTCTTCACATCCTTAGTGGTATTTATTTTTCATCTTGGTAAAAGGTATTCTCACAGGTATAATGTGAACCTCATCAAGATGCTTACATTCACGTTCTTGAGGATAAATGATGCAGGCTATTATCTCATATACTCATTGGCCATCTTATGTTTCTGTTTAAAAAATACCTATTTAGGTATCTGATTGTTGTAACATAGTTATTTGTTTTCTTATCATTGGAATGATGGACTTCCTTAACCTCTTATAGATATTAATAAAAGAAACCTTTTAATTTGTAAATTGTCTTTTAATCTTTTTCTTAACCAGACAGACACTTTCTGGTTTTAAATAAACAAATTTATTTCTGTTTTGTTTCCTATGTTCTAAGATTCATTGCAAAATGTCAGATCAAAAACAAATGTCATAGAGTATTTCCCTGTAAATTTTCTTTTAATAACTTCATGTATTAAAGTGTTTCATTTAAACCTGATCCACTGAGAATTGATTTTGAATCCATTGTGAGATGAAGAACTAGCTTCATTGTTCTTCCTGTGTTTACCAAACATCATCTGCTTGAGAAAATTGCCTTCCTATTGTGCATTCTAATATCTTCGTTGAAAAGTCAGCAAAGTATAAGTTTGTATATTTATTGAATTTTAATTACTATTCGTGTGAAGAATATCATCACCATTTTAAGAGTTTGCACTGAATCTCTAAATTCCTTTTGGTAGATGATAATTTCCACAATATTATTTTAACCAACTCATGAGCTTGAGAGTTCTTTCCATCTTCTACCAACTTCTTTGATGTTTTTCTTCAGAGATTTAAATTTTTTACTGTAGGGAGTCTTTCACCTCTTTGATTAGGCTGAGTCTTGGATATTTTTTAAGACTGTTTTTAGTGGAAGTTTCTGTGAACTCTTTTTCAGCCTGCTTGTTTTTGGTATGTAGAAAGACTATTGATTTTTTATAAATTCATTGTGTATTCCATCACTTTGATGAAAGTGTGGGTCTTTTTTACAGTTTTCTGGTGTCATTTTTGAAATATATGTTGTACGTATTTCTGCAAACTGGGTTAAGTTTACTGTGTTTTTAATTTAAATCCTTTTTTCCTGTCTTGTCTTATTGTTCAAGCTATCTGAAAAAGGAGAAGAAATAGTGGATAGACTGTCTCATTCCTAATTTTAATGTGGTTACTTTGTTTGTCTCCATCTAGGATGATGTTGTAAATAGGTTTGTTACCTATAGCATTTATTATGTGGAGTGATAGGTCATTTATCATGACAATTTGCTGGATTTTGTCAAAGGATGTTTCTACATCTATGAGAAAATCATGTTGTTTTTTTCTTTACTTCCATTCTATGCCATTTGTTTTATTTATTGACTTATATGTGCTTAACTATCTCTGAACATCCAAGATACAGTCAACTTGACAATGATGGATAATCTTTTTATATATATAGGCTGATATTTAGTTCACAAGCATTTTATTGAGAAACTTTGCATCTATGTTCATCACAAATTATGGCTTGCAAATTTTGTTGTTTCTATCATGTGTCTGCTTTTGGTACTAAGGTATTAATGGCTTTGTTGAAGGAACATGAAAGTTCTTCTTCTGTTTCTATTATTATTATTATTAAGAATGCATTGCTTTAGTTCTTTGAAAATCTACTGGAATTTTGTTGTGGATATACCTGGCAATTTTACCTATGCTCCTTTTAGTCAGAGGGCTTATTATTATTGTTTAATTTTCCTTATTTGTTGTGTGTCTAAGTTGTTAATGTCTTCTTTAACTTTGGTTGTTCAGATGAATTTAGAAATTCATTCACTTCTTTTAGATTATGAAGCTTAAAAGAGTGTGAATCTTTAAAATATTTCCTTATGTATTCATATTTTTTTGTTTTCTGGTGTAATGTTTCCCTGTGTGTTTCCAGTCCTTTTCATTTGCATCCTCTCTTTCTTCCTTTTGGATGGTTGTAAGAAGGTTCACTTGATGTTATTTATGTTCCCAAGAAACAGTTCTTAGATCAGTCGATGTATTGTTTTCATTTTGTCTCTTTCATTTGATTTCTGCTTTAGTTTTTACTACTTGTTCTAATTGACTAAATTTTGGCTGATTTTTTTCTTGTTTTTCAAACTTTTGAGTTGCATCATTATGTCATTTATTTGTTGTCTTTTTGTTTTTTAATGTAGGCCCTTAGTGCTATAAATTTCACTCTTAAGCCTGCCTTTACGATGTTCCAGAGGTTTTGTTCTTTTCTTTTTCATTTAGTTCCAGAATGTTTTTTATTTATTTCTTAATTTTTTTCTTTGAAATTTATCCAGTAGGTTATTTAATATCCATTAGCTCATATAATTTCTGGAGATCTAAAGATGTAATTTCTGAAGTATTCTTTCCATTATTCACCAAGAAATAAATGGGGTTATTTAAAACCAGAAAGTCTCTGTCCAGTAAAGAAGAAGATTAAAAGACAATTTACAAAATGAAAGGTTTCTGTTACTTATATCTATAAGAGGTTAATGTCTAAAATGCATAAGGAAGTGTTGGTTTAATTCACTTTAATTCTTTTTGCATAACTTTTTATTTCAGTGAAAATTTGTCCTTCTCTTTCAACTATGACTGATCACTTTTCTAGCTAATATAACCTGGTTTACATTTTTGATCTGTTAAAACCGAATATTTGCTGTGGGTTTTTCAGGTTTTAAAGTTTCCATTGAGATGGCAGCTCTTATTCTGATGGGTGTTTCAGTCAGTATGCATGTTTGCTTTTCAATACCCCTTTCATTTTCATAGGAAGTTACTTTTCTGGTTCTGTTTATTTAGTGTTCTGTGTACATGTTTTATCTGCATGGATACATGTTTCATTTAATTTGTAAATGTTTTTATGGTCCAGTTAAAGATCATTTCTATGCCACTGATCTAATATTCTTCCCCATAATTTATGATAATAGTTAAAATAATTAATCTTTTTGTTCCAAAGTTCCTTACATATTCCTTTTAAGTGTGTGTTTGTGTGTGTATATGCGTATATGTTTGTGTGTATTTTAATTTCTTGTATTGTTTGATTGAGGGTCTAATTCTTCTACATCATCTTCACATCTTCATAGTCTATCTTCCACTTGATCATCTAATCTCTTAATAGAATCTAATTCTAATTAGATTATTGAGATTTTCAATTCTATAGTATTCTCAGCTTGTGTTCTCTTTGATGTATCTACTGATTTCAGCTTTCAATTCAACATTGTCTTTATCATATCATTAACATGTAAATTTAAGTTTTCTTGTATTTCAGTTAGAAGTTTATTCCCATTCTCTTAAATTTTAATAAGGAGTTTAATATATTGTTTAAAGCTCCTAAACTTTTCTATAATGCTTATGATCATTATTTTAAATTCTGTATCTTGGGCTTCATCCAGGTAACTCTCATAGGAGAACATCTCTGTAAAATCTTTGTAAGGGTTTTGGTGGGTTGAAATATTGTACATGTCTTACATAGTGTTCGTGATTTTGCAATATTACTGGGATATGTGTAATTCTTTCATTAAAGTGTTTGATATGAGATTCCAGACTGTCTCTGTTGAGTGGAAGTTTGACTTTACTTTTACTGTTTCCCAATTTTGTTTGATTTTCAGAACAAATAAGAAGAGTTGGTGATGTTGATTTTTTGATTGATAAGACATGGGTTAATTCTATTAGTGGTAACCAAAAAAGGGAGACTTACTCCTGTTTGGGTCATCCCAAGCAGGTGTGAAAACTGGACTACTTCAGAATATGAGGGGTGGAGATCTAAGGAAATCATCAAGCTGGGTTGGATCATGAGCTGTGTGGGCCCAGCTATGTCAGAAAGTATGGGGAAGGCACACATGAATCAGGATCCTGACTCTAATCTTTTTTAATGAAGTTTGGAGAAGAATGAAGTTGATCAAATTATAATATTAAATGTCAAAAAATATAAAACTTGGTTACCATTGCTTTGCTGTGGTCACCCTTTTATTGATTTTGTGTTGTAGTGGTCTACTGTCTTATCTTTTCCTAATGTTCTGACTTGGAAGTATGGTTTTATACTTTAAAAGTTTAAAGCTGATATTATAATCATTGTTTTTATTAT
Organism: Myodes glareolus; assembly: GCF_982192425.1. Lineage (NCBI taxonomy): Eukaryota > Metazoa > Chordata > Mammalia > Rodentia > Cricetidae > Myodes > Myodes glareolus. The sequence continues at coordinate 50,449,695 of NC_142029.1, read as the reverse complement.
TTTCAATTGTCTACTAAAAATAGAAGAGTGATATGTTCAAGTCCATATCCGAAAGAAATGACAAGAAATATTTCTATAAATCTTTGGTTAGTTACATTGGAAAGAAATACATCAGAAGCTACTATAAATAGTGTCTGATACTCACATATATATACATGTTTTAAACACATCTATCGGCGAATCAATCCCACACCAGTTATGTTTTAAGGGGTTATTTATTTTGGGGGGTAAAACTTACATACACCATAAACCGTCAGGAAGGGAGCCTAGTCGCAGGAGCCGGGAGCAGGAGCCAGGAGCAAGCACTGGAACCAAGAGCCGGAACCAAGAGGGCCTATTCCGGATATGCTTCTCTTTAAAAGAGAAATATACCATGCCCCAGTGGGCTGGTATTTCGGCAGCTATTGGCTGACGGAGCGGAAGTCGCTCCCCGCTGCACTGTGGGCTCGTATTTCAGCGACTATTGGTTGAGGCAGCGGAAGTTACTCCCACAACACCTCCCCCTTTTGTTTAAGTAAGAGAGTTCTAAGCCTACTACGAAATTATATACAGTAAGTACAAACCTACACAATTATATACAATAAATACAAATATCCTATTCTAACTAGCTTAAGTCTTGTATAAGAAATAACTTGGCCACGTCATGAAAAGAAAGTAACTACGTTTATATAATCTTCAATCCCATCAAAGATCTGAGAAGGGAAATAATGTTACCTGAGTAATTAGGAAGTGCAATCAAACTTCCAGAACATGTAACAAATCACATAGACAATTGGCTACCTGGGCAAACACCCAAAATCACGTTTGCAGCATTGAAGTAACCAACTTTGGCTAAGGCCTAACGTAACTGACATACCATTTTCAAAGGCAAGGAACTTTTCAAAACTATCTTATCCTGTCTTGGCAGGATATGACAGTCCTGTTTTATCCATTTACGGATACTCTGTAACTCTGTCAGTAGTTGAGGTATGGGCATTTCTTTACCCAAAGGCCAGTTCTGCCAAGAAGAAAGGCTCCAGGTGGAGTGTCTATGGTGCTCAACATTCTCTCGGGAATAGATCAGTGTTGCCAGGAGCAATTGTGTCTCCCTACCACAGAACTCTGAGTTAGATTAAAGGCCATTTTCTACAGCTCTTTGAAGAGGTTGAAGATTATCTATCTATACTGAATATAATGTCTATGTATCTAAAGAACCTGATTAGTCTAATTATAAATGACAAACTTAGATGACTATTGATCTATATTATTCTCAATATCTATCTAACTTAAAGACTGAAATAGTAAACAACTGTGCAATAAATGGGGACAATATGACCTCCAAGTATAAACAATGTGCAAGTATACATTGCAATATGGTAAATATATATATCAATATTTAAACAATATATAAGTATCTTAATCAGAGGTAGAAGTGTACAATGCAATATGGTAAAATATACATATATCAATACAATATATATATATGTCAATACATAAAAATGTTTTAAACAGAGGTAGAAGCATGCATGCCTAAAATAGTCAACATAATTTAAGTTTGTATCAATATATAAGAATCAATACCAATATATTTGTCTAAAAACAATAACTCACAAGTACAAAGCTATTATCCCATAATCCAATTATCCCTCTTTTTTTTTTTGGATTCCTGCGCCTATAAAATTCCTCCCCCAACCCTCAACCCTATACTAATTATAACCAACCCCTAAATGATGTCCCTAAACCCAAGGACAAACTTTACTGGGAGAGGGGACGTCGTTCTCTAGAATTACTTCCAGCTGTCATGGGGGCAACGTTCTTTCTGGGGGATCCTGTGAAAGCAAAATGATGGTTAAATTTCAAGATCAATGTCTTTTAAAATTGCAAATAGTCTCTGAGTATTTTGTGGAGGACTGGCCAGAATGTTGTACAAGGTGTGCATCATTTCAGCTAACCACGTTGGAATCGTCTTGTGCAGCTGGTACTCAAAACAGGTCTTGTAGTAGCGCTATCAGTATCATGATGTCATATCAACCAGGTGGAGTTGTTGTTATGGGGCCCCATCTTCTTCCTGGAAACTTCAAATGTCACTGCAGGAAAAACTTATTGTTCATTGTGGAAAACTTAAACATTAATCATATATATTAATCATATATTAATATCATATATTATATTATTATAATAATATATAATCATATATTAATCATATAGACATACACAGACATACATATATTCAATAGAAGACATGATAGATATATTTAATGAAAGGTATGATAGATATGAAGAAAAGTAAAGATGTTTTCTAAACTCATATTCCTTTCTGTCCCATATCATGGCTCTTGACATGAGACAGAGACTCCAGAAACTCTGGGTTTTTCTTTTAACAACAGGCTTGGAATTAGAGAGGGACTGAGCCAGAGTCCAACTCTAAAACCAGCTCTATAAATTTAGAAATATGATTTAGTATATTTTACTTACAGAACCTATTCAGTTTTCTTGATAGTCCTTATTGGGCCATTATTTTCCATCTGTCAGTATTCAGATATCCAGGGTCCCTTGAACTTTTCAAAAATCAGTGTTTTCCTGTGGAGATAAGAACAGAACCCTGCCCCCATTCTATATGTTTTTCTTACCAACTGTATGAATATCATCATTGTGGATGAGCTGTCATTTCTCCTTTCCAAGAGGTTTCTCCTCTTCAAATCGAACCTTTATTAATTTTGATGGTATCCACAATTTTTCTTCTCCTGTGGAAACAAGAGCAAAACCCCTTCCCCAACGTAGCACATCTCCTGGCCTCCATTGAGAGGTCAGTACGTCTTTGAAATAAACAGGTTGGTTTAGTTCAGAAGTTTTTTCCATTATCCAATGCCTCTCTGCTGCTGTTGTTCCTTTCTCATTAGCATTAAGAAAATTCAAGGTTAATAAAGCATTATGCAATCTATTTCTGGGGGTATCTTTCGTCCCTTTCTGTTTGTTTAGCATATCCTTTATAGTACGATTTGATCTTTCTATAACTGCTTGACCTGTAGGATTGTATGGTATACCTGTAACATGCTTAATATTATAATAAGCAAAAAATCGTTTCATTTTCATAGATACATAAGCTGGACCATTATCTGTTTTTATTTGTGCAGGTATACCCATAATGGCCATAACTTCTAATAAATGTGTGATTACTGAGTCAGCTTTTTCTGAGCTTAAAGCGGTTGCCCACTGAAAGCCTGAATAAGTGTCAATGGTGTGATGTACATATTTTAACTTGCCAAATTCTGGAAAGTGAAACACATCCATCTGCCAAATTTCATTCCTTTTAATACCCTTTGGATTAGTCCCTGCAGGCAATGGTGTTTGGTTATAAAAAGAGCAAGTAGGGCATTTCTTTACAATCTCCTTAGCTTGTTGCCATGTAATAGAAAACTCTTTTTTCAAGCCTTTGCTATTGACATGATGTTTTTTATGAAATTCAGATGCCTCCAGCACACTACCAATCAATAATTGATCAATATCTGCATTACCTTGTGCTAGAGGACCTGGCAGACCCGTATGGGATCGGATATGCGTTATATACATAGGGCAGAGCCTGTTTCTGATCATGTCTTGTACCTGGATAAACAATGAGGTCAGTTCTGTATCATCAGGTATAAATTCAGCAGTTTCAATATGTAAAATAACTCTTTCTGCATATTGTGAGTCAGTAATTATATTAAGAGGTTCTTTAAAATCCCTAAGCACCATAAGGATGGCATATAATTCTGCCTTCTGGACAGAATCATAAGGACTTTGTTCCACTTTACTCAATTCTTCTGATTTGTAACCTGCTTTCCCTGATTTATTAGCATCGGTATAAAATGTATGGGCTCTGGTTATTGGAGCATCACGGACAATTCGAGGGAGGATCCAAGAAGTTCTCTTTATAAAGTTAAGTCTCTTGCTTTTTGGGTAATTGTTATTGATTTCTCCCAAAAAATTAGCACAAGCTCTTTGCCATGGTTCATTGTCTTCCCACAACTTTTTTATATCATCAGCAGTGAAAGGCACTATAATTTCTGCTGGGTCTATACCTGCTAATTGACGAAGTCTCAATTTTCCTTTTATAATCAATTCAGAGACTTTTTCCACATAAGTTTTTAATTTTTTACTTGGTTTGTGTGGTAAGAAGATCCATTCTAAAATAGTATCTTCCCTCTGCATTAAAATTCCTGTAGGAGAAATTCTGGAAGGTAATATAACTAGAATGCAACTAAGATTTGGAACCACCCTATTTACATGTGCCTCCTGTAATTTTTCCTCAACCATCATCAGTTCCTTTTCTGCTTCAGCTGTTAACTCTCTGGGACTATTCAAATCTTTGTCACCATCTAAGGTTTTGTTTAAATGAATTATTAGATCAGGTGTTATCCCAACAGCTGGTCGTAGACTGGAAATGTCTCCCAATAATCTTTGAAAGTCATTAAGAGTTCGTAACCAGTCTCTCCTGATTTGTGCCTTTTGAGTCTTAATTCTTTGTAAGCCTATTTTATAACCTAAATAATTAACAGAATCTCCTCTCTGAATTATTTCAGGAGCAATTTGCAATCCCCATTTAGGTAATACTAGTTTTACTTCTTCAAACAGCCTTTCTAAGGTATCTTTGTTTTGATCAGATATCAGGATATCATCCATATAGTGGTATATTATGGACTTAGGAAATTGTTTGCGTATAATTTTCAATGGTTGGCTTACAAAATATTGGCGCAGGGTGGGAGAGTTCAACATTCCCTGTGGGAGGACGGTCCACTGGTACCTCCTTGCAGGCTGAGAGTTATTATAGGTAGGCACTGTGAAGGCAAACTTTTCTCTATCTTTTTCTTGTAATGGTATAGTGAAGAAACAATCTTTCAGATCAATAAGTATAAGAGGCCATCCCTTTGGTAACAGGGAGGGAAGAGGAATTCCAGATTGCAGAGGGCCCATAGGTTGAATAACCTTGTTGATAGCTCTAAGATCTGTCACCATTCTCCATTTACCAGATTTTTTCTTAACAACAAACACAGGAGAGTTCCAAGGGCTGGTAGATTCTTCTATATGTCCAGCATCTAATTGCTCTTGTACCAGCTGTTCTAAAGCCTGTAACTTTTCCTCAGCTAAAGGCCACTGTTTAGTCCATATTGGTTTCTCAGTCAACCATTGTAGAGGCATGGCTGTTGGTACCTCTGAAGAGCCATCAATTGTGTTGTGTTCTTGTATAGCTCTAATGGCTGGTTTCCGCCATCTGTAATATCTTGTAATATTGTCCTCAGAAATATAGGCTCTGGAAGCAGCAGGAATGTTAATTTGGGTGTTCCATTGCTGCAATAGGTCACGGCCCCATAAATTCACTGCAATATTTGCTACATATGGCCTTAGTTTTCCTATTTGTCCATCTGGACCTATACAATTGACCCATCTCGTGCTTTGTCTTACTCGAGATAGGGTTCCAATTCCTAAGAACTGAATATCTACCTCCTGAAGAGGCCAATGCGGATGCCAAGACTCTGGTATAATGATACTTACATCCGCACCTGTGTCCAGTAAGCCAGTAATAAGTTTGCCATTTACACACACTCTTAGCTGTGGTCTTTGTTCATTTATAGAAGTCTGCCAGAATATTCGTTTACTCTGTCCTCTTAGATTTCTTGATTCATTCACCACATTTAACTCATCCTTCAGGCCGTTATTGCTTTTAACAGCAGGCATGGGGCATTCTAATTTCCCTGAAGAGGCATGTTCTCTGCAGTGATCGGAAATGACTGGACCACATTTGCCATGGGGGCCTTCAAGAGGCCCCCTATTGAGTTTCCCGATGGCAACGGGTTGCCCTGTTTATCTCTTGTTGACCTACACTCATTCGTCCAATGCTTGCCCTTTCCACATCTCCTACATAAACCTGAAGGCTGAGTCCTCCTATTCCTGTTATTCCTAGAAGAGGCATTATTCCTGGAATTCCATTGTCTACAGTCCCTTTTCATGTGTCCCATTTTGCCACAATGAAAGCATTTTGTAATCTGATGTCTCCTTTTACCTTTGGAAATTGCTTCTTGTACCCATGTTTCATTGCCATAATCAAATGTATCAACATTCATTGTATGTAAAACCCATTCGTCCAAAGGCGCTGATCTGAGCTTTAAAGGCCCCAGGATCCTTTTGCATTCTACATTGGCATTCTCATAAGCCAAAGACTCAATTACTATATTTCTTGCTTCTGGATCAGGTATCCCTATTTGTACAGCCTTAGTTAGTCGTTGCAAAAAGTCACTAAAGGGTTCTCTCTGACCCTGTTTGACCCTGACATATGATTCTACTCTCTGACCTGAGTCTTGAACCCTGTCCCAGGCCCTTAGAGCTGCTGTAGCACATATGGATAAAATGTTTTCATCATAAAGAGCTTGTTCCTGAGGATCAGAGTAAGATCCTTCCCCTAGAATTTGATCTAGAGAAACCTCAATTCCTTTCGCTGATTCTTGTTGTTGTAAAAGTCTAGCCTCTTGTTTGAATAGGCATTTGAAATGCCATAAAGGTCCGTTCTCAAGGACAGCTGATGTGAGCTGGTTCCAATCTTTAGGGGTGGCCCTGTTGCTCAGAGCCCAGGATTTTAACATCTCCCTAACAAAGGATGAATGTAGTCCATAATTCACAATTGCTTGTTTAAATTCTTTCAGATCATTCATACGTATAGGCTCCCATGTATGTTCTTTAATGACCTTAGGGGTTTTGGAGCCAGTTATCTTTTCTGATGTTATTACTGGAAAGGCAGGTATAACTCTATGTAGACTGAGAGTTTTTTGAGGTAAAGGTTGCCTTTCTACCTTTTGCTCCTGTTCATCAGAGTCTATGATTTCCTCAATCTTATTAAATCTGCTCACCATTGCCTTCTGTAAGTCCTGAATCTCCTGTCCAGTATTATGCTCCAAAGCCTTCATTAACGATTCTAAGGCATGGAGCTTGTCCGTCAGAGACACTATTTCCTCCTTGGACATAATCCTCATGGCATGTACTGTGCCTTCTTGTATGGAAATCCTGTCAATTAATCTATCATACCCTTTTGATAAAGTCCGATTTTCACATTCAATGGTTATAATCCTCTCAGCTAATGTTTCAGCACTTACAGTCATGGACTGGAGGTTATGAGTCATTTTGGTTGTCCCCTCCTCCAGAGCAGTGACGCTCCCTTCTAAAGAAGCAATATCAGACTGTACCTTCTTGATATTTTGGTCAGTCGACCGAGTCATATCAAACAAAGATCTAGTCTCCTGCTTGAAAACTCCAAACTCTGATCTAGTCTCCTGCTTGAAAACTCCAAACTCTGATCTAGTCTCCTGCTTGAAAACTCCAAACTCTGATCTAGTTTCCTCCTTGAAAACTCCAAACTCTGATCTAGTTTCCTCCTTGAAATCTCCAAACTCTTTTTTGAGGAGGATGGTATCAGTCTGAATTGTTCTTAAGGTTTTAATCTCTGCCCTCAGCATTGTAGATTCAGTCTGTAAGGACTGTATCTTTCTTATAAAATAGCCAAACACCAGAAAAGCAACAGATCCCAGGAATAACAAAGTAAGAGGAATATCTGAGACATCCTTCAGAATATCCTCCATAGCGCAACTGAAAAAACCATTGAACTTTTGGATAGTAATATTTTCCGACATTTTCAATCAAAGGAAATTGTACTTGTATGTATGTATGTATGTATGTATTTTCAACCGAAAAGAAAAATCTTACCTGTAATGACCGTTGCCTGCCAGTAGGAGGTGGGGCGCACCTGAATCCACGTGGCAGTGGTGTTGATTGAGGAAGTAAACTCTAGAATATATACACTCAAATCCAGAGGTTAAATCCACAGATCACAAAAGGTCAGAGAGCTTCTAGTGGCCAATAAACAAGGCAATAAACAAGGCCCTGCTGCTCTGTTCAACCGGATGCAGAGGGTCGTGACACAGCCACTGCGCTGTTGCTAAAGAGGCCTAGTGCTTTGGGCCCCGTGTCCCTGTGCTGGGATTAAGGGTCAAGCTGCTTGCAGCACTCCTAATCAGTTATGGCGGATGGCAGGGGTTTCAAACAGCTTGCTGGAACTTCAAAGGGAGATCGGCGAATCAATCCCACATCAGTTATGTTTTAAGGGGTTATTTATTTTGGGGGGTAAAACTTACATACACCATAAACCGTCAGGAAGGGAGCCTAGTCGCAGGAGCCGTGAGCAGGAGTCAGGAGCAAGCACCGGAACCAAGAGCCGGAACCAAGAGGGCCTATTCCGGATATGCTTCTCTTTTTAAAAGAGAAATATACCACGCCCCAGTGGGCTGGTATTTCAGCAGCTATTGGCTGACGGAGCGGAAGTCGCTCCCCGCTGCACTGTGGGCTCGTATTTCAGCGAATATTGGTTGAGGCAGCGGAAGTTACTCCCACAACACACATCAGTCTCCCACCAATGAACAAGCAATGGACATGAGCAATGGTTTTAAAACCTGCACACAAAACAATGAAATCATCCCACTACCATTGTGTTCTATAAATCAAAGAACTTATGGAGTATCTCTTATAGCCTTATATCTTTGAACAAATTTAAGAATAGTTTTAAGGCAGTGCTTTGGGAAATTTGTTTAAAATTTGGTTTCATTTTCTATGAATTTATCTAATTTTATAATATTCCTGAACTGGCAAGCAACATTTCTGAAAATCATATTGTATTTATAGTAAATTATAGTTAGTTGTATTATAGTTGACCGGTTTCACTTATCAGTTTTAAATAGTCACTTATAAGACTCAAGTTGCTTAACTATACGACTAAAGAACCTAAATAACCTCTTAATTATAATCATTTAAACATAATCAAAAGTTGGTATATTATAAGTCAATAAAGCAATTACTTCTAGTAGGCCAGCACCTAATGTATTACGCTACTGGGGCCCATTTATTTGTAAAGCAATCCAAACAGCAGCATAAAATATCTCTACATTTGTATAGCCAGTGCCCTATTTCCCAGTGAAAAGGTCTTTATCATTATTTGTGAGCAAATAGCCATCTGATGTGGAACCACTAAAATGATTAAAAATAAACATTGTCTGCTCACTTCTTCCTGCTCCTCCACCATCTCTAGGGGGAAAATAACTCACATCATTGGAAAGCAATTCTATTTAGAGTAGTTTGTCCTAAGGAAATAACACAAAGGAAGGAAAAGATCGGTACTTCAGAAGGCTTCCTTAAGGGAAAACTGGAAACAACATACATGGCCAGCAATGTGAGAAGAATTAATTAAGTTATTTTTCCACTTAAGAAAATCTTAAGCAAAGTCTGTGCATTTTATTTGACCATGATCGTAAATCTAGTATATAACAGGCATTCAAAATGTGCCGGTTGAGCACATGAACGATTTATCCATTATCACATAATCTAAAAGACTGTGTAATTAAATACCAAACACAAAGTAAACCACACACTTTAGCAGAAAATTATGAGAAAATAGCTCAAAGTTTAGTGTAATAAAATATACAGGAAAGTGGAAAAGTATTAATTATAAATATAGATCTCAAGATTATATTTGGGGCTATCAATTTTTCTTTAAAATATCTTAAACACCATGTGGAAACACGACTGATTATGCTTAGTGCCTCTGACACCATGTTGATAAACATAAAAGCCAATTTATGTGCTCTTTCACTCCAAATACTCAGCAGACCACCCTCTCCCATAACCCTTCCTCAGCTAGTCTTCTGCTTCTCACAGTTGTAAGAATGAGAGCAAGCCATCTTGACTATTTTAGGTTCAGGGACTCTGACTACAGATCACATAAAACATGTGACATGATTTTGAATCTCCAAGAGTATAAAAATACAATCATATGTCTAACCAATAACAAGACACAATTAACTTCTGAAAATAAGTCAATACATTTAGTTTCTGAAGTCAACATAATCCCTTTGAAGGGAAGATAAACTATACAATTAACTCTAAATGGAGTCAAAGTTATGAAAAATTAGAAGAATACAGAGGAAGATGGTGAAATGAGGACACAAGTTTCCCCTATGGCCCCAGGAATGTGGAACAAACATATCTGTGACTTCAAAATGAGGTGAGAACCACGAAATGGTTAGAGAGGACTGCAGCACACTTTAGACTGTGAGATACTAGATAAAATTCAGAAAATTGAATTGCATATACAAAGGAAAGAACAGGCTCCAAACTTGAACTGGGGTAATGAATAAAAGAAGGATGAAAGAAAAGAATTTCCCCAATACACACACACACACACACACACACACACACACACACACACACACGCACACACACCACACACACACACACATGCACACATGCATCCACATGCACATACACACATGCACACATAGAGACAAACATGTAGATACATGCGTGCACATACACATGCATACGCACTCCAATACACCACACACACACACACACACACACACACACACACACACAGACACGTAGTCTATAAACTTAAAAGGAAATTCTATTGCAGCAAAGATCAGTAAAAAACAAAACCAACAAAATTTAAAACTTGATGATTAAGTGACAGGTGTATGAAGTCAATGCTTGGAAATCACCCTGCCCTCCTATCTCACAGTCAATAAGGGAAAAGATCATAATAATGTCTTCAGTCATATTGGTCCACTGAAAACTGTATGAAAGTGTATAGCCATGTGTCTTTAAACTTCAAAGCCTTCCCTCTACCCACTAAGATCATGACAATCAGAGACCTACATAATCACCTGAATGCTTCAGGGACTTAACAAGAACTGAAAGACAATAAAGCAAACATATGCAACTTAAGACCCAAGGTACTAGAAGAAAAGAAGCCTGAGCCCTGCAATATGAAAATATTCAAGTAAAAATACAATAATGGGTAAGATGTCTAGAGACATGGCTCCCTGGTTTAGAGCACTTGCTGTTCTTCTAGAGGTCCCAGGTTACACTTTCAGCACCAGCATAGTAGCTCACACTGTCTATAGTTCCAGTTATGGGGAATCCTACCTCATCTTCTGGCAGACATACATACAGCCAAAACACTCAGACATATAAAATAAAGAACTAAAATAAAATAAATAATGGGAAAGGGCTATATTATATTATAAGACATTGGAATCTATATAGGAATGGAATCTCCCCAGGCATTAGTCACCCTTTATATATTTACCAGCATTTAGCACAGGGAATGCCTTCAAAATTCTTCTCACCTAGCCATCTCCTGCTATCAGTATTTTTCTACATGAGAATCAGTGCTACACTATCACCCTATATCTTTTGATATAGCATTGGGATTCCAACAGCATTGATATATATGCTAAGTATTAGTTTGGAAATTCAGCATTGTTCATGTGAATTTTAGAGTTTTTTCTATTTCTGTCAATAACTTCATTAAAATTACAGTAGTGGGGATTTTGAGGAATCCACACATGCCTTTCAGTAGTTGAGCAATTTTCAAAATACTAATTTGGCTGAGCCATAATCATGAGAGATGTTTTCTTCAATGACTATGCTATTTTATTTCTTCATTGTTTTCATTGCGTAGTTAATGTACCTTCTGGTTAGGCTGCAGGTACTTTGAGATTATTTTTTATTTTATTTTCAACATGTCTGTTAGTTATTTATAAAGGTTATAAGATTTTTAAATATAGTTTTGCATCTTGCCACTACTTAAAGTAGTTATCACATCTATGACCTTCCCTGTGTAGTTATCAAGGTCTTTAATAATTTGACTTCCTTATTTCCTAATTGTAGTTTCTGTGAACTTGCTGCTGTCTGTTGTGTGATCCCTATTTTCCAGTCGTAGAGGGTGAGAAGACACAGAGGCAACGACACAGACTCCAAGAGATTCCAATGCTGAAGCTCTTTATTGTAAACAGTCGGGAGTTTCTGTGGAGTTATGGAAACTAAGCTGCCTCAGGAATGTTACTGATTGCTCCTTTGAAAACTGGTGGTCACTACTGACATGTTGTGATTAGCTAGAAGTATGCATCATTAGTTACCATGCTTTTGATTTGCTGACAAGTTGTCTTGGCCTATTTTGCTTACTCATTGTGAGTTTGCATATGCTTACTGTGCTTACACTATAGCCCTACCTCATCTCACTCTTTTTATTTATTTTTATTGGGCAACCTAGAGGGAGTTATGGATTTTCATAATCCATCCTCAGGGACTCCCAGCATTTTGGGCTGTGCCTGTCTTAGGTTGGCCTACCAGACAGGCTTGAATATAATCTTTGCTTACTAGTCCTCAAGGGTTAGGTACCTAGAAGGTCCCAAGAAGTCAGAAGCAAAGGGAGAGTTTTAGAACTAGAGCTTTAAATTGTCCCTTGTGTTTGTGTTAATCAAGCATGGACTGCCTCCCTTGGAGGATTTGGTCTAGCACACTCCATAGCCATTAACAGCTAAAGTATTACCTTGTTTCCCCCTGCTGTCAGGATCATAGTTGTAGGAAACACTTAAGCAGAAATATTAGAGCTACCACCACCCCTCCCATAAGACACCATGTAACAAGTGTACAGGGGTCTAGTGAGGATTTTATGTGATCCCATACTTGGTGCTGTAGTTATCCCAAAGTTTCTCTTTATTCTAGTGGAACTCATAAACTCTACCTTGTGATAATGGGTAACATTGACAACAGGCATCCATAAGAATGCAAGAATATACCAGGACTACATGAGAGGCTTTTTTAGCATTCTAGCAGGCACCCAGCATGCAGAAGCTTGTTGTCCAGTTTACATCTGCTATACTATGATTTATTGTCCTTAAAGGTTTCATTATGGTAGCAAAATTCATTAGGGCTCATCAAATCATTAGCTCAGGGTCCTTTCATCAAAATGAATAAATTTCTTTTTCCCTAACAACTAACATTACAGCCAGCTTAGTAGGTAGAGCATGAGACTCTTAATCTCAGAACTGTGGGCTAGATCCCCCATGTTGGGAACCAGTTGTAGTTTTTGTGGGCTTGTTGCTGCTGCCTGATGTGCAATTCCTGTTTCCCAGGGGATAAAGGATGAGAAGAAGTGGAGGCAACGACACAAACTCCAAGAGATTCCAACACAAAAGTTCTTTATTGTAAACAGGTTGGAGGATTTTTATGGGATTAGGGAAATTAAGCTGCCGCAGGAACGTTTATAGTTGGTCCTTTGAAAACTGGTTGTCACTGCTGACATGTTGTGATTAGCTAGGAGCATGCATCATTAGTTATCATGCTTTTGGTTTGCTGACATGTTGTCTTGGTCAATTTTGCTTACTCATTGTGAGTTTACATGTCCTTAATTATACTTGTACTATTGCCCTGCCTCACCTAATGGCATCCCTTTTATTATCTCTTTTCCCCCTTTATTTAATTTTTTCTTCTCTGCATCATTTCTCTTACTAAGACTTCAGGCAATGTCCCAATCCTGAGTTAAGAGCAAATTCTTTTAGGTATCTTCCTCCTTTAGTATAGGATTGACTATATATTTGCTTTATGCAGGCTTTCCTATATGATCATGCATTCCTTCTTTTGCTAATTTCTTCAAGTTTTTTTTAATCATAAACATATGCTGAATATTTCTAGGACATTTTCTGAATATATTGGCCAAATTATGAGGATGCTTTCCTTATATATTTATATGCCATAAGGTATTTATAGATTACTGTATTATTAACTATCTTTGCATATCTAAGATAGGACTCACTTGGTGTTTGATCATCTTAACATGTTCTTGAATTTCTTTTGCCAAGATTTTATCAAGAATTTTGTATTTATGTTCATCATTTAGTCTTTAAAGCCTGTGCTGATTAATTCTTTGTTAACTTGACACAATCTAGGGTATCTGAGGAGATGAAACCTCAATTGGAAAAATGCCTTTTTCAGATCAAGCTGTAGGCAAATTTATGGGCCATTTCCTTGATTGATGATTTTTGTGGGAGCCTCAAGCCCTCTATAGGCAGTGCAACTACTAAATAGGTGGTCTTAAATTGTATGAGAAAGTAACCTGAGCCAACAAGTAAAAAAATATTCCTCCATGATCTCTGCTTTGATTCCTACCTCCACGTTCCAGCACTGAGTTCTTTCTTGACTTCCTTTTGCTATGCTCTACAACCTGTAAGTCAAGCAGACCCTTTCCTCTACCAAATTGCTTTTGATCAATGTTCATCACATCAATAAATGTAAAGAACAGGGTTGCTTCCATTGATATTTAATAAAACAGGTTGATATGTTTTGATGTTATCTTTTCTTTTAAAGCTTGGTAGAGGCCTGGAGTGGATCTATGGTTAGGTGGGCTGACTGTTCTTACAGAAGACCCAAGTTTCTCTCCTAGAACCCACATTGGATTACTCACAATCACTTGTAACTGCAGTTCCAAAGGGATGTGATGTGTCTATTCTCCATTGGCACATGAATTCATGTGCTCATGCACACACACACACACACACACACACACACACACACACACACACTAAATAATAAGTAAACCTTTAAAAACTTACTTGGTAGTAGAGTTTGACCACTTTGCTGGTCCTGAGAATTTCTATGTGAATAGACCTTGATGTTGTTGTAGGAGACTACTTACTCATTTCCTAGCTGCCCAGACTCCCAAAATAATCACTCAGAAACTATACTATTTAAACCACTGCTTGGCCAATCACTTACGTGTATTTTTGCTAGCTAGCTCTTATATCTTTGGTTAACCCATTTCTATTATTTTATATTTCACCATGAAGCTTGTGGCCTACCAACAAGGTTCCAGCTGACAGCTTGCATCTTTCTTCTCTGGTAGCTACGTGGCATCTCTTTGACTCTGCCTACATGTATCTCCTATATATATATCTTCCAGACTGGCTGTATTCTGTTAAGCCATTGGCCAAAAACAGCTTCTTTATTCAATAACCATTAAAAACAACACATAGACAGAAGGATCTCCCACAGCAATTCCCCTTTTCTGTTTAAATAAAAAGGAAGGTTTTAACCTTAACATAGTAAAATTGCACACAACAAAATAAGTATTAAGCAAGAATTATAGCTATAATATTGATATCTACTTTATCTTTTATAGTAACTAAGGAAAACTGTAACTATAACTATATATTCTTCAATTCCACCAAAGATTCCAGAAGTATATAATATTACCTAAGTAAACAGGACATGCATTGTAAGCAACTTCCAAAATTCTAGAATTGACAGAGACATCTCACTGCCTGGACAGTCACCCAATGTTCTTCTGTAACATTGTAGGTACCCAGCTGCAGCCTACAGGCCCAAAGTATCTGAAGGTCTTTTCCATGAAGCAGGAAATTTCAAAGACAGTTCCACCTATATTGGCAGTTTTTCAGTCACTTTCTTCTGTGTCCTGCAGAATACCTGGCAGTTTCTTTCATGAAGTAGGAATCCCAAAGGATCATCTTACCTTTAGGCAAGTTCAACAGTCATTTTTTTGTGGGTTCTGCATGTCCAATTTGTATTGGACTACCATCCTGGACTACCATCAAGCAGTCCAGGAAAGAGCAGTTTCTTGCCCAAATAGCTACAAACTCCATAAGAAGCCTCTTCAATGCCCATCTTCCTCTTGAAGTAGATTGGTGTTGCCAGGAGCAAATGTGTCTCATTGTCATGATAGGGCCTAAATTATTAAAATATTTTAAATGCCATATTCTGGAGGTCTCTGAAAAATTTGAAGAATACCTAACTAGAAATATATCTCGCTAGCAGAGAGCCTTCTGTGGAGTGAGCTGGCTTCGGGCTGTGGCAGGGTCCCGGCGAGGAGGAGCTTGGGCGTTCCCTGACCCCATAGACGCCCAGGTCGCCCTGCAGTGCTGGCTACCCCCTCCCGCCTGCCATCCCGGCTCCCATCCAGCAGGGGCCCTGACTTCTAGCAGAGGGCCATCAGAGGAGTGAGTTTGCTTCGGGCCTTGACAGGGTCCTAGTGAGGAAGAGCTTTGGCGTTCCACGACCCCACAGTCGCCCAGGTCGCCCTGCAGTGCTGGCTACCCCCTCCCGCCTGTCATCCCAGCTCCCATCCAGGTACGAATTCCTATATTTCTCCCTTCCCCGTGGGGCCATAAAATTTTCCCCAGCTCAGCTGCCTTGCAAGCTGAGCCTGCATTGTAAGCGCATCCAGGAAAGAGGGAGTGCCTGTGCTTCAATAGCCTGCCTGAGGAAAGGTGGGTATTCTGTCAGTGAAGTCCCTGCCCAAGAAGGGAACCTGACCCGGTAACAGAAGTTCCAATAGAGAACATTTGAAGTAAGAGATGGGCAGACGCCAAGGCAAGACCTCATCCAACAATCTGAAAAACAACATGAAAACACCAGATCCCAAGGACCCTACAACAGAAGGGCTTGAACACCTTAACCCAGAAGAAGTGGAAAAAAGTGCCATTATGAAAGCAATAGAGTCCCTTAAACAGGATATGAATAACTCCCTTAAAGAATTGGATGAGAAATATAACAAAAAGATTGAAGAAATAAGTAAATCCGTGAATGAGACCCTGAGAAACCAAGAAAAAACAATCAAACAAGTAAAGGAAACAGTGCAAGAATTGAAAACTGAAATGGAGGCAATGAAGAAAACACAAACGGAGAACCGGCTGGATATGGAAAACCTAGGTAAACGAACGGAGACTACAGAATCAAGCATAACCAATAGAATACAAGAGATAGAAGAACGAATCTCGGAATCTGAAGATTCCATAGAGAAAATAAATGCTCTGGTCAAAGAAAACGGCAAATCCAACAAATTCTCTTCACAAAGCATTCAGGAAATCTGGGACACAATAAAAAAACCAAATCTAAGATTAATAGGGATTGAAGAAGCAGAAGAACTGCAGCTCAAAGGCCCAGAAAATATATTCAACAAAATTATAGAAGAAAACTTTCCCAACCTAAAGAACGATATTCCTATGAAGGTTCAAGAAGCATACAGAACACCGAATAGACTGGATCAGAAAAAAACATCCCCTCGCCATATAATAATCAAAACACAAAACATAAATATTAAAGAAAAAATTTTAAGAGCTACAAAGGAAAAAGGTCAAGTAACTTATAAAGGTAAACCTATCAGGCTTACACCGGATTTCTCTATGGAAACCATGAAAGCCAGAAGATCCTGGATAGAGGTACTGCAGAAACTAAGAGACCATGGATGCAAACCCAGACTACTATACCCAGCCAAGCTATTGTTCACTATCAACGGAGAAAACAAAATATTCCAGGATAAAAACAACTTTAAACAATACGTAGCTACTAATCCAGCCTTACAGAGAATATTAGAAGGAAAATCACTACCGAAGGAATCCAACATTCCCAACACGGCCTACAATAACTCGAACATCTAGCGGCCATTCACAAGCACAAATCAAAGAAGAAAAACACATACACTCTACTACCTAAAAAAAAAAAAAATGACCGGAGTCAACAACCACTGGTCATTAATATCACTTAATATCAATGGACTCAATTCACCTATAAAGAGGCACAGACTTAGAGATTGGATACGAAAACAGGATCCAACATTCTGCTGTTTACAAGAAACACACCTCAACCACAAAGACAGACACTTACTCAGAGAAAAGGGTTGGGAAAAGGTTTTCCAAGCAAATGGACCTAAGAAACAAGCAGGCGTGGCCATTCTAATATCTAACAAAATCGACTTCAAACTAAAATCAGTCAGAAGAAATGGAGATGGACATTTCATACTCATAACTAGAACAATTCATCAGGAGGAAGTCTCAATCCTGAATATCTATGCTCCTAATATAAAGGCACCCACATATGTAAAAGAAACTCTTCTAGAACTCAAGGCAGTCATCAAACCACACACACTAATAGTAGGAGACTTCAACACTCCTCTCTCACCAATGGACAGGTCAATCAGACAGAAACCAAACAGAGAATTGAGAAATCTATTGGAGGTATTGAATCAAATGGACTTAACAGACATCTATAGAACACTCCACCCAAATAGAAAAGAATATACCTTTTTCTCTGCAGCTCATGGAACCTTCTCGAAAATTGACCACATACTCGGTAACAAAGCAAACTTCCACAGATACAAAAAAATATTAGTAACTACCTGTGTCTTGTTAGAACACCATGGACTAAAATTAGAATTCAACAACAATGCTCCCCCCAGGAAGCCAACAAACTCATGGAAACTGATCAGTCAACTACTAAATCACCCCTGGGTCAAGGAAGAAATAAAGAAAGAAATTAAACTCTTCCTTGAATTTGATGAAAACAAAGACACAACATACTCAAACCTATGGGACACTATGAAAGCAGTGCTAAGAGGAAAGTTCATAGCACTAAGTGCCCAATTAAAGAAAGCGGAGAAAGCACACATTGGAGACTTAACAGCACACTTGAAAGATAAAGAAAAAAAAGAAGCTGATTCACCCAGGAGGTCTAGAAGACTGGAAATAATCAAACTGAGGGCTGAAATCAACAAAATAGAAACAGAGAAAACAATCCAAAGAATCAATGAATCAAAAAGCTGGTTCTTGGAGAAAATCAACAAGATTGACAAACCCCTATCCAAATTAATCAAACGGCAGAGAGAGAACATGCAAATTAATAAGATCAGAAATGAAAAGGGGGACATAACCACAGACACAGAGGAAATTCAGAGAATCATTAGATCTTACTATGAAAGTTTATATGCCACAAAGTTGGAAAATGTAAAAGAAATGGACATTTTTTTAGATAAGTACCATATACCAAAGTTTAACCAAGAACAGGTGAACAATCTAAATAGACCTGTTAGTCGCCAAGAATTAGAAGCTGTTATCAGAAATCTCCCTACCAAAAAAAGCCCAGGACCAGATGGTTTCAATGCAGAATTCTACCAGAACTTCCAGGAAGAGCTAATACCTATACTCCTTAATGTATTCCACAATATAGAAACAGAAGAGTCATTTCCTAACTCCTTTTATGAAGCTACAGTTACCCTAATACCAAACCAAACAAAGACACAACCAAGAAAGAGAATTACAGGCCAATCTCACTCATGAACATCGACGCAAAAATTCTCAATAAAATACTGGCAAACCGAATCCAAGAGCACATTAGAAAAATTATCCATTATGATCAAGTCGGGTTCATTCCAGAGATGCAGGGCTGGTTCAACATACGCAAATCTATCAATGTAATCCATCATATAAATAAACTGAAAGAAAAAAACCATATGATCATCTCACTAGATGCTGAAAAAGCATTTGACAAAATTCAACACCCATTTATGATAAAGGTGTTGGAGAGACTGGGGATACAAGGATCATACCTAAATATAATAAAAGCAATATACAGCAAGTCGACAGCTAACATCAAACTGAATGAAGAGAAACTCAAAGCCTTTCCACTAATATCAGGAACACGACAAGGCTGTCCACTCTCTCCATACCTCTTCAATATAGTGCTTGAAGTTCTAGCAATAGCAATAAGACAACATAAGGAGATCAAGGGGATTCGTATTGGAAAGGATGAAGTTAAACTTTCGTTATTTGCTGACGATATGATAGTTTACATAAGTGACCCCAAAAACTCTACCAAAGAACTCCTACAGCTGATAAACACCTTTAGTAACGTGGCAGGATACAAGATCAACTCCAAAAAAATCAGTGGCCCTCCTATACACAAAGGATAAAGAAGCAGAGAGGGAAATCAGAGAAGCACCACCTTTCATGATAGCCACAAATAGCATAAAATATCTTGGGGTTACTCTAACCAAGGAAGTGAAAGACCTATTTGACAAAAACTTTAAGTCTTTGAAGAAAGAAATTGAGGAGGATACCAGAAAATGGAAAGACCTCCCCTGCTCTTGGATTGGGAGAATCAACATAGTAAAAATGGCAATTCTACCAAAAGCAATCTATAGATTCAATGCAATCCCCATCAAAATCCCATCAAACTTCTTCACAGACCTTGAGAGAACAATAATCAAGTTTATATGGCAAAACAAAAAACCCAGGATAGCCAAAACAATCTTATACAATAAAAGAACTTCTGGAGGCATTACCATCCCTGACTTCAAACTCTATTATAGAGCTACAGTATTGAAAACAGCTTGGTATTGGCATAAGAACAGAGAAGTCGACCTATGGAATCGAATAGAAGACCCAGATATTAACCCACAAACCTATGAACACCTAATTTTCGACAAGGGAGCTAAAGGTATACAATGGAAGAAGGAAAGCATCTTTAACAAATGGTGCTGGCATAACTGGATGTCAACCTGTAAAAAAATGAAAGTAGATCCATATCTATCACCATGCACAAAAATCAAGTCCAAATGGATTAAAGACATCAACATTAATACGTCCACTTTGAACCTGATAGAAGAGAAAGTGGGAAGTAGTCTACAAGATATAGGCACAGGAGGCCTCTTCCTAAGTAGGACCCCAGCAGCACAGACAATAAGAGAAACAATGAATAAATGGGATCTACTGAAACTGAGAAGCTTCTGTAAAGCACAGGACACTGTCAGTAGGACAAAAAGGCTGCCTTCTGACTGGGAGAAGATCTTCACCAACCCCTCATCAGACAAAGGTCTGATCTCCAAAATATACAAAGAACTCAAGAAACTAGGCACTAAAACTCTAATTAACCCAATTAAAAAATGGGGTACTGAACTTAACAGAGAATTCACAACAGATGAACTTCGAATGGCCAGAAGACACTTAAGGTCATGCTCAACCTCCTTAGCGATCAGGGAAATGCAAATCAAAACCACTTTGAGATACCATCTTACACCTGTCAGAATAGCTAAAGTCAAAAACACCAATGATAGCCTATGCTGGAGAGGATGTGGGGTGAGGGGAACACTCATCCATTGTTGGTGGGAATGCAAACTCGTGCAGCCACTGTGGAAATCAGTGTGGCGGTTTCTCAGGAAACTGGGAGTCAACCTCCCTAAGGACCCAGCAATTCCACTCTTGGGAATATACCCTAAAGATTCCCTAACATACTACAAAAGCATTTGTTCTACTCTGTTCATAGCAGCACTATTTGTAGTAGCCAGAACCTGGAAACAGTCTACGTGCCCCTCAATAGAAGAATGGTTAAAAAAGGTGTGGAACATATACACATTAGAGTTTTACTCAGCGGTAAAAAACAATGACATCTTGAATTTTGCATGCAAATGGATGGACATAGAAAACGCTTTACTGAGTGAGGTAAGCCAGACCCAAAAAGAGGAACACGGTATGTATTCACTCATAAGTGGATTCTAACCATAATTAAAGGTCTTTAAGCCTATTATTCGTGATCCTAGAGAAGCTAAATAAGAAGATGAACCTGATGAAGATTATTTAGCTATCCACCGGGAGGTAGGAAATAGACAAGAGTCCCAGGTAACCTCGGGTGCATGGTGGGGTGGGAGGGTTGATGGAAGGGGAGAGTGATAGAGAGAAGGGAGTAGGGGAGGAACGGGGAAAGCTCGGTGGCCTGGGATGTGGGGGAGGGAGGAAGGATGAATATGGGATCAGGGAAGAATATATTTCAACTAAGGGTGTCATTTTAGGGTTTACAGGAGACTTGATTATATATGGGATCCCAGGTCCAAGGAGAGATCCCCCAGATTGTTCTCTGGACAGAGGAGAGGGTGCCTGAATCGGCCGTGGCCCATAAGCATACTGATGTATATTTTGCTTATCACCATAGATCCTTCATCTGGCGAAGGACGGCGATACAGTCGGAGACCCACATTGGAGCACCGGACTGAGCCCCCCGAGGTCCAAATGAGGAGCAGAAGGAGGAAGAACATGAAAAACGAAATCAGTACTGCGAGGGATGCTATCACCCACTGATACAAGGGAACGGATCTAATGAGAGTTTACCATGGCCAGTTGGACTGGGACTGAACGAGGAGGTGATCTAACCAGATTCTCGGAATTTGGCCGGATTCTCTGACTGTGGCTGGCCCGAAGTCTTTCTGAAAAGCCATTGACTATGATACTGGGACCTGTTTCCTCTGCATATACTGGATTTTGGGGATCCAGGAAGGGAAGTCACCTTCCTGGACCTGGAGGGAGGGGGAAGGAACTGGAACTTCCCACAGGGCAGGAAACCCTGACTGCCCTAAGGGACGAAGAGGGAGGAGGAGAGGGAGTGGGGGGAGTGGGAGGGTGTTGGGAAGAGGGGCGGAAATGGAAACTTTTATAATTTAATAAAATTTACTTTAAAATAAAAAAGAAATATATCTCTATATATCTATAAAACCTAGCTAACAGGATTATAAACTTGACTGTTATGAATGACTATCTATTAACATATATGTCTTAATTATACATTATATTTTTCAATGAGCTGCACAAACACAATACCTTAATCAAGAGCAGAAATATACATATAACAAAATTGATCTTAAATTTTATCACTAAACCAAGATCCATACCAATGCAAATCTCTATAGCATATCCCCCTTTAAATGTTAACAAACATTTATAAACAATCATTTAGGGAATTTGGACACAGTTCTTTCCAAACTGCTTCTTGCTTTCCTTTGGTCAAAGTAATTTTTGGGGTGTTCATGATGACCTTTCAGAGGTCTTGGTCCATCAGACCACATTAGTCTGGAAGGATTCCACAGGTTCTCATCCTCTGTGGAAACAAAAGTGGAATCTCTTTTCTAAAGAATGATATTCTTAAACCCAGTATATATGCTGGTTTAGCTTACCAGTCCCCAGAATTAAATGTCTTTCTGCAATCAAAAAATTCAAAGAAAACACAATGATATAAATAATGCAGACTCTCTCTTTGTATTCCATCTTTACGTGGCTTAATTTTTCTTACTCTATTACTTTTTCCACAAGTTTAATATTTATATATTACCTTTACTCCTTTAACCTATGACTGCCTATACTCTTTTATATTACATTTACTATTTCTTTACTCTTTTTCTTCTCTCGCTCAAGTCTACATACATTTTTTAAACATATTGTATCTCATTTAGAGGTCTTTTATGTCTGAATCTGTCCTATTGTGTATCTGAAATCCTTTTATGTCCAGGAGTACTTCTTAAAATGACGTTACTAGGACTAGGGTTGCTTTGCCTTTTGACTCTGCCCAGTCCAACATGTCAGAGGTCCTTTCACTGCCTCTGAGAGCCATTCTTTGCCTCAGAACCACGACTGGGTTGCAGCAGGTCTGTGTTGTCATTAAGCAAATTGTAGCACTCTGTTCACAAACCCCATTTAAATGCTCCATAGCCAGACCTCCTGAAAGAGTCAGAGTCATTTATGCTGGTGAACCAGGAAACCTTCTTAAAGGAAGCAAGCAGTTTCACTGCTACTGCTGAGTCAGGAAACCTTCTCTTAAAAGAATAATGTCTCTGCTTGCTTCTAGCAAACAGATACCACTCAGGAAAAAAGAAACACGGCTAAATTTTGCTTTTTAGTGTTTTACGTGGATTTAGTAAGCCACGTTGGAGTGTCAATTTGTTGGCAGAAGGACACTTGTTAGTCCCCTGGCTACCCAGACTCCTGAAATAATCACTCAGAAACTATATTACTTAAATAACTGCTTGGCCAATCACTTAAGCATTTTGCTAGCTAGCTCTTATATCTTTGGTTAACCCATTTCTATTATTTTATATTTTACCATGAGGCTCGTGGCCTATCAGCAAGGTTCCAGCTGCCAGCTTGCGTTTTTCCCCTCTGGCATCTACACTGCATCTCTTTGACTTCACCTACTCTCTTTATATATCTTTCAGCCTGGCTATATTCTGTTAAGCTATTGGCTGAAAGCAGCTTCTTTGTTCATTAACCAATAAAAGCAACACATACACAGAGGACTTCCCACACCACTTTGATTCCTATTACAATTTCATCACTTATTATGGGTGTGTTTAGGTTTTTCATATCTTCTCGATTTTTTTGCATGTAATTTAGTTCTATGGATGTATCTATTTCTTCTATATTTTTCAATTTTCTGGAATATATTTACATTGTATTGCTTTATTTCCATAGAATTCCATAGATGACATTGTAACATCCCTTTTTCCTCTCTAATTTTATTAATTTGTGTTTTCCCAAACTTTATGTTGGTTTGACTAAAGGTTTGTCAAAAATGACAATGTTGTTTCAATTTTTTTTCAATCATCGAAGAGTGGTGAAGGTCAGTGTGCTGTAAAGAGTCCTACTTTTCCCATACTCTTTGAGTTTCTTGGGGTATTTTTCATCTGATGGCATGAATGCACTCCAATCTGTTTTCTTCTTCACACTATTTTTGCTTTTTGACTTATCATGTGTGAACCTTACTTTGAGACAATCTTCACTTGAGCTTATGATTACCCATTGGTATTAAAAGGTACAAAGGACAACAGTAGTAATAGAAACAATGCATTGACAGTAATTCTTTTATTAAAATGTACTTTTATTTAGTTGAAGCCCTAATGAGGTTCAGAAACAAATGGCATAGGATAGTGCTAGGATAAATGTAAACATTTTTGAAGGAAGAGTTATTAGTAATTAAGAAGTTAAAAAGAGAGGGAATGTGGAAAGGAAAAAAGGAGGAGTAAATAAGGGATGAGAGGGCATGCACATGAGTTAGAGTTGTAAGCAGTAGTAGGGAAAAAAGAATGCTTTCAGAAAAAAAGCACTATGAAAGCCTATTGTAGCAAAAATGAAAGCAAAATAGTAATGGTGGGAAAGTAACAGTAAAAAAAAACAGAATACGTTAGGTCATCAGTCAGCATTTCTCTTTTACTGGGATGGGTGTCTTCCTCCATCTCTAAGTTGTGCTTTGCAGCTGACTGCAGGTGGAAAAACAGCTGCTAGTTTCTACTTAGAATAAATGAGATCAGAATATCTTCCTGCTGTCTTTGAGTCTTCTCCATAGCAGTTTTTCAGTCTTCAGTTCTTGTTAAATTTAGCTTGTATCTCTCTGTCTATCCTCTGCAGCTATAGCCTTATTTCTGGTGTGCTTGGTTTTCATAAAACTAAACAGGTTTCCTCTTTCAAAGTCTTTGAGGGGGACATGGTGATGATGCACCACATAAGCAGGTTTGGGTTCACATTTTGTGTACTCTCATGCTACCCAAACATAAGCTGCTTTTCTGCTCCAGTCCCACTGGCCTTGCTGGAGCATATGTGAGTTCAGAACACTGTGTGAAGTTCAGCTCCTTCTCGAATACACAGAGCAGTCACAACTGTCTCTTGCCTAATTGGTGGAGGAGGTAGTTATGATCTCCCAAGCTGTGAAAATTAGTTGTGCTGAATGTTCAGCCTCTCCTCGTGAAATGATTTGCCCACAGAAGATCTCTCGGGTGAAATCCTATTCCTCCCAGCCTGTAAAAAAGCAGTCACAGTAAGTGGCAATGCCCTGAACTTCATGACATTCTATACAGATTTATGTGAAGGTTTTTATAATTTTCATCTAGAGATTCCCTTTCTCCCCTTACTTTGTGGGCCCAGACCTGGATGAGAGGAGAATTGCCCCCTTCTTTCTTACACTGTCAGATCTTCAAGTTGAAATTTATTATATAACTTTCAGTTTTCTGAATTGTATTCATTTTCTCATTTGCTGTTTTCTGGGCCCTCTTGCTATTCCACGGTTCTAACCTTACTCTTCAGTCAGATGTTTTCTTCCATACTCCTGGCTACAGAGAAGTGCCGTTAGCCTCTATTCTGACATCTTTATTTTTACTGTTGCTTAAAAAGTAGTTATTTGTTTAAGGAAAAGCTTTATAAAAATATTATACAAGTAACCTTAGCATTTAATCTGTGGCCTGATATACTTTGAATGTCTCAAACCAAAGGCTAACAGAAAATAAACCAAACCTTGCTTACTTAATTAAATGACTTAAAAAATATTGTCAAGGTTTGAGTTCTGGAATATCAGCACATGTAAGCCCAATCAATATCTCATTAATACTAAAATATGGATTAAATGTTTGTCTTACAATTTTATCATGGCATCAAGAATTTCTTACATAGATACATGAGCTACACGTCAAAGAAACATTCTTAGTACTGCTGTAATTTTGCTTTGTTCTATTTAGAACGTAATAGCAATAATAAGTCATAATAGTCAAAGCAATAAGTCATAATAGTCAAAGCAACTATTTAAAAACCTCTAGAATTATTGAAGATTAGAGAGAAATGTCAGAAGAAATCAAGTTCTTATTCAATAAAGGAGAAGATTAAGGCTCATAGAGGCAGATGACTCGTTTAAGGACGAGTTCTGTGGTATCATATAACCATCATAAAAGGCCTGTGACTAAAGCTTTGACAAATTGATTCTTACTCTAGTATCTGGCATAAATGCATCAAAATGATACTTCAAGTCAGGCATTAATGACTGACTACAACAAGCTCTAATATTCTATTAAATGACAGTAGTTTGCTTCCTTCAAGCCAGTGATTTATCTACCATCATATTTAACTATCATTTGTCACCTTCTCCACAGACATAGATTTTGTAAAATTATTTCAGGGGCACAGACATGAGATAAATTGCTACAATTCAAATGGAAAGATAGGGAAACATTTTTATAAAGACTGTATTTCTTACTATTGAAATCTAAATATTCATTAACATTCATCACATTTAGCTATTCTACTTATTTTTAAAATAAATATTTAAACAGACTGTACTCATTTATAATAACTACAGCATAATGGGCTCGTATTAATGTTTACTTCTACTGATGGGATTGGCCATAGCTATAATCAGAGCAGATGTGTGCACTAAGCTGTTTATAGTGACATAAGAATTTTGCCATAGGAAGTTTCATGTATCTAAAACCACAGATTCCATTGAGATGAGTCTTTAGCCTCTGGGTTTGATTTAGAATATTGTTTTCACAGTTTCAAAAGAAATGGCCTACTATCAAGAAGTCTAGCTTTGTATAAGCCTCAGGATTTATCTTGTTCCATCTGTGGTTAATTCTACATAAGAGTCTACCTTAAAGACCGTCTCAAATATATTATAGGTCTTGTGGAAAATCATTCCATGCTGCTGTATTTTCACCAGTGTGAAAGTGAACATCAAGAAGTATCTAAGAAGAGACACGACAAACAGAGATAAGCTAGGAACCTGAGTGTCGTGGACAAAGGTAGAAGTGTGAAGTGGTGACACTACTTTCTTAGTCTTCTCTCCCTTCCTTTGTCCTGAGACAATTGAGGTATCTACAGTCATGTGTGAATTCAATTAATGTGGCTCAGGATGGTTCTTCTTAGTAATAAACAGAAAGACAACTGGACAGCTGCCTTAGGGCACTTCCCTCACAATCTTTAGACACCCTGTTTGTAAAGTCCAAACACTGGGCTTCCACTTCCAGTCTTCTTACATTTTAATGGTTCTTTCCCCTGTTACTCTTCCTTTCCTGCTTGCTAAATCTATGACCCTCTCTGTCTCTGAGTCTGCATCTCTCTGTTTCTTTCTCTATATCTGTCTCTCTCTCTCCTTCCTTCTGTCTCATATGTTCTGTCTTTGTCTCTATCTCTCTCTCTCCCCCTCTCACATACACATTCACATACACACACATAAGTAAATAGATACAGAGATTTTCAAAAATCGACAAGAAATATGCAACTCTTTTTTAAATTTTTAATATTTTTCCTTCCATTCCCTCCACATACCCTCCCTCCCCATCCAAACCTTAGAGAGGGTAAGGCACATTGCCTTGGGGGAGGTCCAAAGCTGTCTCTACTATATCTAGGCTGATCAAGGTATTCATAAAAAGATAATAGGTTCCCAAAATGCCAGTACATACAGTAGAGATAAATCCTGGTGCCACTGCCAGTGGCCCCTCAGTCTGCCCCAGCCATGCAACTGTCAGCCACATTCAGAGGGATTAGTTTGATCCTATGCTTGTTCCTTCCCAGTCTAGCCAGAGTTGGTGAGCTCCCATTAGCTCAGGTAGACTGTTTCAGCAGGTGAACCCATCACGATCTTGATCCCTTTTCTCATCTTCTCACTCCTCACACTCTTCAACTGGACTTTGGGAGCTCAGTTCAGTGCTCTGATGCAGATCTCTGTCTCTGTTTCCATCAGTTGATGGATTAAGGATCTATGGTGATATTTAAGATATTCATCAGTCTGACCACAGGACAAGTCAAGATCGGACCCCCACTCCTCTATTGCTTAGGGTCTTAACTAGAGTCATCGTGTGGATTCCTGGGAATTTCTCTAGAGCCAGGTTTCTTGTTAAGCCTTTACTGTCTCCCTCAATAAAGATATATTTCTCCTTGCTCCAGTCTCCGTCCCTCCTTCTTAACTATTCCATTCCCTCAAGTTCTCCTCACTCCTCCCCTTTTCCTCTCCTCTTCTCCTTCCACCCTTCTCCCCCACCTTCATACTCACAATTTTATTAGGCAATCTTGTCTGTTTTCACTTTCCAGGTGGATCTGGATATGTTTTTCTTAGAATCCACCTTATTACTTAGCTTCTCTAGGATCATGAACTATAGGCTCAATATCCTTTGTTCATAGCTAGTATCCACTTATTAGTGAGTACATACAATATCCATCTTTTTGGGTCTGGGTTACCTTACTCAGGATAGTGTTTTATAATTCCATCCATTTGCATGCAAAATTCAAGATGTCGCTGTTTTTGACCACTGAGTAGTACTCTAATGTGTAAATGTGCCACATTTTCTTTATCCATTCCTTGGTTGAGGGGCATCCAGGTTGTTTCAAGGTTCTAGCTAATACAAATAATGCTGCTATAAACATAGTTGAACAAATGCCTTTGTAGTATGATTTACCTTCTTTTGGGAATATGCCCAAGAGTGGTATTGCTGGATCCTGAGGTAGGTTGATTCCCAACATTCTGAGAAACCACCAAAAATATACAACATTTTAAAAGACAGAGATAGACAATTCTCTTTAATATTTTGGAAGCACAAGGATATATAAAGTAAACATTCTCCCAAATTAGTCACATTTGACTTTTCCAATTCAATAACAAAATCTATTCCTAGGGCTTCAGAGGTAAGACAGTAGGTGAGGTGCTTTCTGCATAAGTTTGAAGACCTGAGTTGTGACTGCCTGAAGTTATGCAGAAAACATCATTTTGAGTGAGGTAACCCAGACATAGAAAGACAATTATCACATACACTCACTCATAAGTGGTTTTTAAACATAAAGCAAAGAAAACCAGCCTACAAATCGCAATCCCAGAGAACTTAGACAATAATGCAGACCACAAGAGAGAGACTTACATAGAGCTAGTCTACATGGCACGTAGAAAAAGACAAGATCTCCTGAGAAAATTGAGAGCATGGGAATTCTTGGGGGAGGGATGATGGTGAGAGGAGAGGTGGGGAGAAGAGCATAAAAAAATGTAGAGCTCAATAAAAATTAATTAAAAAAACATAAAAAATAAAATAAAAAGATATTGAAAAAACTTAATGTGTCAAATCACGTCTGTAATCTCACCATGAGAAAGGACGCAGTGGCTCTGGATGCTTGGGGGCCAGGAACCCTGACAGATGTGGTGATAAAGGGCAAAAGTACTCTCTCCAAAGGGGTGACAGGCCCAAACCCCCACCCAAGGTTGCTGTGTTAGCTTCACATGTGCTCCATATCACACACATTAATGCATACATGCATGCACACATATCCACACACATACATATACACACAACAGAATACTGCTAATTTAATAATACTATGTAGCAAACCTATCCATAAGTGGTTTACTATTTTTTAATTATCCACTGGTTTCTATGTTTTAATTTTCAAATGTGTCAGCTACAATTTATTTTGTAATCATGGGAGGTAAGGAGTGAGCTGACAGATTGCTTTCTGAGTGACTTGTTCATTTTATTCTACCTTGAAATACTTGAAATGTCGCATGAACACACATATACACACGGTTTCATGTGCATCAGCCTTGGTGACTATCTTTATGCCTCAACCTTGTACACATTATTAAAAACTCAATACCTCCCTTATAATACTGTTTATTTTTTCCTTCCCAGCTAAATCATCTATGTCATGAAATGAAGTTGTTCTAACTAGTATGTAGCATTTATCTCACCATAAATAAGCCAATTATTTAACCAATATATTTCATTTAGCTTTTATGAATGTATTTACACCTCATGATTCAATGGGTAATAGAAATTAAGTGGAAAATAAGATAGGTACTGCCCATGTATTCAATACTTTATAGTAGATCTGACTACATGTTTAAAATATAAAGGCCTTTCATTAATGTTTGTTAACCATACAGAGTAACGGCTTTCACTGTGACAATCTCATACATGCTTTTAACACACTTTGTGAAGTCAGACCTCTCGACCCTTCCTTACCCTTAGCACCTCACTCCCAGAATCCCCTTTCTCTACTCAAAAAGTTCCCTTTCCACTTTTACATTCTCTTTCTCTCTGTCTCTCTGTCTCTCTGTCTCTCTGTCTCTCTCTCTCTCTCTCTCTCTCTCTCTCTCTTTCAGATTCCACATTTGGTAGAAAATATGCAATAGAATATACTACACAATAGAAATATATGCAATAGAATATACTACACATTAGAAATATAACCATGTTTTGCTGATGTGAGTTCAGTCCTTGGTGTGTGTGTGTGTGTGTGTGTGTGTGTGTGTGTGTGTGTATGTGCGTGTGTGTTAGTAGTAAAAGGAAAATGCGGGGGAATAAAGCTGGAGATTGCAGTACTGGGAGATGATCCTGAGTTATCTGAATATCCCTGCAATAATCACTGACAAAGGTTTTTGTAAAATGAAAGCAAGAAAGTCAAAAAGAAAGAAAAAGAAATACGGTGTGAGAGGCAAAGGAAGAGGTGAAAGAGTGGGGCTGGAAATGAGGGTTTGAATGACAAGGAAAGAACCAGGAGCAAAGACATCCAACTGGGTCCTAGGAGCTTCCAGAGGCAGTAAACACATTCTCTCCTGGAGACTCCAGTGGGAGCACAACCGGCTCAACTCAATTTGGTTTTCAGACGACCAAACTGTAAGACTGTAAATTTTCATTGCTTTGAGTCACAAAATGTATGAAAATGTGTGATAGAGGCAACAGAGAATTATTAAGCTGTACCATTAACAATTTTCCTTCCAGTCATCTCGGTGAATTGCAGCATTAACTCTCATAGCAGCCTGAGTCGGGAGCACACCAGCAGTGCCATCCCCTTGCTTCTATGGCTTCCCTGACCCATCCCCCATTCTGACCATGGACCAGGTCCCTTTCTGTTCAACTCATGTCCATGGCCTGCTCAAAATGAGACCTCTAAGTTCATTCTACGTCACCAGGTTTTTATCTTAACCATTAATGCGACATCCAAACAGCACTCCAGTTTTTTTTTTTTTTTCCAAACTCATTATTGGGCTTTTGTAATTGCTTTTAAGTGGTCTGAAGTATTTTGTCTACTGTTCCACCAAATTATGAACTTCAAGGGAGTAGGAAATATAAGTGCTTTTGGTTTTTATTCACCCTGGCAGGGATTTCTGTTGCCGGGTGCACAAGGGAAGTAAGAGCATTGACAATGTATGCAGCGATTCCTGGGTAGATTCCCAGCTGCCACCTCTCCTACCCCTGAAAACTTGATGCCTATCAAAAGCAGAAAGTAGGAAACTGAAAACTTTATGTTCTTTGGTGCTGTTGTACTCACGCTCAATCCACTTGCTCACTCATCCCCTTAGCCAGGAATACAGCTACCTTTCTAAACCTGAAAATATATGACCATAAAAAAAAGAATATGGTTCTATTGTCATTCTATAGGATTTTTTAACAGAGCTTTTTAATATAACTTAATTTGAGTGGCATGAGAATCTTATGAGATAAGAAAATAGATATTGTTATTGTTGTTTTATAAATAATGAAACAAATTTAGAGAGGCAAGGAGCTTTCCAAAAGTTCCAAATAGAAAGCATTGAATGGAAACCGTGCTTGTAACTACATCTTTATGGTGTATTGGTTGTTTGATTGGTTGTTTCCCAAGGTCGCCTAAGGCTTAAAGCTGTTTGTGACTCTTCTGGAATCCTGATTAAAATATAAGTGATCCTCATTCTTTAAGATTCATGTAGAAACTGAAGTCTTATATTCTAAAGTCTAGGCTGTTTATTTGTCAGTCCATTTTCCTGTTCTATAAAAACATTAATTTGTTCCATAAATTGCAATGCTACGTTGTGTCACATTTATCACTTAGAAGAAAAGCCCAAGTGGACTCACAGTATTAAATATATAAGTTTTAAGTTTGTAGTTAACTTGCTGAAGCAGCAAACTGCAACCTCATTGGGGAACTGCTCCAAGGGATTTCAAGATAAGGGAATGAAAATGACTCAAATAGAAAAACCATATGCATTATGAAAAATGCTTGGAGGTCTGCATGACTGGAGGAGAAAGACGATGTATTTCTCTGCCCTGGAGAAACATGAACAGTGAAATTCTTTTATTCCTATATCACCGATTGAAGTCAGCAAGTTCCTCCAGGAGAAATCGGTAAGACAGCTGCACATTTGAAGTGGATCCTACGATATTGGTGGCACCTGTTTACCGGCATAGAATGAGGAAAAATGTAACATATCAAAATTAGAAAAAAAAGATAATTTGGCAGTCTACCATAGCAATATGTAGGCTACTCAAACTAAGAACTGTGTCATGCAGATGTCCTCAGGATTCCCATTAGAATAAGCAAAAATAGTGCACCATGCTTTTCGTTAATTCTCTGTCACTAATAAATTAATAGTTTAACAAGACTAAATAGTTAAATGATTTAAATCAGGAGGGGTGTGGAAGCAAGCCAGTGTAAAGATTGGGGAGTGTTATATTCAGAGTTTTCCTCTGTTTACTCCAAGGAGTCTGGTTAAAGCATTTTTCTGATTAATCTTTATTTCATGCCATGTTTGTAAAATGTTTTTTTCTGTCGTTGTCCTTGTTAAGGATTTGCCATGAAAGAGCAATGAGAAGGACACAGGAAAACCAAGTAGGACTTGACTTTAGTCAGACATTTGTCTGCGCCTCTTACAAACTAAGTGACACTAAAAAATTATTGATGAATAGTTATATTAAATCTCAAATTTTCATCAATGAAAAGATTAATTTAAAATAATACACCCAAATATAGGATTGTATTTAAAGAGCTCACCTAATATCCCCTTGACAGCCTCAATTAGTTTATTGCATAAATTATTTTCAAAAACATTTAGATTTTCTTTTATATGTTCCAATCAATATGGTACCAGAGACCTTGTGAATGTCTCTATAAGCCCAGATGTTGAGTGAATTGTTACTTAGTTATACCATGACTTACTTGAGCCTCTTAGAAAATAATAACAGTTTTAGCTGAAGGGTGAAAGGCATGACACAAAACTATAATTCAGGGTTTAGTTTCCCAAAATTAAGCAAAATGTTTTTGGATTTTCATTATGCAACAATGAAATAGGAGAAGATAGTTTTTTTTGGCATTATCTGAAGCGACTAAAATATGTCTATCTAAACATTTTCTAATATGGTATGCCTTTTAATTTCCTGGGCTTAAAGATTGACTGTTCATCTTTAAGATAAAATTATGGAATTCAAGAGTCATAAAAACAATGACCATTAATTGTAAGAAGGATTTTTCATGAACCAGAGAGTATATATGATACTCAGACCACTTTTATGAAACAGTTTCTGTTACCACTCTAGCTCTACAGAGCCAAAGAGATTTCTTAAATTGCTCGATATTTTGAATAATGAGAAACAGAGTCTTACTTAATGGACAGTAAGGCTACTATTGTCCATTAGTTCAAATATTAAAACAAATGTAAAGCTTCACAAAAGAGGAAACTGAGAAGTGAGTTCTTACTTTGACCTCTTCCATAACCTAGTCACTAAGGTAACAACAGATTCAGACTGGTTCAGCTCTGACTCCTACTAGCACTGTGACCATGTGCAAGTCAGGTCACCTCTTGAACCTCTATGTTCTCATGAACCTGGTGACCAATTACTTCTTTTACAAAGCTGAGACAGAGACCAGAGGTGAGCTGCGTAGTACCTAGCACACTGTGAATGTTCAATAAGCAGAAGTTATTAGAAATACCATGACAGCCCTGGACTCAAAATGTTTGGTTTTCAGCCTACTTTATGTCTACACATAATTCCAGGTGATACTCATTCACCTTGCACAATCACATATGCAAAGACATTTGACATTTTAAAATTTTATTATGTGTGCATATGTGTGTACATGTAGATGTATGTATATGTGCGTATGTTTGTGTGTATTAATGTACGGGTATGTGTGAATCTATGTGGTATGTGTCCATGTGTGCGTATGTGTATGTATGTGTACATGTGTGTGTGTTTATGTGTGCATGTCTGTGTGTGTGTGGTGTGCACATGCACATGGATGTCCTAGGAAACCCATAAAAGGTTATCAGCTCATAGTCAAATTCTGGTCTTCTGCAAGAACAGCAAGGGCTGTCAACTCCTTAGTTATCCCTCAAGTTCACTTCTGATATTTTTATATGGACAAAAAATAGACAAGTATATTTTCATATCACATGATCTCTAATGATATCTAGATGCAGATATACCTATAAGTACTACTTTAGTTACACATACTAGCCAATGAAATTATGTTAGCATAATTTGAAAAGAATAATTTGGGGAAGGCAAGTGACAGAAATTCCTGAGGCAAGACACAGAAAGAATACCTCAGGTTGCTTTCTACCAAAACCAAGGGCTCAGGTCAACACTGAAGTCAAACCACTGTAAAAGGAAAGAAAGCAACAGACTAGAGTTGGAAAAAATAATAGAATGGAGAGAATGGGATCAATAACCAGCAACCAAGAAAAATACAAAAGCTGTAAAAAAAATACAATAAAAACATCTGTTTGTCATGAGTGGCTAGAGCCAGCAAATTGTGGTGAGATTTTTCTCTAAGGCCTTTTAAACCCAAAAATAAAGGTTCTGTATGAATGTATGGTATTTGAGACCTCAGCCCACTTTATTAGTTTTTCTTTAGACATGCAGAGCTACAGCGTCATTGGGGTTTTAGTTCATAGTCTAGGTAAATCCTCTAAGGGAATAAGCTTGAGTCTTTACACTCCTTTCATCCACTACCTTGTGAAAGCAGCACAAAGACGATGTATAAAGTTGCTGTATATCCGTATGTCGTGGTAACACGCATGTATATTTATAAATTCCAAAGGAAATTAACAGTTCTTAAAATAATACCCATCTCTTAGAGAAAATCACTGAGTTCTAAAACCAACTATAAATAGAATTTTAAAAATAATCATCCAAATAAAAAAACTTCTTAGAAGCTCTGTTAACCCAAACAACAATCTAGTCTCAGAAGCTCAATATGTGAACATATGGTCTTTTCCCACAGCAAGAATGTCTGTCATGTGAACATCCTTTCTATTAAATGCTCTAAGTGATCTCTTACTTTTGTAAGCTTAATTTCTTGAAATTGTTTCTGTTAAGAGTTTCCTCGGGCCACCATTAGAGGGCATGAAAGAATAATGTGCAGACCAAAGTCAGATGTGCCAAAATTCACCAAGAAAGGAACCACCACCAGTTCTGCCTTGTTTGAAAGAAGAGTTCACTCAGCTCCTATCCCAAAAAGTAATGGTGAAAAGAATTTATATACAAGAACCTGTGGTGATAGCAGTCTTCTACAAAGAAATTAGGTCCTGATGACTATCCCATGTGAAAGACAGAAGCAAATTATTAAAGTTTGAAGAGATATTTTTGATCATCTGAAAGTTAGATCTTACCTAATAGGAGTCAAGGGGAAACATGTCTAAATAATAGAAAGAAACCACAGACAGCTGGTGAGTGTCCGAGACCCTGGAGGAAATACAGACAGAATTAGAGCAGTGAAATGTCAAACTTTGGTTCTTGGCAAGAAACAGGATATACAAGAAAAATAATATACAGGCATATTTTCTTTGAAAAGTTTAGGATCAGTTTTGTGGCTTTAATCTCCTTCATCATACCGGCCTCCCTCTGGTGTCCTTATGAAACACCCTTCTAACCTAGGAGCAACAACAAAAACCCAGTCAAAGGAGGACTGTGTTTCCAAGATGGAAAAATGACCCAAATCCTCTTAGGCTATAAATCACTTGACATTTGAAGGGACTTTAAATGCAGTCTCCCTTTTTAAATGCCACATTCAAAATTTATGAAATTAAATGGACCCATATACAAATAAGGGCACAATTCTTCCTATAAGAAATGTAAGAGAAGTTAGTACTAATCCAGTCAGCCCATCCTTTTAAGTTGTGGAGGGAAAATGTATAGTTTATGTTTCATGAAAACATAAAACCTTTCTATGCAAGATATGGTTTTAGTAAAAGTTATGGAATTCCAAAATAAATTTATGATAGCTGTCCATTTCCTTAATTTATAAAACAGTAAAATCCCAAGAGCCCCTTCAGAACAACCACAATATGTTTCTATCGCACTAGCAAGACTGTTAAGACTCCCTGAAGGGCACTTGGACTTAAAACCTATAAATTTCCTGCTTAAATTTCCTAACAGGAGAAACTGGGGATGCATCTGAGAACATAAACCCACCTTTCAGTGGTAGGTCTGGGTAAGGCTGTATTGCTGAAGGGTATAACAGAAGTCGTAAAGGACAGGAATTATAGTGAACAGGACTCAGACTCCATGCTCTGTTTGTAAACACAGAACTCTAGAAAATGCAGAGACAGATGGGAAAAAATACCTTCAAATATCCGTTATGAGAAGACTCTTTGCAAGCCCTTTCTGTAGAACCATTCTGACTAACCAGCAAATGTATTTGACAAAATTCATCGGATATAAATGGAAGAGGTATCAAACACATATGGGAAAGATTGCTTAAAATTAAAATAAAAAATGTTCTATTTGACCCATTATCTGAAATTCTAATACAAAATATCTAAGATATTTTATTTATGTTTTCTATATTAACTAAAATAGGAAATACTTAGTGAACATAGAAATATAAAAATTCTATATTTAGCAAATATAGAAATCATGGATAAGTAGCTAAGAGAAGTTGAATGTTCTTTATCTAGACTGGAAAAATAACCATTGGCAAATGATGCAATCCTGGAAGAGTCATTATCTAACAGCATCCTTGATATGCTTTTCCTATATTAATCCTTTCTAAAGCTGTGAGTACATCTGTGACTAATAAGCAGCTCTCAGTCACATCTGTCTAGCGTTGGGTGTGGCATGTTCTGCCATCTCCTGGGGAAGGCTAGTTTCCCTTATCAACAAAATAAAGGTAGGACATCAAGCAAAGCATTTTGCATTTGCAACCATAACCAAACAAAGAAAAAAAGGTGAAGTGGATCACTGAATTTGAAAGTCCATTACCGGAGACTGGGTGGGAGGTTATTCACTAGAACAAGGGCAACTTCTCAGTGGCCACAGAACTGAAGGAAACATCACTGCATGCATGTGACAATTCTCATTCACTAAGCTGTCCTCAGAAAAAATGATATGGAATGCCTACCCCGCATGTCATCACCTTTATCTCTTTGCTTTATGTGTCCTAAGTCTTGAATATAAATTCTCAAGAAACGTTTGGTAAACGAAATCATTAACCATTAATCTTTTCTTACTCTGAAATAAAACCTGAGTAATACTTCATTTTTGCATAATAAGAACAATTAAACAACGTAATAAGACCAAACATTCAGTGAAAATATTTAAACAGAACTAAAATGTTGGTATATGGTATAAATATTCAATGGGGTTTTTTTATTATTATACACTTGACTTTAAGGGTATTTGTTTTGTTGGTGCTTTTGGTGTTGTTATTGTTAGTTTTTGTTTTTGTTTGCTTGTTTTAAGACAGTGATTCATTGTGTAGACCAGCCTGGCATAGAATTTTTTTAAGATTTATTTATTATGTAAACAGTGTTCTGCCTACATATATGCCTGCAGGTCAGGAGAAGGCACCAGATCTCATTATAGATGGGTGAGAACCACTGTGTGGTTTCTGGGAATTGAACTCAGAACCTTTGAAAGAGCAGTCACTGTTCTTTACCTCTGAGCTATCTCTTCAGCTCTGGCCTAGAATCTATAAAGTTCTATCTGTCACTGCTTTCCAAGTCCTAAGATTAAGAGTATTCACCACCATTTCTGGCCGTGTGTTTATATTTTAAGACAAAATTCAGTCTTTAAATAGACAGCAAAACACATTAGAAACAATTATTCAGTTTCTGTGCACTGTACACCATCCATTAAAAAGTATAAAGTTTGCTTGTAAAGAGACAGGGCAAAGGTCAGTAGCCTTCGAGACTGCAATTGACTGCATAACTTAAATAAGTTTCTCAAATCCCCCCAACATTATCAACTTAAAAAAAAATAAAACTCTGAAACAGTTGGTATACTTTGAATTGTTAAGAATACTTTATAAAAATTTTAATTAATTTAAAACTTCAAACTTCTATTGCAAGTTGTACTCCTGTTGTGAAACACGGTTACTGGAGCATTTTTTGTTTTCTCTGGTTTGGTTTGGTTTGGTTTGGTTTGGTTTTAAGAGAGGGTTTCTCAGTATAGCTTTGGTGCCTGCCCTGGAACTAGCTCTTGTAGACCAGGCTGACCTCGACCTCACAGAGATCCACCTGCCTCTGCCTTCCCAGTGCTGGGATTAAAGGTGGGCGTCACCACCACTGACTACAGTAACTTATTTTTAAAGTAAGTAAGTAAATATTTCTAAACAGCAT
The DNA here is from genome assembly GCF_982192425.1 of Myodes glareolus. Taxonomy (NCBI): domain Eukaryota; kingdom Metazoa; phylum Chordata; class Mammalia; order Rodentia; family Cricetidae; genus Myodes; species Myodes glareolus. The sequence goes on along the minus strand of NC_142029.1, from coordinate 50,411,130 downwards.
TAAAAGGCTTTCGCTATATCAAAAGCATTGACTGTTCTTTGGTTCTTGCTTTATATATTTGAATCTCAACACTTTCAAAGAGTGCAAGGACTCTCATGCCTCCCAAGGAATCAGGAGTGTCTATCATCCTACACCTGGTTTTATTTCTATAGGTGTAGACAAGGATCTGTCCACCCTAAGGGTTAAGGGTCTTCAGGAACATTTCTAAGAGACCCAGATAAGGAAAGTAAGATGTTCCAGGTATGTCTCAGGCCTCTACACAAGTGAAGTTAACAAGATCACTTTATTTTTCTGTATCTCAGTTATGCTAACAAAGAAATAAAAGGTTGAGATCATTGCTGGCTCTGCTTCTAATCATATAAATCCTTATGAGAGTCTAGTATTTTGTTTATAATAGAATTTGTTTATCATAAAAGACAAAAAATGACTAAATATTTAATTATCACTATTTAATTATCACTTAAATTTCACTTTTTATGTCTTTGACAACGTCTTCTCATTACAAAGAGTTGTTGGCAGATCAAGCAATAATTTTTAATATATTTCATTTAAATCCAGCAATACATTTTTTAAATTAGTTCTGACATTTAGAAGTTCTTATCAAAACATATAGAAAAATTATTATTCCTATAAATATAAAATGAAGGCAACCACACTCAAAAATAAAATAAGTGGAAAAAACCCTATCTTATAATACAGTCTTTTATTATTTGTAAGAATGTTTTCTTATTACAGTGACAGTATCAAATTTTTCTTAAAAAATAAAAGCATATACTGTTCATGTTTTAATATTATAGGAGCTTCTTTATTAAAATAGCAATGTCATTCTAGTGCCTGTTGCACACATTTTAAGATATTGTTTTATTCATTGCAATTCTTCTGGCAAATCATTGAAATTGTTTAGAGCTTTCAACAGTTTTTCAGAGAGTAGGTCATAGATACCAGATAACCTTGGCACATCTGTGATAACCTTTGCACACATCTGGCAACCTTGGCACAGCTGTGATAACCTTTGCACACATCTGGTAACCTTTGGACATCTGTGAGAGCTGGATTTTCAGTCTGTACTTAAAAACATAAGTATCAGGACTCATAGCATTACTGAAAAGTGGTCAATGAATCATAAGGAAGGAAGGACTCAGGATCATTATCAAAGACTTCTGACTCTCTTTATCACACTCTTCCATTGGCACTCTCTCATTTTATGAAGCAGGCCTACAGTAGTTTGAAGTCCATTACAATTTCAATCACTCTTAACTCAATAAATACATTTTAAATTTTGCTAAAGGTTAAAATAATACTTAATAATAAAATTACTTAGTAGTTACTTGGTAATTTTACTATTAAGTAATTTTATCCCTAATTTAAAAACTTATCCAATGTTCCAAAAAGAACATCCAGAGTGTTCAACTCAAATGGGCAATCTTATTGCTTCAGACACTAATTTAAATTCAGAATGGACAATCCAAAATAAAGCATATCGAAGAAAGAATAACAGTCAGTATGAAGCAAATAAAACTAGAGAATTAGATTTTTTTCTTTCTTTATTATTTATTTATTAAAAATTTCCACCTCCTCTCCTCCCATTTCCATCCCACTCCCCCCACTCCCCCTCCCCCTTCTCTACAGTCCTAAGAATAGTCAGGGACTGCTGTGGGAAGTCCAAGGACCTCCCCCCTCCATCCAGGTCTAGAAAGGTGAGCATTCAAACAGACTAGGTTCCCACAAAGCCAGTCCATGCAGAAGAATCAAAACTCACTCATAAGTGGATTCTAGCCATAAATAAAGGACATTGAGACAATAATTCGTGATCCTAGAGAAGCTAAATAAGAAGGTGAACCCAAAGAAAAACATATATTTATCCTCATGGATATTGGAAGTAGACAAGATTGCCAGGCAAAAGTTGGGAGCATGGGGGAGGGGGCAGAGTGGGGGTAAGGGGAGGTGGGGAGAGAGAAGGAAGAAGGGGAGAATTGGGGGAGAGCTTGAGGGAATGGGATGGTTGAGATGTAGTAAGGGTAGATATGGGAGCAGGGGAGTAAATATCTAAATTAAGGGAGCCATTTTAGGGTTGGCAAGAGACTTGACTCTAGAGGGGTTTCCAGGTGTCCAAGGAAATGTCCCCAGCTTGTTCCTTGGGCAGCAGAGGAGAGGGTGCCTGAACTGGCCTTATCCCATAGCCACACTGATGAATATGTTGCATATCACCATAGAACCCTCATCTGGCATTGGATGGAGATTGAGACAGAGACCCACATTGGACTGAGCTCCCAAGGTCCAAATGAAAAGCAGAAGGAGGGAGAACATGAGCAAGGAAGTTAGGACCGCGAGGGGTGCATCCACCCACTGAAATGGTGGGACTGATCTAATGGGAGCTCACGAAGGCCAGCTGGACTGGGACTGATGGAGCATGTGATTAAACCAGACACTCTGAATGTGGCTGACAATGAGGGCTGACCGAGAAGCCGAGAATTAGATTTTTATGGTGAAAAACAATATATTAGAAAATAGACATACAATTTTTATACTCATAGAACAACGAAATAGCTGGGTAGAATTTTGGTGGTGGGCAAACTTATATACAGCCATAATATAAAATATAATGAGTCATTTGTTGTCCTTAATTTCTCACATGAGGATAAAACTTATATCTATGTGAAACTATGTCATATCAGTTAAATAGTAAATAAAATAGGAAGAAGTGAAATATTTAGGAAAGCTTGCCACCACAGAAATGAAAAAAAGTATCAACACACAAAGTTCCCCATCAAATAACAGCAACTACTTGTGCTATAACAAAGAGCTTTACCACGAAGAGATTTTTCTTTCACTCACTGACACTGAAAGGCGGCTGCTTGTTTGTGCCAGACACCCTGAACTGAAACAATCACACTGAAAATGATATTGATTGAATCACTGCTTGGCCCACTAGCTCCAGCCTCTTATTTGATAACTCTTACATCTTAATTTAACTCATCTCCATTGATCTGTGAATCACCATGAGGTCATAGTCTACCAGCAAAGTTTCAGCACATCTGTCTCTGGTAGCTCCATGGCTTCACTCTGACTCTGCTTCCTTTCTCCCAGCATTCAGCTTAGTTCCCCCCATCTAGCTATGTTTCCTTATAGCTCTGCTATAGGCCCAAATCAACTCCTTTACTAATCAATGGTATTCACAATATACAGAGGAGAATCCCACATGAGACATCTGATTCTTTTATCCAACACCTAATGATTGGAGGGCCTTAATTCACTTAAAATGTTTGGATGTGAAGGATACCTAACAAACTATATTAAGCATTAACCAGATTTGAAAAGGGAGCCTAAGTGTTCACATATAATTATTCTTTTGTTTTATTTTTTTACTTTCGTTTTGTTTAGAAAAGAAAACGAATGGTTTATTTCATTGTACATATCAATACAAGTTTCCACTCCCTCCCCTCCTCCTGTTCCCTTCAGATTCCCACCCCTATCCTATCCTCAGAGAGGGTATGGCACATTGCTTTGCAAAAGTTCCAAGGCCCTTTCTACTATATATAGGCTGAGCAAGGTTTCATCCAAAGAGAAAAAAATTTCCAAAAAGGCAGTACAAGTAGAAGGGATGAATCCTGGTGCCACTGCCAGTGCCCTCCACCTCAGTCTGCTCCAGTCATGCAACTGTCAACCACATTCAGAGGAACTACTTTGGTCCTATGTTGTTCCTTCCCAGTCCAGCTGGAGTTGGTGAGTTCCCACCAGCTCGGGTAGACTGTTTCAGCAGGTGTACCCATCATGGTCTTGGCCTCTTTGCTCATTTTCTCATTTCTCACACTCTTCATCTGGACTTTAGGAGCTCAGTCCAGTGCTTTAATGTGGGTCTCTGCCTCTGTTTCCATTAGTTGCTGGATGAAGGTTTTATGGTGATATTTAAGATATTCATCAGTCTGACTACAGGGCAAGTCAGAATCTGGCCACCTCTCCAATATGGCTTAGGGTCTTAGGTGCGTCATTCTTGTGGATTCCTGGGAATTTCTCTAGATCCAGGTTTCTTGCTAAGCCTATAGCATCCCCCTAAATCAAGAAATCTTTCCTTGTTTCCATCTCTGTCCTTCCTCCTTCTCAACAATCCCACTCCCTCAAGTTCTCCTCATCCCTCCCATTTTCTCCTCCTCTTCCACTTCCACCCTCCCTTCTCCCCCCACCTTCATACTTACAATTTTATTAGGCAATCTTGTCTGTTCCACGTTCCAGGTGGATCTGGATATGTTTTTCTTAGGGTTCAAATTATTTCATAGCTTCTCTACGATCATGAACTATAGGCTCAATATCCTTTGTTTATAGCTAGTGCCCATTTATGAGTGAGTACATACCATATTCATTTTGAGGGTCTAGGTTTCCTCACTCAGGATAGTGTTTTCTAATTCCATCCATTTGCATGCAAAATTCAAGATGTCATTGTTTTTTACCACTGAGTAGTACTCTAATGTGTAAATGTGCCACATTTTCTTTATCCATTCTTTAGTTGAGGGACATCTAGATTTTTTCCAGGTTCTGGCTATTACAAATAATGCTGCTATGACCATAGTTGAACAAATGCCTTTGTAGTGTGAGAGATTTCAAAGCGATTCCATTAAAATCAGGAACAAGACAAGGCTATCCATTCTTTATATTTCTCTTGAACATAGTTTTTGAAGTTTTGACTATAGCGATAAAATAACAAAAGGATATCAAGGGGATTCAAATTGGAAAGAAGTCAAACATTTGTTATTTGCAGATAATATAATAGTGTATGTGTGTGTGTGTGTGCGTGTGTGTGTGTCCCAAAAAGCTCTACCAGAGAACTCCTACAGTGGATAAACACCTTCAGTGATGTGGCAGGATACAAGATCAACTAAAAAAAAACCAACAGTATCCCTCCTGTATACAAATGATAAATAAGGAAGCTGAGAGAAATCAAAGAAACATCACTTTTCACAATAGCCACACATAATATAAAATGTCTTGGGGTAATAATAACCAAGGAAGTGAAAAACCTACTCAACAAAAACTTTAAGTCTTTAAAGAAAGAAATTGAAGAAGATACCAGAAAATGGAAAGATTTGCCATATCTAGGATAGGTAGAATCAACATAGTAACAATGGCAATCCAACCAAAAGCAATCTATAGATTCAATGCAATACCCATTGAAATCCCAGCATAATTCTTCACAGACCTTGAAAGAAGAATAATCAACTTCATATGGAAAAAAAACTCCGGATACCCAAAAGAATCCTGTACAATAAAGGAACTTCTGGAGGCATCACCATCCCTGGCATCAAACTCTATTATAGAGTAATGAAAACAGCTTGGTACTGGCATAAAAACAGAGAGGTTGACCAATGGAATTGAATCGAAGACCTGGATATTAATCCACACACCTATGAACATCTAATTTTTGATAAAGAAGCTAAAATTATGTAATGGAAAAAAGTCTCTATAACATATGGTGCTGGCATAACTGGATGTCAACATGTAGAAGAATGAAAATAGATCCCTTTCTATTGCCATGCACCAAACTAAAGTCCAAATGGATTAAAGAGCTCAATATAAATTCAACCACACTGAACTTGATAAAAGAGAAAGTGGAAAGTAGTCTTCAATGCATGGGCACAGGAGACCACTTCCTAACTATAACCGCAGTAGCACAGACACTGAGAGCAACAATCAATAAATGGGACCTCCTGAAACTGAGATGCTTCTGTAAAGCAAAGGACACAGTCAATAGGACAAAAAGGCAGTCTACTGAAGGGGAAAAGATCTTCACCCCACATTAGACCAAGGACTGATCTCCAAAATATATAAAGAAGTCAAGAAATTAGACAACAAAATTCTAAGTAACCCAATTGAAAAATGGGTACAGAACTAAACAGAGAACTTTGGCCATCTCAAATGGCCAAAAGATACTTAAGGAAATGTACATCTTTTTAGCCATCAGGGAAATGCAAATTAAAACAACTCTGACATACCATTTTATATCTGTCATAATGGCTAAGATCAAACACCAATGATATCCTATGCTGGAGAGGATGTGGAGTAAGGGGAACATTCACCCATTGCTGTTGGAAATGCAAACTTATAGAACTACTTTGGAAATCAGCATGGCGGTTTCTCAGAAAATTGGGAATCAACCTACCTCAGTATCCAGCAATACCATTCTTGGGTATATACCCAAAAGATGCTCAATCATACTACAAAGGCATTTGTTCAACTATGTCCATAGCGCATATAATATTCTAAAGGAAATATCTATCATAGGGTTATATAAAAAGACTTTATTACGACATTTTCAAAAAGTGAGTAAAGAAGGAGGTAATATCTAAAAGAATGTTCAAATTTGTTCTCAGCAAAAATGTAAAATAACTCTGTAAGAGTAAATATTTTGAGAGTAGCAAATAAATGTAGAAGAAAAATAGAAGCAGGTCGTAAATGGGAAATAATAGTTATGCTCGAGTTATTCCTAAACAATGTGTGCATGTGTGTGTATAAATATATATATATTATATTACATATAATAAATACATTTTAAATATGTGTATATTTAAAATAAACTGAATTCAGCTTAATTCTGTCATAGCCTGTGTCTTGAGAAACATAACCAGTAGCAGAGAAGTAGGAATAAAATACAACATGGAGGAGGCTATGCAATATTTCTATAAGGAGCTGAATTTGAATAAGAAATCTCTAACATACTTTTCAGTTTGAAACATTAAAATATGTTGATATCTACAAATTAGTCTACCTTTTTGAAATGAAGAAGAAATACAGGTAAACACTTTATGAAGAACAAACTGTAGGAACAAACACAGGCAAAGTTTTCTGAGGTCACGTATCATTTCTATTAATAGAGGCAAAGTTTCTAAGAAAAGTAGCTAGTTCCAAGTGTAAGGGGAAAGTGCCCAAAGCTAGTCTTTAACATGGTCCTACTACATGAAAATGGAATAATGGAGAACTCTCTGAAAATCATTCAAAAGGGAAGGAGAATCAACAAAATGAGTTTCAGAAATAATACCTGGGAAAAGGGGAAGGCAGGGGAAAAAGCATAATAATTTTACCCAAGAGTTTTCAAATTCATGAGATTATAGGGATCTTTTAAGAAAAACAAAACCAACAGACTGAAGATCATGGTAATTTAACCTTGGCTCAAATGGTCCGGGGGAGGGTGTGGCAGGGAATAGAATGGGACTCTCTGAGATCCCCAGAGGAACTGCTCTGCCAGGTCTCCAAATAGGTAAAATGAGTATCCAATCAATATTTTAAAGGAAAGGATGGAACTAGAAAATCATGATTTGCAATTCTCTCAAAAGTAATAGATTTCAAACATCAGGCAGCATCATTATTAGCTAGTTTAGATAAAGTAGGGATAAAAACAGCATGAAAAACTACCTGATGAAAGCAGACACAGAGTGTTCAAACCTGACCCAGTCAAGCCTTTGAATTCAGCTGTAGGGGATTCAAAGAACACAGAAAGCTGATTGATTATGATCAACATTCTCCCAGTATTTCTAATAAATAAATTGGAAAGTTAAAAAAAATAAAGGAAAAAACTGCAAATTATAAAACAGATATAATATTTAATTTCTGTACTTACTCAAGATTAAACTAGTGTCTCTCATAGACACTAAAGTGGTGAATTATAGGAAAGTGAAAGTATTGTTTTCTCAGAAAGAGAAAACAAACCGCAACAGATATTTAGGAATTAAGGAGTTCTTTTGATGAACTGAAAAGTTCTGTTTCTTCAGCTAGCTAGTAGAAAACACATAGGCTTTGAAATGATCTATATAATTGTACATTACTTTCTCTTTTTTGTTTTTGACTTGTGCATTTTTATAGTAAGAGTTTTAAGGCAAATTTAGGTGGGATAATTTAAAAAACAAAATTGCATAATGAGATGATACCTTTTAAAGAACCAACAGATAAAAAGGACCAGAAAGGCTCACAAAAATAATTTATCACGACTGCAATCAACACAACCTTTCAAAAATAGCTCTAAACATTAATGGTCTCAATTCCCCAATCAAAATATCCAAGTTATTGAATAAATTTGGGAAATAAAATAGATTTTGCAGGTGCACTGGCTCAGGTGGGGAGGGGAACACAAAGAAGCAGGCAAAGGTGGGAGAAATGAAGGGAAACAGTACAGAGAAAGATGACTGAAATTTGGGGACTTTGGGGGAAACCAATATAGAATCCTAGTGCAGTGGAAACTTTTCCTGAGATCCATGAAAGTGATCCGAGCAAAGTCTTCTAGCAATGGGGGATATGGAACCTGAACTGGCTATCTTCTGTAAACCAAGTAACACTTCTACCATTAGGACTGGGATATCAACTCAGTCACAAAATTTTCACCTTACAATCTATCCTGTCTTCTGGATGTGCTGGGGAAATGATATTGTAGAACTTGTGAGAATGGCCAACTAATGACTAGTCCAACATAAGGACCACTTAATAAGAGGAAACCCAATACTGATACCACACAGATGGCCAGCAACTAGTGGCAGGACAGCACAGAGACCAAGCATAGAACCAAATAAATCTGGCAAATAAAATAAGCTAATAAAATGATCCCTAATGACATTATTCTATACTTATAGATTTTGCCTAATCTGGATGTCATCAGAGGGTTGCCATCCAGTACTGGTGGGAGCAGATAGAGAGACACACATTCAAAAACTAATAGAGCCAGGGAAACCATATAGAAGAGGGAGATGAAAGGTGGCATAAGTCAGAGGGGTCAAGGACACCATGAGAGCTTGGGCTACAAAACCAATTAAGCAGTGCTCATAGAGCTCATAGAAACTGAAGAGACAAATACGGACCTTTTATGGGTTTGAACTAGGTTCCCTGCATATACCTTATGGTTGTGTAGCTTAATGTTCTTCTGGGACTCCCAACAGTGGGAGTGTATGTGTGTATGGAGCGGGGAGTCTCTGATTCTTTTGCCTGTACTTGGGATCCATTTCTTCCTACTGGGTTGCCACATCCAGCTGTCATGAGGATTTGTGCCCAGTCCTATTGTATCTTGTTATGTGGCTATCCCTGCTATTTTTTAAAAAGAAAACAGAAGGGAAGTAGATCTGGGGTAGAGGGGACATTGGGGAGGGACTGGGAAGAGTGGAGATAGGTTAGGTTTAGGGTTAAGGTTAGGGCTGGGGTTGAAGTAACTGCAGTTGGGATGTAATGTATGAGGGAAAAAAGAAAATTAAACTTAAAAAAGAGAAAAAAAGAAATTCATCTTTCTGTTGTATACAAGAAATTTACCTTACCTTGAAAGACAGGCATGACATTGTCTTAAAGTGAAAGAATAGAAAGAAATATTTCCAGCAAATGGGAACAGAGAGCAAGTGTCACTCTTCCAATTCCAACAAAAATAGAGAGAACCAAAACTAATCAGAATAAAGAAAATTCCATTCTAACCAGGGGAACTTTCAAACAAGAAGAAATTACAATTTTAAACATATATTTTTCAAACTCTGGTTAACCTAATTTCACAACAAGCATAATACTGAGGTTAAAGACACAAATTAACTTCATTATTTTAATACCCACTTCCACTAATAGATCATCTGAAAGAAAAAAAAAAACAAACAGAGAAGCATCAACATTGGATGGAACTATACATTAAATAAACCTAAAAGACACCTACAAAATATTTCACCCAAACACCAAAAGAATATACATTCTATTGAGCAGCCCCTGGATAAGGTCCCCAACATATACCACATTCTGGGACCCAAAACAAATCTTAGCGAACTCAGAAAACATGAAAATACTCTGTGTATGTTACAAAGAAAAAGATGTTTAAATTCAACAGCAAACAAATGTCTAGTAATTACACTCATAAAAATTAAATAACAAATTATTAAATAATGAAGAAATCAAGAAAAAATGTTAAAATTCCTAGAATTAAATAAAATGGTAACACAATAAAACAAAACCTGAGACACACACTAAAAGGAGTCCTAGGATGTAAACTTATAGCTCCAAGTTCCTCATGAAAAGATAATGAAGAGTGTAAAAAAGGACTTGATGATACAGGGACTTGATGATACAGTCCAAGTATTTCTAAAACCAAGAATATATCAAACCCAAACCAATTCTATGAAAAGAAATATCAAAAACCATAGCAGAAATTAATGAGACTGAATCAAAGAAAACAAAATCTTTTAATCAAAGAATCAAGTAATCTAAGAAATAGTCTCTGAAATAAATAAACAAGATTGATAAACTGTATCCCAATTAACCAAAAATAAAGTGATCATTCAAATTAGCAGAATTGGAGGTGAACAAAGAAGCACTACAACAGGCATCATGAAACTCTGTAAGGGAATACTTTAAAGACTTATAGTTGTTTAAACTATAAATAGAAAGTAGACAAGAAGTAGAAAATTCTCTAGACTCATCTAAACCATCACATTTAAAGCAAAAAGATCAACAATGTAAACAGACTCGTAACAAGTATGGAAATCCAAACAGTGATAAAATATCTTCCAAATAAGCCTGGTGATGGTGGCACATGCCTTTAATCCTAACACTTGGGAGGCAGAGGCAGGCAGATCTCTGTGAGTTCAAGGCCAGCTTGGTCTATATGAGCTAGTTTCAGTACAGGCTCCAAAAGTACACAGAGAGACTCTGTTGTAGGGCCCGGTCTAACCTTGCTCCTTGGAGTGAATATCGAGGATGGTTTTTGTTTCTGGCCAGCAGGCTAAGCATCCTGTTTGCTTCTGTGCTCCCTCTGCCCTAGCATGATGATTAGCTGAAGGGCATTGTTTCATCTTTGGTATGGTAATTTCCCACCTGCCCAGGAGGAAATCCTTTTGCAGCAGCCAAAGTATATTAGTTTTGCAAAAAGCTGAATAAAGCGGCATTCCGCTGATCTCCTTTCGAATGACCCAGGTCTCTTGCCTGTTTCTTTCAATCTCCAGGCCTTTTCCCAACTTGCGCGTGTGAACTGTACTGAGGGGGTAATGAAGGATCGGGTGTTACACTCTGTCTTGAAAACCAAACAAACAAACAAACAAACAACAACAATAAATCTTCCAACAACAACAAAAAAAACCAAAACATAAGGTCAGATAGATTCACAGAAGAATTCTACAAGAAGTTCAAAGACCTACAATTCATGCTTCTTAAATTATTCAAAAAAAGTGGAAATAGAATGAGCATTTCAATACTCCACTGTTACTCTAACATCAAAGCCAGGTAAATATACAACCAAAATAAAGAAAGAAAGAAAACTACAGGATAGTATTAATGATAAACATAGTTGTAAAAGTCCTCAGTAAAATACTTAAAAACTGCATATGAGTACGTAATCAATCTGATCATCCACTATGATCAAGTTGGCATCCCAAAGATGCTGGAATGGTCTAACATATGGAAATAGATAAGTATAATAAATCACGTAAACATGCTAAAATATAAAAAACCTCTTTAATTGACACATAAAAATAGCAAAATATTCCATATATCCCCTGCAAAAGACCTGGAGAGCAGTCCTTGAAGGAATATACTTCAACATAATAAATATATTGCTATATAAAAATAAATAGTTATGACTAACTCACAGGCAATATTATCTTAAAGAGAGAAAACCTGAAGCAATCGTATAAAAGTAAGAGAAGAAATAAGGCTGTTGTAATCCTCATTTCTTTTCAATACAGTGCTGCAATAAGATGAGAGAAAGAAATTAAATGAATACAACTAGAAAAAAAACAAATTATTTCTCTTTGCAGGTGACAAGTTATTATACATAAGAGATCTCAAAAATTGCACCAGAAAACTTCTAGAAAATATGACCAACTTCAGTACAGTAGAGAGATGAAAATCACTCACAAAAATTTAGTAGCATTTTTATAGGCCAGCAACAAAATCACCAAGGAAAATATGGAAGAACTCCCACTCCCAATAACCTGAAGAAGAGACAGAAAAGGAGGAAAAATAGAGTATTTCATATATGAAAGGAAAAGTTGTAGTCATGAACTCTCAACAGCATGTTTGCCTGAACAAGACCAGCATAATATTAATACTAATTGGCATGCCAATGTGTACAAGGGAAATTTCACAAGGCCCCACATGTAGATAAAGTTACAGATGGTCAATGCCTGCTGAGATAAGTTTCCACAAAGGTTGTCCTGTCGCAAGTGGTCAGCCCTGGATGTATTTGCAGACAAGCAACCATAATGGGCTAGATATGCATATGCACATGCTCATGCAGATAGATAGACAGGTAGATAGATGGATGGATGGATAGATAGATAGATAGATAGATAGATAGATAGATAGATAGATAGACATGTAACAATAATAACTAGAGAAGATGTCATGAATTTGGGATGGAAGGACATGAGAACAGTTGGAAGTAAAAAGATATGGAGTGATGTAGATGAAGTTCTTTTGCATGAAGTTCTCAAAAGATTATTTTTAAAATTGAGTTTTCAAGTAATATTAAAATTTGGCAGAACTTATATTTAAGAAGAGCAGTGATAATATGAATAAGTGTGATTTTCTGACAAATAAAATATAAAATCCATCATCACGTGAAAGATTCAAAACGGAAGAGCCAAGTTTGGACTCTTCAGCCCCCAAGTTTGATTTCTCAGAGCCCACACTGCATCTCGTCTTTAAGAAATTATTGTATGCATTTTATATAGAACAACCTCAAGGCCTGAGAGAACGCAGCTCTAGAGAAACCTAACTCTCTGTTCCATAAAAGACAATATGTCTTCTTTCCCTCTATGCCTTGATCTTCTGACCCTCGCACCCCTATCTCATCTGCCATCTGAGCATATATAATCACTTAATAAGCTCAGGAATGTGTGTGGTATGAAATACAGGAGAACTGGGACAATAACAACTTACTTGGAAATCTTGTCTCTTTCCGTCATCTTATTGATGACCAAAGTATATCTTCATTGGAAGAATGACTTCTAATTGACTCTGCCTCCAATATCAAGACTGGGAACTACCTGGAATCAGCCTCTAGCTCAACAGAAGCATTCTCAACAGAAGTGGTATCATTACCACCACTATCATTACCACCCTCATATTCAAAATTAGTTTTCTGGATATAACAGGGTGTTAGAAGGATCCATGGTCTCCAAAGTTCAACCTTAACTGATGAAACTCCAAACTCTGCATCCCCATGTCTGATTTCAAAATGCTATTTAGTCCTTCAACTGTTTTCAGCTATGTTGACTGTAACACACTTCTTTCTCTTGTGTTGGTTACATTCCCTGTTAGCAGCATGCCTTAGCAGGTATCCCATGACTCTGGCATCTCTTACATCTTGTGGTCTCCATGGTAATTCAAAGCTTCAACTTCACAGCTTTACAAAATGACCTCTCTAGGCCTCTATTTAGGGATACCACCGACACATGCCTCACCTTAGCACTTTTCCCTAGTCTCGAGCAAATTTCATAATCTATTTCATCTTTCTTTCGATCTAAAGCCAGAACTATTTGACCAAAGCTGCCAGGTTCTACTTTTTGTTGGGGCTGGAACACGACTCTCTCATTAAATTACATCTTGACCAGTTTTATGTCCTTCACTGCCTAAACATGGCTGAATGGAAACTGTATCAGTATGACAGGTTGACTTCAAACAGGGAGACCCACCTGCCTCTTCCTCTGGAGAGCTGGGAATAAAGGCATGCACCACCACACTCAATGCTAAGCTTTTCTTTATCCTTTTCACAAATTGGAAACTTAATCTATCTATGTTCTTGAATACAGAACTTCACTTCATTCCACTTCTGGTCCTCCTTTTCTCCTCAAATTGTACATTTTGTAATTTTCCTTGTTCAGCTTTCTCCTTTTCATAATAAATCTTCAGTAAAGTCAAAACTAGTAACCACACAACAGAGTAAATACTAGGTTATTTTGATATTCCCTTAGCCAGTGGAATTAATCTGAAACTCTTCGCATTGGCCTCAGGCAGACTTTTTGGAAAAGAGCAAAAAACAGCCACATTCTTCACCAAGGTATCACAATAAAGGTCTCTAGGCAACATACTAAGATTCTGCTCCTTTTACATTTCTTGATCCAGGAATCCACAGTTCATCAAATCACACTCAATGTCACTGTCTTCCATGCTCCTACTAGTATGGCCCATTAAGCAGCTCTTAAAGCATTCAACTGCTTTTCTAATCTACAGTCCCAAGGTCCATATTCCTCCAAATATACACCAATTAAAACAATACCTTCATGGAAGGAGATGGTGGCATGCAGGCAGACAAGATGTTTGGGAAGGAAATAAAGTTCTACATCTTGATCCATAAGCACAAGGAAGTGAACTAAGATACTGGGCATAGTTTGAGAATAGGAAACCTCAAAGTCAACCTCCACAGTGACACACTTCCTCCAACAAGGCCATACCTTCCTTATCTTACTCTCTTTGGGGCCATTTTCTTTCAAAACTTTATAGCTTCCTATATAGTACTGAGTATGGGGTCAATCCCTGAAACATGGGTGACACTTTGAGAAATGTATCAACAGAGAAAATTGTTCCCTTCTCTCTCAGCAGCTATGAGTTGACTTACTATATATAAAATGCCTTTTCAAATCATAGACTTTGGAAACTTTCACAGATTTCCTTCAAAGTAAACTGAATTCCTTACTGTTTTCCTTAACAAAAATGTAGCCATTTGTCCATGTTTTGTGAGCAATTTTTCTTCAATAGTAATCTTCCTACTTTGAGGTCTTGATTTCTTTAGTGAGAGTCATTCTGTCACTACTGAGTAAAAAGAGAGAGAAAGACCTATATTTGCTCTGACTTTGAAAATTAATTCAAAGAAAAATTTAAGGCAAGATTTAGGTTTCATACATCTAACATGAAGATGCAGTAAGAAGTGACGGGGAGTACCAAGAAGTCAATATGTAAAGTATAACTGTGCTAAGGGCCAGTCCCAGTGGTGGCAAGGTCCCAGACAGAAGGTAAGAAGTTGATGAGGCAAGAATGAGCCAGGCATGATGGTTGAGAGAATCTTGCAGCCTGACTGACTAACAGCCAGAGTGTTTATTTTACATAATTCAGTAATCAGAAATAGATTCATGTCATTTGAAAACGTAGATTATATAATTTTTGCTATTGGACACGTTTAAGTCTTTCTTTAGCACATCTGGGGTCATAAGTTTAGTCATCAATGACAGAACAGAGTCTGCTTTTATAATCATTTCCCCTTAAGTTTAATCATCACTGATAAACAACTATGTTTTATAATCATTTTTATTCATCAACCCCATAAGCTAATTTTAAGAATGTGAAGGTGTATGGTAGTGTGTTCTTGGACTGGTTGCTTTTGTAACTACAAGGACACTAGACCAAAACAAAAACTCTAAGCCAGCCTGGGCAGATTGCCATGTCCCATGGTTAGAGTGCTCAAGAAAAAACTTCTCAGGCCAATGCAGCAGTTATTCTGCAGTTATTATTCTGTTTCTGAAATAATATGTGTTATATTTTCTATCTTTATAGAATGTGCTTATATGTCTAATCTTGGCATTTTTCCCTCTTTGGTCATAAGATATCACAGTGCCCCTGCACTAGCTAACTGTTCTAAGAAAGAGAGATCCTGACACCTCATTCTTTTGTCATCTTTTTACACCATTCTTTGACCATCAAAGTAAGTCCCTTTATAAGGCAGAGGTAATTTCAGCTAATCTAATTTTGTTGTTGTATGTGCCATGTAATTGCTTGAATGTATAGTGAAGGAGGCTTGTAATCTGATCTGCAGCTAACTCTAGCCCACTGAATCATGTTGACCTTTTAAAGTTGACTTAGTTTTGATTTTCTTGAGCAAGTACAGGGACAGATGTTTTAAATATATCCCATAGTCTCATAAGGACACCTCTAGCTTCTTTTATTTATCAACATTTTTTAAATTTATTTTACATAAAAACCAGTTCCCCCCACTCCTGTCCCTTCTTTTCAGCTTTCTTGTACCACCCCATCTACTCCTCCTTTATCTCCATTCAGATGGGGTAAGGGCTTCCAGGGGAATCAACATGGCATATCAAGTCGGGAAGGACCAAGGCCATCCCCTTGCATGAAGGCTAAATAAATAGGGAATGAGTTCTAAAGAGCCAACTCATGCATCAAGGACAGGTCTTGGTCCCACTACTAGGGGCTCCCAAAAGACCAAGCTACAAAACTGTCACCCAGATGCAGAGGTCCTAGGTCAGCCTCATGTTGCCTCCCTGTCTGCCCAGAGTCAGTGCTGTTTGTCACAACCTCCAAGGTATAAGGAAATCTTCAAGAAGACAAAGGTGTCTCCTTAAAAGCAAAAAGAGTGGTATCTCAGGACTTTCCTTGAAAAGTTTAGAAACAGTACTCCTGGAAGGAGGCACAAATAATTCATGAGAAATTTTGCATTAATATAATATCCCCAAATTGTACAAATATTAAAATACCCCTTCCCAAGCAAGCAAAACCAAAAGTGGCCCAGTGACCATCATGTGGCTCAGCTTTGCTAAATCATTGTCGAGCAGCTGGGCTGGTTTTATAACTTTTGCCATTCTCATCAGATATGCCTGTGCCATGACTAGGTTGTGAAAGTGTCCTTAATGGCCAAATAAGAATAGTTACTCCCCTGTTAAATAAAATCAAGCTCCTAGCATTTGCAATCATTGGTGAAAACATTGTTGACAATGCTGCATTTCACTTTCCAGTCATGGGGATCAAATGTAACATTAGATAGTACAAACTGACAATATTTGAAAGATTAGTTTCAATAAAGGCTTGTCAATCTTGTTGACTTTCTCAAAGAACCAGCTCTTTGTTTCAATGATTCTTTGGATTGTTTTCTGTGTTTCTATTTTGTTGATTTCAGCCCTCAGTTTGATTATTTCCAATCTTCTACTCCTCCTGGGTAAGTCTGCTTCGTTTTTTTCTAGAACTTCCAGCTGTGCTGTTAAGTCTCTAATGTGAACTTTCTCCGTTTTTTTTTTAATGTGGGCACTTAGAGCTATGAACTTTCCTCTTAGCACTGCTTTTGTAGTGTCCTATAGGTTTGGGTATGTTGTGTCCTTATTTTTGTTGAATTCAAGGAAGACTTTAGTTTCTTTCTTTATTTCTTCCCTGACCCAGGGGTGGTTCAGTAGTTGACTGTTCAGCTTCCAAGAGTTTGTAGGCTTTCTGGGGGTAGAAGTATTATTAAATTAAAACTTTATTCCGTGGTGGTCCGATAAGACACAGGTGGTTACTAATTTTTTTTGTATCTGTGGAAGTTTGCTTTGTTACCGAGTATGTGGTCAATTTTCGAGAAGATTCCATGAGCTGCGGAGAAGAAGGTATATTCTTTCCTATTTGGGTGGAATGTTCTATAGATGTCTGTTAAGTACATTAGATTCATTACCAACATACCACCCCAGAACTAAAGGCATACATGTTTACAGATAAGATTCTATAAATCATTACTGTAGATTAAATTCTGACAGGAGGCTATTATCTGCATACTCAAATTCTAAAAAAATCACAAAAAATCTGATATTGTTTTGAACAAATTTGTATTTGTGTTGGGTTACATTCATCACTATTCTGGGCCACTTGAAGGTTACCACCACAGTTTGCCTACTCTGGATTAGAGTGTCCTTAATGTCTCCATTTTAATGTTAAAGTGATAAAAATCAATTCACCTAGGTTCTCTTGAAGAAGGACATTTTAAGACTAGGGAATGACGTAGAAGGGTCCCCTGTCTATGTGTTACTTTCATTGGTTAATAAAGAGACTACCTCGGCCTTTGATAGGACAGCAGCTTAGATAGGCAGAGTAGACAGAACAGAATGCTGGGAATAAGGGAAGTGAGGCAGACGCCATGATTCTCCTACCCGAGATGGATGCAGGTTAGGATCTTTCCCAGTAAGCCACCACCTCGTGGTGCTGCACAGATTATTAAATATGGGTTAATCAAGATGTGATAAATAGCCAATAAGAGGCTAGAACCAATGGGCCAGGCAGTGTTTAAATAAATACAGTTTCTGTGTAATTATTTCTCGTAAAGCTAGCTGGGAGCCAGGCCGCAGCCAGCTGCTCCTATCACTACAAGAGAACATAAACTGGGTGGTGGTAGTGCTCCCAACACTTGAGAATTGAAGCAAGCAGATGTCTCTGACTTTGAGACTAGTCTGGTCTACAGATTGAGTTCCAGGGCAGCCAGGGCAGCACAGAGAAACCCAGTGTGGTAGTTTGAATGTAATTGACTCTCATAAGGGATCACAGAGAATGTCACTATTAGGAGGTGTAGCTTTGTTGGAGTAGGTACAGCTTTTTTAGAGGAAGTATATCACTGTGGGGGTGGGCTTTGAGGTTTTATACACTTGGGATACTGCCCAGTGTCTCAGTTGACTTTTTGTTGCCTGCAAGATGCAGGACTCTCAGTTGCTTCTCCAACACCATGTCTGCCTGCACACCACCATACACCATACTATGAAGACAATAAACTGAACCTCTGAAACTATAATCAAGTCTCCTCAAATGAATGTTTTCTCTTATGATAGTTGTCATGGTCATGGTGTCACTTTGCAGCAGTAGAAATTGTAACTGAGACAAAAGTTGGTACCAGGGACTTCAGTATTATTGTGATTGGCTTTTGTTTGGAGGAATATGAACCTTGGGACTGTAGATTAGAAAAGCTGTTGAATACTTTAATTCGTAAAGCTAGCTGGGAGCCAGGCTTTATTAGTAATATTAGTAGAAACATAGAAGACAGTGGTATTGAGTGTGATTTGATGAACTGTGGGTTCCTGGATCAAGAGGTCTAAGAGGAAAAGAATCTTAATATGTTGCCTAGAGATCTTCATTGTGATATTTCGGTGAAGAATATGACTGCTTTTTGCTCTTTTCCAAAATGTCTGCCTGAGGCTAGCATGAAGAATTTCAGATTAATTACACTGGCTAAGAAAATTTCAAAACAGCCTTGTATAGACTCTGTTTCATGGTTACTAGTTTTGACTTTAACAAAGATTTATTATTAAAAGGAGTTCCTGGATGGTGGTGGTGCATGCCTTTAATCCCAGCACTCAGGGCATAGAGGCAGGTGAATCTAGTGAGTTCAAGGCCAGCCTGGTCTATAAAGTGAGTTCCAGGGCAAGCTTTAAAGCTACAGAGAAACTCTGTTTCAGAAAGTTGTGGGGCTGGAGAGATGGCTCAGAGGTTAAGAGCACTGCCTGCTCTTCCAAAGGTCCTGAGTTCAATTCCCAGCAACCACATGGTGGCTCACAACCATCTGTAATGAGGTCTGGTGCCCTCTTCTGGCCTTCAGGCATACATGCAGACAGAATGTTGTATACATAATAAATAAATAAATATTTTAAAAAAAAGAAAGTTGTAATAGGGCCACTTGTTAGTTTCCAGCTGCTCAGTCCAGAAATAATCACAGAGAAAATATATTTATTTAAACCACTGCTTGGCCAATTAACTCTAGCTTCTTATTAATTAACTCTTACACATTAATTTAAACCATTTCTACTAATCTGTGTATCACCATGAGGCTGTGGCTTACCAGTTAAAGTCTGTCCCTGGCAGGGCTACATGGCTTCTCCATGACTCTGATGACTTTCTCTCAGCATTCAGTTTAGTTTTCCCCACCTAGCTCTGTTCCCCTATAGCTCTGCTGTAGGCCCAAAGCAGTTCCTTTATTAATCAATGATATTCACAGAATACAGAGGGGAAATCACACATCAAAAGCAAGCTGAACAAGGAAAAATACAGAATATATAATCTGAGGAGAAAACTAACACCAAGAAGTAGAATGGTGATAAGCCCTGTTTTCAAGGAGATAAACAGATTAAGAAATGAAATAAAGAGAATGGTGACCTGAGTGCAAGTCCCCACTCAGCTAAGTTTCCAATTTGTGAAAAGGAATTAAAGAAAAGCTTAGAGTTGGGTGTGCTGTATCCCTTAATCCCAGCACTCAGGCAGAGGCAGAGGCAGAGGCAGAGGCAGCTGGATCTCTGAGTTTGAGACCAGCATGGTCTACTGATGCAGTTTCAGGACAGCCATGCTTAATCAGCGAAGGAAACCACAGAAAATTGAAAACTGCTCAAGATGTAATTGACCAAAAGGACTGTGTTCTAGTCCCAGCAAATAACAGAACTTGTCTGCTTTGGTTGCATATTTCTGGCTTTAGTGTCAAGGGTAGAAGAAATGAGTCATGAAATTTTCTCTGCTACTAAGGAAAGCCGCTGAGGCCAGGTATGTGCCAGGGGTGTCCCTAAATGGAGTCCTAAAAAGGCCATTTCATGAAGATTTGAAGTTGAAGCCTATATTGCCTTGGAGACTCCAAGATGATGGAGATGCCAGAGTCGTGGGATACCTGCCAAGAAAAGCTGCTAACAGGAGTACAACCAGCCCAGGTGAAAAAGTATGTTGCAGTCAACAAAGCTGAAAGGAGTTGTAGATCTGAAAAGTGTTTTGACATCAGACATGAAGGTGCAGAGTTGGAGTTTGCCCAGCTGGTTTTCAGGCTTGATTTGGTCCAGTATCCAAATCTGTGTTTCCTTCCTTATGTTTTGGAATTATAATGTATATCATGTGCCATTATATGTTTGAAGTACATGATCTGCTTTTTGATCGTGATTTTACAGGTAGTTCCAGTTAAAAGACTGCATGAATCTCAGAAGAGACTTTGAATTTTAGACTTTTAAATAAGTTTGAGATTGTGATAGACTATAGGGACTTTTGAAGTTGTACTGAATACATTTTTGCATTAGAATATAGCTACAAGCCTTTGGGGGCCAGGGAGTAAAATATGGTTCTTTGAAAGAAAATGGTCACCCAAAAGAGTGGCACTCTTCGGAAGTGTGGTCTTGTTAGAGTAGGTGTGGCCTTGCTGGATAAAGTGTGTCACTGTGGGGTTGGGCTTTGAGGTGTCCTAAGCTCAATATACCACCCAGTGTCACAGTTCACTTCCTGAAGCCTGTGGATCAAGATGTAGAACGCTCAGCTCCTTCTCCAGCCCCATGTCTGGCTACATGCTGCTGTGTCTCACCATTATGATAATGGATTAAACCTCCAAAAATGCAAGCCGTGCAAATTAAATATTTTCCATAATAAGAGTTGCTGTATTTGTGGTATCTCTTCACAGCAATAGAAACCCTAACTAAGACAGCAACAGAAGAGAGGAGATGAAGTTGGGTAAGCAGGGTGATGGGGTGGATCTGAGTTGAATTAAGTGGGTGAAAGTAAATACAATCAAAATATATTTGTAGGAAAATAAATAATTTTATTATTATTTAATAAAAGTATTCTGAACAGAAACATACCACCAAAAATTCCATATTCTATCAAAGGACTAAAGGCAAAACAGTGAAACTGAAAGAAAATGTTTATTTTTTCAACAGGAAAAAAATTGTTATATCATTCTCTATAAAAGCTAGTAATGTGTTATTTAATCATGAAATCACTGATGTTGACATTCTAAAAGGATGACTGGAGAGCACCGCAGAAATAATGTCCTGAAAACATTTCTAAAACCAGTTTGTCTCAACATATCCAGACAAATTGAAGACTTACGGAAAAACTATCAAAAGAAGTTTAGAGAGAAGAGTTTTGGTTTTTCAATTCTGTGCTTGGCAGTGTATGACAGCACAGATGCTGTAAATAAAACTTACTTTTGTTGATGAAAATACTGTCAAAGAAGAAATAGCTTCTTTAGTGTCATTGGAACATACAACTAAATTAAAATATTTCTATGAAGCTAAACTGAAAATCTATCTGGTTTAGTTACTGATAGTGCCCCAACTATGCAGATCAAAGAGACAGACTTGTAAAGTAAATAGAAGGCAGTTCAATTGCCACTTAAAACTTATGCTTAATACATATTATCATCACATATTGCATTAATAAATTCATGTAAAAACTATTAAAAATGAACAACATATAAATTATCATAAAACTGTGAACCTAATAAGAATCAATGTATTAAATTATTAACAATTTCATAAATTTCTTAAAATTGATAGTACTGATTATAGTAACATCATTAGATTAGGAATTAACAGATAGCTAAGTCTGACCCCAAATGAACATATTTTATGATTTGCAAAATGTGACAGTATCAAAGTCAACACTTCTGCCAGAATTTGAGAATTAAAAACTGACTACAAAACAGCATTTTAGAAAATTTGACCTTTCTTTTTTTTCCTTTTTTGTATTTCACTAGATTGTTTTCTCTACAGTTCTTCTCATACTTCTTTGTAATGAAAATAGTTCTATAATAGAGGAAATGCAATTCCTGTTTTTAAGGGATGAGACAATATCACATGTGGAATAAGTTATTATATCAAACGAGCACATGCCTGTAAATATTTATAAACTGATAATGCCAAGTGTCTTACTCAAGCCACACTTCTTGCTTAACTATAGGCCAGGAGTTAGCAAATTATAGCCCCCAAGTAAAATTTAGCTGCAGTTTGTCAATGTAAAGCAACAACAACACCACATTATATTGAGATACAGCAACGGTTCTTCCTCTGTTCATGGTCTGTAACTACACTTGGACAGAGTAATTGTCACTGAAAGCATCTGGAAAATGTATGCTCTCAGGACCTTTACATAAGAGTTCATTGTCTCTTGCTCGATCCATATATCAAACTTCTTCCTTTTATTTCTTGTTAAATGTTGAAAGAAAATGTAGAACCCAAAATTTTCAAAACCACATTTGTCTTTCCTCTAAAACCTGCTCTGATCCAGCTGACATTTAGGCTGATGGTGCTACATTTTCCACTTTTCACAGATTCAGGAATAATTTGTTCATTTCTTGGCCCTTTCACATACTGCTTCCCATCTATCAGTTTCCTACTGCCTCTTTCCAAATCTCTAGACCTCACGATCTCGTCAGCTTAAACCATTATAATATTTAACTGAATCTCTGTCCTAGTCCTCTGCTTGGGAATCCTTCTTCTTATTTATTGCTATTTTTATTATGTTTTATTAGATAGTTTTTATTTAGAATAACTTTTAATTTACACATATTTTCATCATATTCTTCCCCTCCCACAAGTCCATCCAGATCCAATTTAAATGAAACAACCACACATCTTCAAAGTGAAAACCGATAAATCAATACAATGTTTCAAATCATAGCAGGATTCCAAGAAAAAGTGAAATTCTGGCTTAAATTTCGGCGAACAACTTTATGTAATGATATGACACACTGCCTAAGCAAGTCTTGTGAGGAGTGAAAGATAAAGAGCTTTTCTCTTTATTTGACACAAAAACATTTGAAAACATGTCAAAGTCATGGAAAATAATATTTACGGATCCTTATTACTCCATTTTCAGCTGCAATATCACATTCAAGTTAAGGAAAATTTGACCATGTCAAACTTACTAAACTTTTGTTGGTTCCAGTTTCCTAGAGAAAAACATCCTCAACTTACAACCATGCCTTGTTCTTGTCCTCTCTTTTTGGCCTGACCTATATTTGTGAGCAAATGTTTTGAAAACTGAAGAACACTGAAGGAAAATTGGACCCAAAATATCTGACAAGAACCTTGAGTAATCACTGAGAATTTCAACTCTTCTTTTAAGCCAACTACTGAAGCATTAGTTTCTCAAATACAATGTCAAATATCCCACTTGTTTTATACTTTCTTCTTTTAAATTTAAATTTAAATGGAATTGTATTATTTAGACACGATCATTTTCTTTATTAGTGATCACAAACATAGAACCCGCATAATGATTTTAAAGATTATTAATGGAGCCAGATACGGTGATACACGTCTTTAAGAAACCTCACATCATATATAGTATAAGAACTGAAGAACAAAGTAACAATATAGAAGTTGTTTTAAGACCAAATAGCAATTCTGCAGCGGAAAATTACAGTAACTAAGGCTATGCCTGGTGACATAAACCTTTAATCCAAGCACTTGGGAAACTGAGGCAAGTGGATCGCTGTGAACTTAAGGCAAGCCTGGTCTCCATGAGAAATTCCAGGATATCCAGGGCTACATAATAGACTCTGTCTCAAAAGAATTATAATAACTAAAACAAAATCTTACTAGCAATTTCTGAAAGCACAGTAGAACAGGCTTAATAAAGAATCGAAACATTTAGAGAAAGTGTTTCCACTTTATAAGTTTTGGTTTTATGTGGGGGTTGTGTTGTTTGTTTGTGTTTTTGCATAGCCTGCTACTAGCCATAACTGGCATGACTACAGCGTTACAGAGTTGCTACTGGGAGTTTAGCTTTCCACATGAACCAGGAATGCTGAGGTCATGATAGACTCTGACCAGTGAATAAATTTAATGCTATACCATAAAGCTTCCACCAGGAATCTTCCAGAATGTGCAAAAGGTGCCACTTCTTTTGCAATATACTTCTGATCCACTGTGGTCACGTGCATGGCTGTCAGTGTGTAGGCACTCTCAGACACCGAGTTCGAAGCTGCTCAGTTTCAAAGCCATCAAAGAGCTCGAGTGAGAGAAATAGAAACAATCCAAGTTAAAAAACAAAGAAGCCACAGTTTGTTGGTGTTTGCTATTTTAAAGGCTTTACGAACAGCTAAAAGCCTTGAGGTACCATCTACTAGCAAATCTACTAGATAGTAGACCAATTTTGTGGAGAAGCAGATTTTCAGAGGTTCTTATCTGTTACAGAATGGCTAGGAAAAGACTAGAGTAAAGCATTTCAGTTTTCAGCCATAGCAGGAAAAAAGCTACGCTGTTTTAAAATGCTGGCTTTCTGGGCCGTTCTGCCAGGAAAAACTCTGACTCTTTCAAGCGGGCAGTCCGGACTATGGAAACACTGTTGCAGTTTGCTTCCTGGCAAGGACCTTGAAACAGCCATAGGAGCTTTTGAGTGTTGTCTTCTCCATATTAGCAAATTAAAGACCCACATGGTCAGAAGGAGAGAGATATACAGTAAAGAGAGGTTCAAAGGAAAAAAAAAAAACCTCTAAATGGTTTAAAGTCCTTAGAAATGAAAAGAAAGAGAGAGAGAGAGAGAGAGAGAGAGAGAGAGAGAGAAAGAAAGAAAGAAAGAAAGAAAGAAAGAAAGAAAGAACGAAAGAAAGAAAGAAAGAAAGAAGTTGGGTGTGGTGGTACACACCTTTAATCCCAAGGCTTGGGAGGCAGAGGCAGACAGACCTCTGTAAATTCAAGGTGTGCTGGCAGACACCTTTAATCCCAGCACTAGGGAGGCAGAGACAGACGGATCTCTGGGAGTTCAAGGATAGCCTGGTCTACAGAGGGAGTTCCAGGACAAACATATGCAGAGAACCTGTCTCAAAAAGCCAAAAGTTAAAAGTAAAAATAAAAGAAATAGAAGTTAAAATAAAGCCATGTAAAGATGGAAAATACACAGAGAATCTTGATACTGTATGCTATTATGCTGTCTTTAAATTGTTTAAATGCTGAGGAAGGAGCAACAGCTGCTAAAAGTTATTTGCTTATAAATGCTGCAGAATTAATCCAAGTTAGGTATTTATATCTTGGCTTCAAAATTGAAGTCAAAAGGTATGTTACCTTGGAGAAGAGATTTTGCTTTTGTTTCCACAGAAAATGAGAGGCTGTGGATTTATTCAGAGTTAAGAAAAATTACCTTTGATCAAGGAAGGCCGCCTGAAAAATCTCTGGTAGGAGCAGATGGCCCAGATGTCCGAGTTCTTCCTCCAGAACAGATTCAAGATGCTGCCTGAGATGATCAAGACTCACAGGATACTTCAGTCAGGATTTGATCATAACTCTAAAATTTTCTTTAGGTCCCCATAAGATTATCAGTGCCCCCAACCAGCTGGAAGTAGGTTGGAATACTACACCCACATTCCCAAAAAATGGACTATGGATATTTTCCTTTGTTTTTTAAAAAAGGAGGGGGAAGTGGTGCGGGAGAATTGTCTGTATTCTGTCAATCATGTTTTAAATAAACGCTGATTGGCCAGGCAAGAGGTATAGGCAGGAAAACCAGACAGGAAGTGGAAATGATGCAAAGAGAGCAGGAGAATTCTGGGGAGGAGGAAGTTGATTCCTCCCACTCCTGCCCAAATCACCAAAGCAGCAGGATGTGATCTGCCCCACTGAAAAAGGTACTGAGCCACATGGCTAAAATAGATCAGAAAAATGGGCTAATCAAGATATGAGCGTTAGCTAATAAGTAGCCTGAACTAATGGGACAATCAGCTTTATAACTTACAGAGATTTCTGTGCAATTTTTCTCTAAGACTAAACAGCTGGGAGAACTTGGCAGGACAAAAATCCCAACAAGCAGGCCCCCCTCATGTTACACTTATCAATCCAAGATTGGGAGGTTTGGGCAGAAGAACTGGGAAACATTCTTTCCAAAAGTATTTCCTCAGTAAAGAATGGAATTCTGGAGTTGTCAGAAAACACAAAATCAAAAGTTATTATAAAATAAAAGTCATTCCAAGGATGGTAGCCAAAAACTTAAACTTCAACTGAAGTTTGATCTACAGTTTTTACTTTTCTTAAGCAAATTTTTGTCACTTCTGTTATATGAAAGCATGTAACAGAATATGGTGATTAAAACTATATCTATATATAACTATATATAAATATACATTACACACAAATATATGCATGCACGCACACACATGTACATGTGATCCCCACACACAGAAGTATCTGATATTTTAATGTGAATGGGTGTTTTGCCTGCATGAATGTCTGTGCACCATGTGTGTGCCTGGTGCCTTGTACTACAATATTTTGTACTATCCCCTACAAGCAAAAGAATCAAACTCAAGTTCTAAGGCTAATTTATGCTGAGAGATACCCAGGAGTTTTCATATTTTTATTGAATTTGGCAGGAGAGATGACATGGTCTCTGTCTCTGGCAACAAATGTTTGGTAAATATTCAGCAAATATTTACCAAAATGAAATAAGGGAAGTAGTCAGGTAATAATCCCAGCACACAAGCAGCGGAGACAAGGATTTCCTCAAGTTCAAAGTCAAGTTGCTCTAGACAGTTAGTTCCTGTCAAGAAAATAATAGTAATAATAATAAGGGAGCAAAACTTTAA
This sequence comes from Myodes glareolus, assembly GCF_982192425.1. Classification (NCBI taxonomy): domain Eukaryota; kingdom Metazoa; phylum Chordata; class Mammalia; order Rodentia; family Cricetidae; genus Myodes; species Myodes glareolus. Next base: position 50,384,135 of record NC_142029.1, on the reverse strand, counting down.
ATAAAAATATTTATTTCCAAGTTTCTTTATATTAACCACAAATTTATCACAGTGACAATATTTAAATTTTTATATAGGTAATAAAAGTTATAAATTATTTATATATAAATTACTAATTATTTATTGTATCACATCAAAGATATCTTAAAACTTTAGTTAGCTGATTTTCCATTTCAAGGGCATAAATAATTGTGAAAATCATATCTTGGTATCTACAACATCTCTTGAAAATTATTGTTCTACCTATATTATGTTATAGCTTTCTGAAGAATGTTGAGAATAGAGTGTTAGGAAAGACAGACTTTGAATGAAATGCACACCAATGGAATTTTGAAAAATCAAGAGGTTTCAAAACAATTATCAAAAAGTAAAGCACTGTGTTCCAAATTTGAATAAGGTAAAGCAAAAGAGGAAAAGCCAAGCTCCTTTAGAGGAAAAGCAAGAAGGCAATTAGAAGTTACTAGAAGTTCAAGAGAAGAAAAGCAATCCAATCATGGTACAAAAGAGCAACTTGGCAACCTTAGGTAATCATGGGTTCTAAAAATTAGACAGTAGGAAATAAGGGGTTAGGAATTTTTTGTCAGGTTGAGAAGTCAATAGGATATCTGTGGAGATTGTCATAAGTTATTAGACAATTCAAGGATGTTAGTACCAATTAAGGAAAATTCTCTTTAAATATGGAAGATGAATTGATAAAAGCAGACACAAATCAATGTAGAAGTACCTACGCCGGGTGTCTGCTGCCCAGAGAGAACTAGGGTGACAACAGAGAAGGAAAAGAGAAGGAAAGAAGGGAACTAGAATTGGAAGGCTACAGTTCTCCAATGTAAGCAACAAGGTCAAAGCTACTCTGCCAGTTGGGTTCATGACAAGAAGGAAAACACTCACTCTAAAGCTGAGGAGACCTTAACTTCTACTTAACAATTTCAGTAAACGAAGAAAAGCCATAAGTTAAATCAAACCTGAGAACAGAGAGCTGAGGAATTTTTCATAATAAGCAGTGATAACAGAACCTAAGCCAGTGTGTTTGACTCTGTCTGCTGCTCTTTGGGGATCATACTCTCTTACTCAAGATCCTCTTGTTGTTGTTGTTGTTCTTAAATTTCAGCTGAAAACAATGCACAGTACAATGTCATCTTCTAGGTATCAAAACAATTACCTAGTTCACTGAACTTTCACAACTGAGCCCCTAAACACAAGAGAGCAGTGGTGTCTCTTCTCAGTATAAAGCCTCTAACATATTTTACAGGGAGAAAACCTTACTTAGTTTTATTTAACATTACTCTGACGAGCGTTTCCACAACTTTGAAGTTTGAAGGAACAGAATACCAATATAAAAGAGATAGAATGACAAATGTATGAGAGCGAATGCCATAAACTCCAGCACTCATGAATTAGCAGGAAGAACAAAGGCCTGTGGTCTGGGAAACTGAGAGGCGGGCAAGGCATGGAGAGCACATGTAAGCTGTGCATCATCTCGCTTCAGAGAAGAGGGGAGGAGAGCTGGAAGGGGTGGCGTGTCATGTGACTGAAGATCTTCCTGAATGCGTGGTTAAGAACAGACACAGTCACATGGTGCTTTGGAATGAGAAGAAAGCCCTTTAATAACAGATTTTAGTTCAGAGGATACATATTAATTCTGAAAGACTCTAAGAAAAGAGACTTGACAGGAACCGACATTGGTTGTGTGAGTTGAAAATTACCTGGGAGACAAGATACAGAAAAGCTTTGTAAATCAGAACTAGAATTCTCCTGCTCTTTAAATTATAGGTCACAGAAATATTTGATTTAACCAGGCGCTAATGGTGCCAGCCTGTCAGGCTGAAGATTGCTTACACGAGTTGCTTACAATGCAAAATAATCATCCTGTTAAAATTAAGAAGGTTTAAAATGCATTTCCTTTTGATGGAATTAAGAAAGTCCTAATATTTAGAAAAAGGAAGCTAATATTAATTTTCTGAAGAGATAGACCTGCTTTAAATATATTTAAATAACAAAAGAACAATTTTTATCTTTACCTTAGAATTTGGGAAGGTGAAAGGAGTGTGGAAAAATTTTTTTAATATTTGCAAGCATTTGATAAATGTTAAAGGGTTGTTGTTCCTTGCACTTATCAACGTGCTTAAGGAGTAATTGCTGAAGTGAGAGGGAGCAGGAAGGATGAACAGAGCATTCTGAATGCCTTTGCAAACCGACCTTGGCCTGTTTCATATGTCACCACCCTCTTTCAGAAAGCCCACCGTTCCTTTATATCCACATATAGTGTAAGGAAGAACTACTAGAACATTCTGTGGACTATAAAAACTAGAAAGGTCAAAACCACTTAGCGATACATTTCCTACCTCCTGTGCTGTCTGCCTGAGGCAGCAAATAACTGAGAACAGACACGCCAAACACTGGGAACTAAATTCAGAGCAGGCTGTCATTGGAGCTTTTAGCTCAAGATATCTTTGCTATGATAATCTATTATCTACTTGCTCGTATTATTTATATTCGCAGAGAGTTTATTTTAGTTTCTGGGCCTCTTCTTTTGAGCATCCCAAAGCAAACTTCCTTTTTCAGACTAATCATTGGTCCCTGTGCTGAGGACGACTCGGAGAGCTGCAGCCCTGAGTGAGCTCTTTGCACAGAAGAGGTTTATACACTCTAACCCAGGTCTAACCCAGGCATGATTCCCAAAATAAGAAAGAGTCAAGGAATATCCTAAATCAAAATTTCTTTAAAACTTCTTGTCTCATTTTAAATTGTCAATTGGTTTTATACTCTCTTACTATAATATATCTAGGCTCAATCTACAATAATTCTGCCTCAAATTACTTCCCACAGTGGCACATTAATGTGCCCACAAAACATGTTGCTTTTCATACCACAGTATTCAGCACCACAGCTACCCAAAGGTGAAATATACTGAGCTTTTTTTCCCCCAATATGCTGAAGATCTGAGCACAGTGCACCTGAACATGAGATCTACTTGATCCTTTACAAACCTTTCTACAATGCAACCTTTTTGAAGATGATTATACTAGCAAATAAATCTCATCTAAGGAGAGTTTGACACTAGAGAGAAAATATTCCCCAGAATAAATGAAAAATGACATTTTTTTCACATGATAAGTCTATTCAGATCATCAACCCGACTGAACTCAAAGCGGACAGGAAGCACCCATGAGTGGGAATAATGTACTGCAATCAAATTCAGGTTCTGATTTCTTCAGTGAGGTGCTCATGCAGGGTTCCCTCTGCTGACTCCTCCCTATCTACATACATCTCTTAATGAAGGTCATGCAACCTTCTAATATTAACAGGTTCATTAGGAAAGATTTTAAATTATCTAAGCAGGTTTTCCTCCTAAATTGATGATTAATGCCATTAATCAACGGAGAGTTTCCTCGCAGGTCTACTAAACAGATATATCTGGAAGAAAATGCATTGTTTTTAACAGAGAAAAGTGCACATATTCCTGGTTAGTAATGAGGTATTTACTATGCATTTTAAGCAGCTATGTTGTCAAATGGAAAGAAATTTAAATTACACGAAATTACATTTTAACAAACTCTCCTCTGCTTTGTTATAATAACATATCCTATGATTGAGGGTGACTGCTCAGGCACCCACCAGCAACCTCACATTGCATTTTCTTTCTTTTCTTTTCTTCAGTTTCTATGATGGACAATCCTCCCCAAACGCTTTTGTTACCTGTTTCTTTTCCTATCTGTGTGCAACTCATTTCATCCTTAGGCCATAACCTCCTAATTCTCGGGAAAGAAACAGTGCCATTCAGAAATTATTCATCTCAAATTTTCCTGCATGTTCAAAAATTTATCTTTAAACAGACCCAGTTTGCTTAATCTTTATATAAAATATTACTGCACCTTAGCAGCCTTTTGTGTTCTGTTTTTTAAAATCTGAGGTGGGGGGTCATTGGTTATGACCTAATACATCCGTGCATAAATATAATACTCACAAACGAAAACTCAATTTCAAGTACAGCTTGGCCTCCAAGAAACAGAAGCTGGGCTTCTGAGAAGGAGGGTTCCTGCTTCCAGACCCGAGTTGGGGAAGAGGGGGAGACCCAGGAAGGAGTTATCAGGAGACAATAACTAACACTACTACTATAGCTTTCCCTCTTTCCTAGCTTAATTAACCAAGAGTAATGAGATCTATGTCTACAGAGTTGTCTTAAAAACTTTTCTAACAGAAGTTATCCTGGCAAAGTAACATAACTTAATTCTGCTTTCTTTTTAATTCAGTCAGCTGTCACTAAGAATGGGGTGTAAGTGGGACTTCATCACCTATTAAGAATTCAGTTCTGGTTCCCGATCACCTCTGTTAATACACGGGCAATCTTGGAAGCCTTTCACTGTAATGATGCTGTGCTCGAATAATCATGTTGAGAACAGGAAAAATGAAATCTAAATCTCTTTATTCCCACATGATCTTGACTGCTGTTTGATAATCAGATAGTGAGTCAGGTACAGGTGACATTAACATCTGACATCATCTGCATCTTTATTTTAACCAAACCCCTTCCTGAATTCTAAAATTACCGACTCGGCTTGGTTAAAACAGCTTTGAGCCTTACAGAGAGTCAGCAGGACCCTAGGGGAAGCACTCACCATCATTTCCTTTTTTGTTCTACAGAGGTTAGCTAAATAAGGTGCATGACACTAACATTTGAAAATGAATCCTCAGCTATTTTATTTTAGATTCTTCTGCTTTCCTTGCTCATTCACAACAATGTTTTTAATGAGAGATTGCTGTTCAGATTTACGCCATTGAATGCTTTGGACTTCGACTATGTGATTCCACACATTTTACTTTGTACTCTTCTGACTGCTGTTATTAAGAAGTAATGTTCTCAGGAAATCTCCCATTGTAGCTCAGAGCCAATCATTACAGTTGAAAGCATCCCAGGCATCAAATGATAATGTCAAAAGTGAATTACAGCTTTCAAAATAAATTATTGTTGGGCTACACTACACTGTGGAAGTAGTATACTTTTCAATCAGGGTTTGCAGTCACGTTCAATCGCTTTTTGAAAGACTTTTAAGATGTTAACTTGCCAAATATTTTCAGGAATTTCAGTGGTCCTGGATTTTTGCCATCCAGTCTCAAATGTCAGTTGAACTATCTAGGAAGTCAATCAAAGCAAAAGAAGTGGAAGAGCCTTGCTGTGGTGCTATTAATTATGATTATATCTATTTATTCAGTATTCTATTTTTTGCTTTACTCAAACAACATTATTAAAATGTAATTCACACACCACACAGTATGTACACTTAAAGGGTTCAGCTCAATGGTTTCTTAGTATATTAACACAATGATGAAACTATTATTACATCTAATTCTAGAACATTTTCATTACACAAAGAGAAATCCTACTTCCATCCAAGAACCATCACATCTCAGTCTCAATAGTCTTCCTGTCTGATGTAACCAGCAATCTATTTTCTTCCCTCTACAGATTTTATGGGCACTTTTTATAAAGGAAATCATACAATATATGTTCTTTTGAGAGAGTTGTTAAGCAATACACACAAAGTCTGTGGGAGCTCAGCCAGCAGTAGTAGAAGAAAAGGAAATCTAAGTGCTACTGGAACTCCAGCCCTGGAGAGGCTGAGCAAGGAAGGACAATCTGATCTGGAATTTGATGTCAGACTAGACTCATAGTAAGAACTTGTTTCAAAAAAAATAAATTAAAAAATAAAAGCTACCCTCAAAGAGATTAACTGTTCTCCATTTTATCTTACTGCCAAATAGTCTCTCACTTGCATTGTTTCAAAGAGCAGGATGCTTAAGAAAATCAAAAAAAGAATAAGGAAGCATGACACATATCTGACAAAGGATACATGCCTTAGACATTGGAGCATTCAGAAATATGTATAAATATGTATTCTTTCATGTGTTTATACATTTTTATTAAAACAAAGAAATGTGCTGGATAGGTTATGGGCCTCTGCTGAACAGGTTGGTAGACTGCCAGTTCTTCAAACTAGTATCGTTCCTTAGTGGTGGCCCTGTTTGCTTTCCTTTGCCACACTCCTGAAATTTCATATCTTCACTGTTGATATATAACTTCTCTCCACCTTCCTGTACTTAAGAGACCTTTCAAGAGTGGAATTTTCCTTTGCATATGATATTGTCTGTCTTTTCATTGGACATGTCTAGCTGAACTTGTAGCTATTCTCTTCTTTGTATTTAAGAAACACTTCTTGTACCTTTGACATGACCTTATACATATACAAAGCCTATTTCCTGATGAGTTCACAGTCTTGGCTCCGGAAAGTTGTGACACAAACACAACCCACAAATGAACACAATTCAGCTCTCTACAACCCCCAAATACCATTTAGAAAACATGGGTGTCTTTGCCATACTTCTCTCTCTTGCCTTCTGAACTACCAAGAGAATGTCATCTTTTTTCAGACTACATGCCTCTGTCTCATTTAAGAATCCTTTCTCCTATACACAAACTATATATTTCAGACACCTTTAGAACTGCACCCTGGGACATTCCCTCAACTGGACCCCTAGGCTGTTACATCTGTACCAAATTTAAAACAATCTCATGTATGCTCCCATCAGACGTCTCTGTGGAGCTTACTTTGCTCTCCCCAGCTACTGAAGCATCAGTGGCTGATGGTATTTCTAAGGCAAGGCTGCTAAAAGTAAGCCAGTGTTTGCTTCCCATATTTGTTCCTTCAGGTATCATTGATTTCTCAACAAAGGTTCCAGTCACCCAGAATTTTGATTTAATGGCACAAATCTTGAAGTGGTTGAATTCTGTACTATAAGTCACTTTGCATCAGCTGCTTCCATAAACCCCCATGACTAATGACAAACTTCTCTCTCTTAGATTTTAGTACACGCTGTTTTTTAGTTCTGTTCATTGCATCTATTTAGCCTGACACCAATTTATTCCAAATCACAAGTATATCCTACCTGTAGGACGATAAAGTCTTGTTCAATAATTTTAATCTCCAAATTTTCATGATTTTTCAATGCATTCTTTATCAGCTTATACTTTGAAAAAATTATGTATTTGACTATTTAAGTTTGGCATAAAACCATTCAATAGATTTTTTCCCCTGTTGTTAGAATAGAACTCCAAATATTTTCATGGTATTCAAAGATTCTTGACAAATTTTGCACCCTTGACGCTTCCTGGTTTTCAAGGTTTGTTTGAATATTCTAACTTCCTTTCTGTTTCTCGTAAAACTATGTTCTCATGTTTCTCACATGTGCACTGTATCATTCTTTATTTGCCAAACTTCTACTTCAAGTTTTTACCTAAACTGCACCTTTTTACTTAAATCTTTTCTAATTGCCAACCATTATTAAATTAGCCTTTCTGTTACATTCTTTCTTAAAGTCTAACGCTTTTCCTCACAGCAAGTATCCTAATGTAAAGTTATATTTGTTTTGTTTCAAATGTGTGATAGTTAACCTTTAAGGGCAAAGTTTAAAATGGATTGCAAATTAGTCTATGCTAACTTTAATCTTGACCTTGCCATTCACTATCTTGAAGATGATGAGTGATTTAAGATGTTGCTGGGCCTGATGGCCCTTGTCTTTAATCCCCACACTAAGGAGGCAGAGGCAGGAGGATCACTGAGTTCAAGGACAGCCTAGTCTACAGAGCTAAGTCCAGGACAGCTAGGACTACACAGAGAAATCCTGTCTCAAAACAGCAACAGCAACAATAATAATAAATAACTAATGATAAAGGATTTAAACCCCAAATTAAACATTTAATGTTGTCTGTAGTTAATCTTTATGTTTTAAAAAACATTTTACTTAGTAATAAGTCAAAATTATACTGTAATCTTCTAACATACACTACAATGTGTCTAATGACAAAAATTGTAGAAGGCCACATAAAATGTTATATATATATATATATATATATATATATATATATATATATATTATGCCTCATTGGAGAAGTAGGTACTTTCTTAGCACAATGTCTATTCTCTAACTAAATATTGCATGCTAAAATTCAAGCCATATCAGTGGGTTATACTTTAATACTTTATGATGTCACATTTTATTTTCTACCTACTACAGGACACACTTTTAGACATCTCCAACCTACTACCTGTGAACCACTGTGCCCCATGATAGCTACAAATGAGGCAAAATCATAAACTTATTCAAAACACTGTGAGATGTTTTTGAAATTATTATTTTTGTATGCATGTGTGAACAAATATACATACGTGTGAATACATATTTATGTGTGTACGTTTGTTATATATGTGTGCATGTATGTGTGTGCACATAGAGATGTCAGAGAACATATCTGGAATCTTCATTAATCACCCTCCACCTGACTTTTTGAGACAGGATCTTACTGAATCTGGATCTCGTTAATTTCAGTAGGCTGTTTGGTCAGCAAGTCCCCAAGAATTTTCTTGTATTAACCTTGCCAGCACTGGAATTCCAGTACATTCACTGTAGGCAGGTTGTTTTTGTTTTGTTTTGATTTTTTAACATGGGTGCTGGGATCAAAGCTTAGTCCTCAGAGAGGCAAGCACTTTACCAACTGAGCCAACTTCCCAGTTCTAGAAATTATTTTTTTACTCAATTATATATTCCTCAGATGTGAATTTTGTAGGTGTTGATGTTCTATTGTGAAATCCAGACGTTGGACACTTAATTATAAACCTTTAATTTAATTTTTTTTGCAACTCATACCTAGTAGTTTGTAAATGTGGTCAGTTTACCAAATTAAAAAAAAAGTAAAATGGGAAAAGAAAAGACAAGGAGAAAGAAAATTTTATCTTCAGTTGCTGTGTCTGAGCATGAAGTTGATTAGGCATTTCTTTTCCTTAAGAGATATATGAGTACGCAGAGTACCCGTCTGTACTCGTTTAGGCCTTTCATTTGTAATACTCCATATTACATGAGAGCACATCCATTTGAATCTCTTTAATATTCATGATCCTCTCACCAGTCTGAGCAAAAGAGCTAAAGCATTTGATAGCAATCTGAGGAACTTGATTAACAATGCACTAATCATCAGTGCCATTGACCTGATTCAAAAATGTTTTCAATTCATCCATCACTTTTATAACCAAAGATGATTGCATTACTTCACCACTTTTTTATTTAAATAAAGCCCCATGAGCTGAAAATATCAAGCTATTTCCACTAAATGCACCTTGCAACCAATTTAATTTATTTTTAAACTAAGTTCTAAAGTGACCTGTAATAACCAATTAGAACAGGAACAGAAGAAACCAGAGAACAAGCGGTCTGAAGTGAAATCAATTCACTTTGACTTCACATTGCTAAATATTAAATTGTACCAAAGAATTAATTTTGCAATAAATTGTTATTGTTGTTAACAAAAATTCAACTAAAGGATATTACTAGGTGTAATTAGCCATATATCAAAATGCATTGAATATGGAATGTGAGCTATAATTATGCACAAAATTGCCTTTCATTCAAATGTTAATTTTAAGGATCTGATTTTTGTAAGCTTAACTCAGTTTTTTCCATTTGTAACATATCCTAAAAATATAGTAGTGGTGTAGTAGAACATGTAGTAACTTGGAAGCATAAATACATATCAGCTTATAGTGTTGAGCTACAGTATTATCTATCACTTTGAGGTTTATAGAAGAATGCAGGGTGATGGAGAGCTGGGACAACTTACTCTTTGCCAAATGTCATGGGACCTTAACTTTATTGGTAACCTTGCACAAGAACATGTGTATTTAGAAAGAAAAAAATACTCATGAAAGTGATTGCATTTGAGACAAACAACAGTATCATTTATTGAAACTTCTTTTTATATCAAAAGATATCAAAAGAGGTAATTTGCTTGTTCTTGTGCCCATTATCTTCCTCACTTTTGAAATACCATCCATATTTATTATCACATCCAGCAGCATACTTCTTGCAGCGTTTCAAATAGAAATTGGCTTTTGTTCAACACAATTTATTACTCACTTAACTTTTCCTGAAATATGATGAGAAGAACACTTTAGGTAACATTTAATGTATTTAAAATATCATACAACTTCATATAGTATAACTGACTACAGTTATTTCAGATTTCAAGGTGAGAAACAATTTTCAGATAATGAAATCATTTTATTGATGATTTCCCAAAATCTACATGTAATTGCTTGGAAAGTAAACAGAATAAGGTAATTGGTTAGGCGTTTAAGTTTCTAAAGTAACCAAAGCCTGGCTTTTCTGGAATTATAACATTTCAGCCTTTTTGGAATAATTATAAAAATAAATATACAATATTTAAAATTATTTTTACTTTACTTATTATTACTATTAGGTGTGTGTGTGTGTGTGTGTGTGAAAGAGAGAGAGAGAAAGAGAAAGAGAGAAAGCGAGACAGACAGATACACAGTGGGAGAAAGTACAGGTACGCAGCATGCCATGAGCCACAGGAACAATGCCGATGGGAACATCAAGTGACAACTTTGGGAGTAAATTCTCTACTTCCACCATGGGTTCTAGGGAGCATATTTTTCTTTCTTGCTTTTAGATCAGCTAAAATAAAATCTCACTATAAATTTTCTATTCACATAAGCTTACATAATAAATATTACTGTTAGCTTTTAATTTACAACTGCAATGATTTGTAATTACAATAACATAATCAAAATATAATGATAATTATTTTAAAGAGATTTTTTAATGATAAAATTTAAGTACCAAATACTGGCCTTTCAGAGTCAATGGTTATTAGACAACACATTGTTTTTTAACATTCCCAGAAGTATAAAAGCCTTTGAAGCCAGATGCTGCTGGTGCAAGCTTTTAATACCATCACTTGGGAGGCTGAGGCAAGTGAAACTCTGTGAGTTTGAGGCCACCCTGGTCTACAAAGTAGAGAGAGTTTCAGGACAGCACCCAGGGCTTTTACGCAAAGAATCCCTTCCTCAAAAAAAGTTTTTAAAAAAGAGCTAACTAATATAGATGAGGACAGGTTTTATTATTTGCTTAGTGAGCCATATATCCACGTTTTTACACTTATTTAAAAAATGTGAGTTGTACATTGGAGGAAATTTCCTCGACAAAACATGTTTATATTTTAATTGCAAAATGAAAACCATAAAAGCATTAAAATTCTACCTAACACTTTAAGTATTAGTAAATATTGGAAGGTTAAACATTGCATAAGACACTAAATGAATTTTTCTTTAATTCCCACATTGTTCTATGCATAAGAGTTAAAGATATGTTAAGAATGTTAGAGTGGTACGGGAGAATTATCTGTATTCTGTCAGTCTGTTTTAAATAAATGCTGATTGGCCAGGCAGGAAGTATAGGTGGGTCAACCAGACAGGAAGTAGAGGCAGGGCGAGGAGAACAGGAGATTTCTGGGAAGAAGGAAGCCCATTCCTCCCAGTCTTGTCTCAACCACCTAAGAAGCAAGATGTGATCTGTCCTGCTAAAATAGGTACTGAGCCATGTGGCTAACATAGATATAAACAATGGGTTAATATAAGCTACAAGAGCTAATAAGAAGCCTGAACTAATGGGCCAATCAGTTTATAATTAATGCAGACACTCTGTGTGGTTTTCCTTGGGGCTTACCGGCTGTGGGAACTGGACAGGCTGAAAACCCCAACTAACAGGCCCCCATTTTACATAAGAGAAAATTATGCAAATTACTCAATAAAGTTTTAACATTTTCCTAAAATAGGATTATGCTATTGTTGCTTTGTAAAAAGTAATAAAATACTTTGATAACAACTATGTTTCCATATCTAGTAAGATGGCTATGTGCTTTTTTTTTGTTCAGTTTGTTCATATATTGTATTACATTTACTGATTTTTGTATGTTAAACAAACCATCCCTGCATCTCTGGAAAGAAGTCTATTTGATCACGATGAATACCATAAAGTTGGTATGCAAATATTTTATACATACATACATGTATATAACAGAAATTGGTCTGCAATTCTCTTTTCTTTGTTGAAAATTTATATGGTCTAGGTATCTGTGGGTATCTGTGGACTCATAAAATGCATTGGTCAAGATGCCTTTTATTTGTATTTTGTGGAACAACTTGAGGAGTACTGGCATTAAATATTATTTGAAGGTCTGATAGAATTCTGTGCTAAAACTACCTGGCCTTGGGCTTTGTTTTAGTTGAGAGATTTTAATGTCAGCTTCTTTTTCCCTAGAAGTTATAGGCCCATTCAAATTGTTTATCTGAGCTTGATTTAACTTTGGTAAGTGCTCCCTGTCAAGAAAATTATACATTTATTTTACATTTTCCAATTTGGTAACTTATAGGTTTTTAAATTATGCTCTTATGATTCTTTAGTTTTCCTTGGTGTCTGCTTTTGTGTCTCCCTTTTCATTTCTGATTTTGTTAATTTAAATATTCTCTCTCTGTTTTTTAGTTATTTTGGATAAAGGTTTGTCTGACTTGTTGATTTTCTCAAAGAACCAACTCTTTGTTTCATAGATACTTTGTGTTTTTCTCTTTGTTTCATTCTCCTGATTTCAGCCTTGAGTTTGATTATCTCTTGCCATCTACTACTCTTGAGTGTGATTTATTCTTTTTGTTCTAGAAGTATCAAGTATGCTGCTAAGTTGTCAGCATAGGAAGGAAGGAGAAAGATGGCTGGAATTGGGAGAGGCACTTAGGGGATGTTGGAAAAACCCAGCGCTGTGGAAACTTCCTGGAATCTCTGAAGCGGATTCCTAATGAGGACTCCTTGTAATGGGGGATAAGGAATCTCAATTAGCCATCTTTTGTAGCCAAAGTTTCCATTTGTACGACTGAGTTGTACTCCATTGAGTTATTGGCCAGGGGGTCCCATGGAAATCTCCACACAACCCAACCTGATGCTGTGCCAAAGGATTGCAGCTCCAAAAACTGACAGCAGGGCTGAATTGCAGAGGATCACATCTGCATACCTCATTGAATATAGAGAGGTGGACCTCTGCCTGCATAGATCCATCACCTCTATGTTCTAGTCTCTGTGGTATAGAAAGACATTCTACATGTTACGTATACAGGAATCTGGAGGTAGCACAATTAATAAAAACCCAGAGACATTTATTGGGGTTTAATCTGAAGGTCCAAAAAGCAAAACAGCCAGTCACAGGCTCTTACCTCTACTTCAGTCCAAAATGGCGAACCTGCCTCCAGGAATTCTCAGAATGAGACTGAGTCTGAGAGCTGTCTCCTTCTGTCTTACATTTCTCTTTAGTGCTGGGATTAAATGTACCACTAATGTACCACTAATCTAGTGTGGCCCCTGGGATTAAGGGTGTGTGTCACTACTGCCTGGTCTGTAAGGCTGACCAGGATGACTGTTTCACTCTTTGATCTTCAGGCAAGCTTTATTTATTAAAATACAAATGAAATATCACTACACCAGGATGCCAACCCAGCCACAAAACATTCAATAAACTATCTATCCTACCGGTAAGATTTTCTAGAGCAATGATGTAGAATTTGTGGAAGTGACCAACCAATATCTGGTTTAGCTTGAGGCCAATGCTATGAGAGGGAACCAGTGTCTGACACTGCCTGGCTGGCCAGGAACTGGTGACAAAATAACCCAGAGACCTAGGGTAGAAGCAAAAATAAATAGAAAAAAAAAATCAATGAAATGATTCCTGATAAAAGTATGCTAAACTCATAGATCTGTTTCTTGTTCAGTCATGATAAGAGAGGCTTCCTCTGGTAGTAAACAAAAGCAGGTGCAGAGACCCACAGCCAGACATGATGCAGATAGTCCAAATTGAATGTCTCCTCTAGGTCCCTCCTTTCCAAGTTTGTGTGATCTCATGGAAGAGGGGGAGGTAAGATTGTAGGAGTCAGAGACGATGAAGAATACCAGGAGAACATAGCCCACTGAATAAACTAAGCAGGGCTCATATGAGTTCACAGAGACTGGCACAACAGTCACAGGATATGCATGGGTCTATACCAGGTCCTCTGTATATATTTTATGGATGTTATCTTGGTGGTGGTGTTGGGACTCCTAAGAGTGGGACTCTGACTCTTTTGCTTATTCTTGGGACTCTTTTCCTCCTATTGGATTGCCTTGTCTAACCTCAGATTGAGGGATTTTGCCTTGTCTTATTGCCATCTTGCTTTGTTGTGTTTGTTTTTTTGTATCTTAGAATCGTCCTGCTCCTTTCTGAAGGGAAACAGAAGGAGAGTGGAGATAGGGAGAAGGGAGGAGTGGATGGAGGGGGAACTGTGGTCATGGTGTATTCTATGAGAGAATTTATTTTCACAAAAGAACTAGTTGGTTTTACTTAACTGCACTAAAAAAATGCAGAAAATTTTTCAAGATACTCTTAAGTAATAAAAAAGGTTATTTAAACCTCCCTTTTCACTCCTCCAATTGCTTTCACATCATAGATAATCACTTTGTTGGTCATGAACTGAAGTAAGTGCTTTTTGTATAAATATCCCCTATATATGCAAGAAGCTTTTAAGAATGTCTGAATTTGAACTCTCTGTGGTTGAAATGATTCATGGCATGCAATAAAAACCCTGAAAATCCAGATTTGATCTACCACCAATTTGATTCACAACCAAAAAAGGAAGGAATAAGAAAAAAATTTCAAATAGTTTAGCAGAATCATCTACTCTTAGTAAAAACAAAACTAAGCCACCTAAAATGATATATTGAAATTGCAACAAATATATTACCTTCCTTATTCTTCTGTTTACAAAATTTGGAAACACAAACATTCCCTTTATATATGCATATACACAAATGAATGTTAATGAAATGACTAACACTCTTCTTTCATGTAAAGGAATGACAATCATCTAGATTACAATTATCTTGTCTACCATGGAATGTGAATTTAAACTACATATACACCAATTACGTCTTGAAAGTTCTAATTGATCGCAGCAAGCAAATGGAAAGGAGTACACCAAACTAGAAAGGCAGAAAATCAACCTGGTAGAGTCTAGGTGGTAGGGGAGGAAGGGAGGCAAATATTGCTCACAAAAATAAGATCCTAGCATAGAATGAAATTCAAGTTGATTGGTATGTGAATGGCTCTAACTTTCTGTTTTATAACTTTTAACCCATTTGAAATGTGCTAGAGGATAATTGTAAATAATTGTAAATATGGGGAGGCCATATGCTTTTGGACTCTTGGAGAATAAAATGATCCAGAACTCTGAGCTTTAATGCATTTTTCAGGAGAAGATTATGAATTGTCACACACTATGATATTTATATATGTAAATCAACTATTTGAATGTGCAAGCTAATTGTGTCTAGAAATGTCAGACTAATTATAAACTCTTATGCTGTATTTATTTGAATGTCCCCAAAGCTGTTTAAAACTAAAAATTTCAATTTAAAAAAGGTTGCTTTAGTTACCACAAAGAGAGCCTGTAATCTATACTTTTAATTGTCATGCGCATTGTGTCTCCACTAACACAGTTGTGAGTCAAAATGCTGTTCAAACTCCCCTGAAAAGCCTATCCAGAGACCTTCCAGCTTAGCTCAGAGTCACAAGTTACTTCTGGGTAGATATTTAATTCTCTTAATAGAACAAAAAGACCCACATACATCACTGTGGCATTCAGATCTTCTTAATCACCAAACAATACATTTTATTGCCTATGTATATTATTACCTTAGTATATAAATACAAACTTCAGATACTTAACTTAAAAGAAAATGCAGAAACTTAATTATATATGACTTGTTTATTTTACACATTTTCTAACTTTTTTCTTTCTTCACGAAATATAAATATTTCACTATTTTATTTGGTCTTTTGCATTATAAATGTTTAAGCTCTTTGTAAATAAATGTAGAGAAATTATTTCCACTATGACATTGAAGATATAAAACCAGACTCTAGAGATTTATTCAAAGTCTTGAGTATAAGTAAATTTGTTCACTGAAATAAATACTTGGAAAAATATGGGCATGATCGTCTTTGTGGTTTTCAACAATTTTGACACACACATACACACACATACAGATATATATATATATATATATATATATATATATATATATATATTAGAGCTTAACAGCTGACCTAAAGGTAAATAAAGCAGGGTAGAGAGTAAAAAGAACTCTTGCACTGAATATTAAAAAAAAATAAGCTCCACTTCTATAAATGGGTTAAACTATGCTCTCACAGTAACTTATATATTTTTCTTTAAAATTCATCTCTTTAAAGAACTATTATGTATAACTATTTATTTTCTATTATTTTGAGAAAGCATTGCTTAAATGGATGTAGTTTTATACCACAATATGTTTAAGTTGAATAGATTTAATTTTAGGGCCAGTCAAATGTGTAGTTGTCAAGCATTTAAGACTGAAATATATTGCCTTAACAAATGTTATTTTAGAGCTGTTTGCCTTTTAAATTCTAACACTCTGTATACGTATTTGTCGAGCACCATCAAGGCGGCTATTGTAGCTGGAGGCATTGGCATGAAGATGACTAAGGGGCTACATCATGTCAAATCCTCAAGCAGGAATTATTGCCTTTCTTGCCTCAGTTCTCAGCTGTATTATGTCACCAAATCACATCACGGTGTAATCAAAGATGAATAAAATATTTTTTTCTTTCCCTTAAATGCTTTTTCTGTCAATTACAATCAAAGGACATGATTTCAGGTCTGTCAGTTTGTGAGGCTTTTTCCTGCTGATGACTAAAGCTGTAATCTGCTAAATATAAAGTGAATCAGAAAAGTCTTCGAATGATTTTGCTATTAAGAATTTTTTTTCACCCACAGAGGACAAAAAGTAATTGGTCTTTAAAGAATGAAATCAAAGAATTTTAGGGTTTCTTTTTTTAATGATCCCCTTGGTTTTCTTTCTTTTATGCTCCCCTCCTCCTGCCTTAAATCTAAATCTTCAGTTGTAGCACTGGTAGGTTTGTCTAAAAAATACATGTAGTACTTCAATCAAAACTATATGGCTCTTTGTAAATATTTTATTAGTGCCTTGTCTTCATCCGTTCATAACTTTCTTGCCATATTATTATCAATTATGCCTGTGTGGCATTAACAGTAATTCTGCTGCAACTTCAACTTGTAGGCAGGTTTCTTGCTTGATTACATTATTAACCACAATCAAAAAACATTTTCCTGGAATTATTTTAGCGTGGTAGCTGGGATTGCTTTCTTTGATCTTCTTAGCATTATGTTACAATAGTTGGCTCTTCATTTACACTACAAATGCTGGTGAAAATGAAAGCATCATCTCTGCTAGCAATGCCAGACAAAGTAGAATACCTGGAACAGCAGTCTTTGCCAGCTGCTTTTCCAATGAAAATCAAACTGTTTATAATAAGGAGAAAGGATGCTTAGAATGCAAACGTTTATTTTCCATTGGATGGAGCTTTATGTAACAAGATGAACTTAGGACTTCTTTAACAATTATATTTCTCTTTGTTTCTATTTTTAACATCCTTGTATTTGTAAATCAAAGACCCTGTGCATCATACCAGGTATCATACATTTGTGCTAATTTCCAGATCTAGTTTCAGGAAAAGTAAGAATCTGGATGCCACATACGCTATCTCAATTCATTATCTACAGAATTTCCCATAAGTCCCTTTCATTCTCTCCTCTTTTACCTTACTTTCCACCTTCTTCATCAGTGAAATGCATAGCTCTCTTAATCGTCAAGTTATATGTATATATGTTCACATATATATAGTTATAAGTATAGATAGGGTGAGGGGGCTTCTATTTCTTAGACTAGAAAGAACTCATTAACATTTTCCAATAATTTGACAGAAACACACAAACGCAATTTCCAGGTTGAGAAAAAAGTGAGGAATCAAAACCTTTATGTATTCAGGTAAGAAATACAAATATTTAGTGTCATATCTCATTCTTGATGATAGTAATATTTTAAATATTATGTAAAATGATATCACAGAACAGAGAAATAAAATCAAGCTTCCTCTGAGGATTTTGGTTAACAAATAAGAGATTGCTCAATGCATTGCCAGACAGAATGAAAAGAAATTCATCCTTGTGTCATATGTCCTCGGTCTGAGACCATGAATCAAAGCTGACAGACATGTAGGTTCTACTTGCACGTGCTCTTAAAACACATAGAAGGTCAGAGTTCTGCTAGCAACCAACTAGTTTCAAAGCTAGAGAAATCATGCATCAAGTCATAAAAAAGTGTATATGAAACTTGGTACAACCAGTTTTAGAAATGAAAAACAAATGACCAACATGTTTCCTGACAGTAGAAGGCAGTATGCTGAAACTAAGCAAGCCAACTAGCAAGCTTTGCTGAAGCAAAGCAGAGGCCTGAAAAGGCACAGAATTGAGCTTCACACTCAGACACAAATGTCTACAAAGTGACAGTAACTTTCTTCTTAGAAAACATTAAATATATAATTAATATTAGAAGCCATAGTTCTAGAAAAAGAAATGTTTCCCGTAAGGCTAAAATCTACTTAACAATTACTCATCTTCACTCAACTCATCCTCTTCCTACATAACGAAAAATCTGTATAGCAAAATAAGTTGTCTCCTTCCAAATTCTTATGTGTTATGTATTCACTTGCACAAAATGTTTATTTGAGGTATAATCTCAAACACAATAAGCTTTCATATTGGATTGAAGCCCCATGCTATTCTAAAGACCTCCAGGCAAGTAAAGTTCACACCAATATTTGATAACAGTATGAACAAGGACTTTTTCTGTGTTATATTGAACTGAAATAATTTTTTAAATTCTTTAATATTTTAATTTATACTTTATATATACTTTTATAATAAAATAAATATTTTAAATACTAGAATCTTGATTTTGTTTTTTTTCCTTTCTTAGTTTTTAAGATGAAGAATTTCCACTGACCAAACTAGCATGAAACATGCAATCCCCTCCCCAAGTATCTTAAGTAGTAGAATTTAAAATCAGTGTGTGCCACCATGAACAGTTTTAGAAGCAAGACTCTCAACAAACTATTCGAAGTCTTTGGGAATCAGCACAGTCAGTCAAATACAAAGAGAAACTAGAATTTATCTGATAAGCTAACAGAAATGTATACTTTTAAATATCACTTGCCTTTTCTTAAATGTTTTATGTAATTTGTATTGTCAAAACTTTTGTCTTTTTGTCACCAGAACATGTAATCACATGCTTTCCAACATTTTATTTCAGTCAGGAAAATGACATTTATAAACTCCCTTGTGTCTTCCAGCCAGGTGGCCCATGACCAGAAACAACATAAGAGAGGATTACAAACAACCTCTCTGAGTCCAACAAGCAAAGGAGATCATAAATACCCTTTAAGACACTTTAGAGTCTCATTTGAGGCAAGAGTCTTTAGAAGACTCTATTTTGCCTAACATTTTGTACATGGTATTATTTTAAATGTTTAAAGAGTTAATTTGTCCAGGTACAAATATCTGTGACATCATCAATCTTACAATCTATTTTTAATCAGCAAACAATGATGATTTAAATGGCATAAATAACGCGTTGGTTTCCCACTTGTGCTTCCTGCCTACTGAGGCAGTCTGGGCTACTCTCCAGACATTTTTCTCAGTGTTGATCTCACTTGAGAACTAAGGTTCTTCCATCTGGAACATTCCTGGTCACTTAGCAATGGAAAAACACTATAAAAATAAGACACTATCTATTAAAGATTTCTGCCATGCATTCAGGAAACAAAACAATTGTATCAATAATGCAAACACATTTGAATCATTTTGAATCAAAAAATAATAGCAGCAGTTCTTTTACGAAGCATATTCAGTGTGTAAAAATGTTACTTTTTCATAGACATGAAGAAACTACAGTGCAGTTTTGCAGTAGGACCCATGGAAACGGTTTGCCGTGTTAATTTCTCCTTGATTCATTGTACTTCCCTTTTTTAACCCAAATATCATCCGCAATTTTATATCAAGTTTTCAAAATATTGTCATTCAAATAATAATGCATATGACCGATTTTCAAAGAAACCATAACTTTATTAGCCAAGAAAATGTCTTTATACGTGGACACTGTGGTGCCAGTATGTTTCATCACACTACAATCCGTCTCTCAGTGGCCGCTGCAGCTGCCCAGGGATCCCATGGCGTGGATGCCACACTCACAGCCGCTTCACTGCATTACCTCCAATACTGTTGCCTGTCCACTAATGAGCTCAACCACAGAATCAGCACACTAGACCAAAGGACTACCATAGTCGTCTGATGGATTAATAAAGTATAAGTCATCTAGCAGACATAAAGGTTAGAGGAAAATAGGTGAATGAAATAATTCCCTTAAAATGAATTTTTCCATAAACAGAAACTGCCAAAGTAATGTTGGCAGCTTTTGAGAGATGGGATGTAAAGTGGGGGTTCTAATTAGTCTGTGCATCATAACACAACAAGTTCTCTGAATATTACACTTGTCATTTTTTTTGCTTGTATTGATTGTAGAAAACACATAAAAATAGCGTGTTCTCTATACAGAGCAATATTTGTGCTGACAGGTGGCAGGTAGAAAGCAACTCTGAAAGGAATGCACCCTGTGTTTCTAAACGCCCTGTGGCATGCCTCAATGATATGCCCTGAAATCTTCACTATTGCAGCTAATTTCTATTCTGCACACGAGCATTCAGACCTCATGGAGCATGCTTCCCTCAGCTCAGTAAATGCAGCTACATTAACAAAAATATTTCAAAACAGCCAATAATTATGAAAGTGTTACTTCCCATTGCATAACTATTTAATAAACCATATAAGATACATCTGTTATTTGGCCACAGAGACCCTCTTCGCACTGTACCATATGGCTAATGGCTTCGATTATACATCACACCATACCGAGTCTTCCTTATCATCATACCGCATTGGATACAGACTCAGTTTGTGGCTAATGTGTGTGTTGCCCTTTCTGCGCATGTTTATTTTATGAGGTGGTGATATCTGCTTTAGATGTTGATTCCAAAATGATAAACTACTATACTTCTATCCTACCAAGTAAACCAACTCATCATTAACTTTCCAATCCAAGATGAATTTTATGGTATAGAGAGATGATAGATAGATAGATAGATAGATAGATAGATAGATAGATAGATAGATAGATAGATAGCGATATAGATATGTGTGTGTGTTAACTTTTTCCAAGTTAAACTCAAAACTCTGGCCTTTTGCATTTTAATTCTTGTCAGCCAAAGGAGTCTACATTGGTGGGTTTCAGAAGCTAAAAGAAATGATATGTAGATATTTCTTGAGAACATTTAGATGAATGATTTCCTGTTTTTCACAGGGTCATAAAAAGGCTCAGCAAGGCTCATTTTCAGTGCCAAAACTACCTTCTACATCTAGTCTCACCCAAGTACCTCTCTGAGCATCTCACAGCGACCTCCTACTGAGGATCAGCACATGTTGGAATATTCTGGACACGTGGATTCAGCATATTGTTTTTCTAAGTGAACGCTAATTGAGTAATGAGTTTGGAGGAATAAAGATTTGAAGGGAAAGGGGAAAGGGTTAACTGAAATACTACTAAAGTAATTTATTCATTTACTTTTATAAAATAAATATTTAGTCAATTTATTTAGATTTAACAAGCATCTAAGCTGTTTTTCTGTTTTGTTTTGAACTTTACAGACCAGATGTTTTGGCAGTGGTATTAAGTGCTAAAATGACTTGGATGGATTAGATGAGCTCACGCCTGGGAATACGAAGACTAGCCATTAGGTCTGAGCAACAACAAAAGCATGCAATGTGAAGAGCACATGATTAGCATCACGCTCTACACAGAATGAAAAGAAATGTGAGGAAATATACTTGTTTTCTTGGAAGATTTTGAAAATGATGAACTCTCAATTTCATGGGAGGAAAACCTAGTTGACAAATTTTCTGTTTCTAAACATTGAGAATGCTACAAGTTAGAAAAAATGTTTACCCTCTTTGAATTTAATCAAATTTGTTGATGGCAGAAATTAGTGTAGCTTGCACTCAGCAATCGTGGTGATTGCTCCCACTGCTCTAGGGGTTAGAGAAGTGAAGAAACCACATGCTCATTCACATTCCCATCTGAATCATTACAGAAATGTGGCTTCAACTGCCTTTCAAGGATGAACAGAATAAATGAACAGGATTGTACTAGTCAAAGAGAAATCACTTAATAATTTCATTTAATAGTGATACAAGTTTGGGTGCTATTGTTTACAATACAGACATCATATTCATACAAAGTCACATATTAAACCTTAAGATTAGGTGAGCCTTTTAGATAACAAAGCAGGATTCTATAAGGCTAGTGTGGATTTCCTGATTTAACAGATATTTTTTCCTATTGGTTCAATAAAATTTTGTGTTTCCTGAAGCTCAAATGTATTCAGCATTTTTGAGCATGCAACAAAGGAAACATAGTTTGCTCTCAGCTTAAAATAAATGGGAGAGTAATTGTTAGTGTTCTTTTTTAAAGAACCAAAACATCATAAAGAACACTGATACTACGTAAGCATCCAAATGAGCCACTAAAGAAGCTTTTATTTCTCTCACAACTAATTTAACCTATTTATATAGTGATCTTAAATTAAAAAAATACATACATCTCTTCTGAAACTAATTTACTGACCAACGTATTTGCTTTTCTTCACTTATAGGTGGACAGATAAGGTATGATTTATTAATACAATGAAGTTTTAGTATCTTTTTACCTTGTTGTTAGTCTGGCTGTGAATAAGTGTGTGTGTGTGTGTGTGTGTGTGTGTGTGTGTGTGTGTGTGTGTGTGTGTATGCTTGGTTTTGATTTGTTGCCTTAACTCTTAGGTAGCCTGTAATGAAAGTAAGATGGGCAAGTATCAAGTTCATCCTGAATTTTGCTGCAAAAAAATAAAGAAAATCTTGGGTTGCTCCCCTTTTCCTGAGTGAGCAAAAAAATAATCCTTAAAAAAAAAATCCTGTAGCACATGAAAAAAAGAAAGACCCAGGAGATCTGTCATCAGGGATTGTTAGTGTGCTCTAATTTCTCTACCTTACAGAAACCAAGGATGAGATTTTTACTACATTTATAGAAGTGCCCAGCTGATTTAACTACCCTGGATCCTTGCCACTTCACTGAGCTACCACTTAAAATTTGTAAGGTCTGCCTTGTTGATACCATGTGATTTTATCAGACCCAATCCTACAGTGATATGGCATATGCAAGGGCACCAGGATGCCCACAGTAAATAAGTTGTTTCAATGCACCTAATAGTACCCTGGTGCACAGGGAGTGTTAATTTCCGTCACATGAATGGACACTCTACTTGCAGACAGCAGTTTACCCACCCAGGCTCACCATAGGACTGGCCCATTACAATTAAGGTTGTTGCCTTTGTTCCCTGCCACAATGGGGCCTGGCTCTGTTACACTATTGTCAGACCTACCACTTATGGTTCAGTTCGTTGATATCAAGAACTTGCTTTGTTTTTTTTAACCAAGATATAGCTATGACTCATTTCAATAGGAAAAGTCTTAAATTCCATTACAGGACAAGTTGAAACCTCCTCTTTACATGGTGGTTTCTGATAATTTTAAGTTCCTTGGACATTTCCAGTAAACAGTACCTCAAGAAAGAATCAGCCTGACAATGCTAAACTCTTCTGAATCCTGTACACAAACACATAAAACAAAAACTACTGAGTCGTAATTGCTTGTTAATAAGTTTTTCTAATTGACCTACTCTAGTTTGGGGTATTCCTGTTATCTTTTGCTTGTTTTATACAGAGGCCATGCTGTGATATTGCCGCAGTGAATCCAAGACAAGGAAACACAGAGTCTGGATGCCTATAAACTAACACAGGGGGCACTTCCCTTTCCTGTGATTTTTGTTCTTTGTAAAGCAACCGAGAGATTTTTGAAAAAGAGATTAGAAAAATCAAAGTAGCAATGAGAGAACCTTTATCCATATGGCTTATCACATACCTTGGAAACCATAAAAAATTTTTTCTCAGTCACATAATTGATACATTTTAGTTTTACATCTTTGATGTGGGATTCTTCACTGTGTGCTGTGAATGGCATTGGTTAATAAAGAATCTGCTTTGGGCCTATTGCAGCACAGAATAGGGCAAGGCAGGAATTCCAAGCAGATGGAGGAGAAAAGAAGGCTGAGTCAGGGTGAAGCCATGTAGCTGCCACAGGAGACAGATGCAGGATGCTGGACAGAGACTTACCAGTAGGCCCCAAGCACGTGGTGATATACAAATTAATAGATATGGATTAACTTAAAATGTAAGAGCTAGCGAGAACTGTGCATAATCTAAAAGGTCAAGAAATATTTTAGCTAATGCAGTTTATGCATGATTATATTGGGTCTGGGTGGGCCAGGAAATAAACAGCAGTCTCTGCCTACACATCTTGAAAATAATATTTCCATATAAAGCTATGGTTTTCTCTAATGAGTTGTATCAATAATAAATTTTGAGCCCTATGGTAGTGTTGATGTCAGTGTTTGAGGAAATACAGTTGCTCTTTTTTATACATTTTTTATTGATATTTATTGAGCTCTACATTTTTCTCTGCTCCCCTCCCTGCCTCAGCCATTAAAGGCTAGGCTCACAACCAAAAATATTGGTGTCCTTAAGAGTGAACACATAAATCATTAAGTTAAACCATGTTATCCTCCCAAAATATGAGTACAAATAATGCATTAGGAAAGATAACATTTTTCATCCCATATCTGATCAAACTGTCATTTATATACAAAGTACTCTACCAGATAATATACAGTACTGTATCTTTAAGATTATACTGTATTTTACCTTCATGCGTAAAATTGTGAGTATTTGTGCTGCACATATAGGTTTATTTATTGGCAAAGGGAGGATAAAATGAACAAAAGGTATATTCTGCCCAAAGAACATGAGATGCCTGAACTGTGAGGAACACAAGGGTGGAAATGGATGAGACAGGAAAGCAGAACAGTGACATCTGTGCTACATAAACTCATTCAAAAGTCACGTCCATGAATGGAGTCCCCAAAAGTGTTCTGTACAGGAGCATTCTGGCTAGTTCTATGTCAACTTTGTGGGAGCCTAGTCTGTTTGGAAGTTCACCTTCCTAGACCTGGATGGAGGGGGGAGGACCTTGAACTTCCCACAGGGTTAGGAAACCTGACTGCTCTTTGGATTGAAGAGGGAGGGGGAGGGAGAGAGGGGGAGGGGGAGGGAAATGGGAGGAGGTGGAAATTTTTAATAAAAAACAAAAAATTTGCTAAAAAAAGTTACTCAATATATATAAAAAGCTCTCTAAGAGCTAATAAAAATTGAAAATAAATAGTAAAATTAATGGTCAGTGATAAAAGCCACAGTAATTATGTTAATATTTCTATACATGTAAGAACAGGCATTCCACATAGCCTCTTGTGTCACCTTATAGAATTCTTTGGGGCCTTATAGCTTTAAAATTTATTTTTAACATTTGTGAAAATTCAAAGCTTGATATTTATGAAATTCTTTCAATATTGTGTATAGCACATTATATACTAGTAAGGGTACATAAAGGAGTACACTTATCTAGCCTGAATGTCAGGAGTATGGAACATGATTTGCTGTAAAGCATTTTGAGCAATTTAAGAAGAAAATGTAATTGAATCCATCAAGAAGTATCAGTGGACCAAGAAGACTCCCAGATCAAAAGAGAGTCTCCAATATAGAACTACATGTGGGAAATGGAAAATAATGTCTACCTTTCTTGGTTACTGTTTATGACATCAAGTGATTTCAAATTTCTTGCATGTTAAAAATCCAAAATATTATTTTATAACTGTCTTGACTTTCAAGAGATAAAACTTAAACATTAGTTGATACTAATCTAAAACAGAAAGGAATTATGTATTGTACCTTTTATGATATGTAGAAGATGGGCCTCATTCAATGCCTTTTGACATTTGATAATTACTTCTTCTGGAAAGATTTCATCTTTCTCCTAAGATTTTTTTATTATGACTTATTGATTGTCATGGAATGTGAGTTTTATTTCTAAATTACAAAAATAAAATTGTTTACATATCAAGCTGAAAATAAAGCTTCTATCATGACCTAATCTTTATCAGAAAACCACTCACTACACATTGTTCATGTCAGGTAAGGGCACATTAATATACTTCAAGTCTTTGATACAGACAGGAAATGTGGAGATTCGAACAAGAATGGTCGCATCATATATTTGAATATTTGGTTCCCAACTAGTGTAAATATTTGAGAAGAGTTAGGAGGTGTGGCCTTGCTGGAAAAAGTGTATCACTAGAGGTTGACTTTGAGGTTGAAAGTCCACACCTGGCCAGTTTCAGTAACTGCTTGCTTGTTCTCTGCAGATCATGATGTGAGATCTTAGTTCTTGCTTTGGCACAATGACTCCCTACCTACTGCGATGTTTTCTACATAGCAGTATATGTAGATGATGTATATAGTACATGATGATCATGTACTAACTCTCTGAAACTGTAAGTAAATCCCTAATTAAATGCTTTCTTTGTAAAATTGCCTTGGCTGTTGGTATCTTTTAACAGCAACAGAACAGTAACTAAGATAGAAAGGATTTTTCAAATTGTTAAGTATTTGGTCTGACAAACAGAAAAGACTAAGTCCAGAAATGTGAAGGTACTGCCTCAAGTAAACTGATGAAAGAGTCATTATGTAAGCAAAGAAGAATAAAGACTCGGTAATCGAGTATATACTTTTTTTTTTTTTACTGGAGTTACAATTACGTAGGTCCAGATTTAGAACCAGGTGCAGAATCCTATCCCCTGATAAGCACACCATACACAAAATGATCTGGCTTTAGTCCCCACAAATAGTAGCTTTGGGTCTAAAATTAAGTGTCAAGAACAAGCCCAAGGTGAGTGATTGTACTATTTGTCTACACATATGACTAAGGAGGTGACTGAGAAATAAAACCCAGTCAGATTAAATGATGGCACTTTTATGCATCAACTTGAATCTACCATGATGCTTAGACACTTGATCACACTTCAGCCCCGGTGTCTCTTTGAGGGTGATTGGGGATGAGTTTTCCTTTTAAATCTATGTATATGTAAATAAAAAAGCTTCCTCTTATCAGCATAAGTGGACCTCAATCACCATCTTTAACAGCACAAGGATTCCCTCACTAAGAAAGAAGGAACTTCATAGTCAGGTTGCAACTTTCCTGCACATCCAGCCCAGGCCTCTCTGGTTATGTTAATAATGTCCTTAAATGCTTACTCCTTTCTCATCTTCCCTCATTCATTTCTTCCATTATTCTCTTACTCTCCTTCACTTTCCTTCTCTCCCTATTACCCCATTTCTTCTCTCTGTATCTCCTTTTCCTGTCTTTACATATAGACATTTAAGACCAAACACACACACACACACACACACACACACACACATTTATATGTGCTTCAGTTCCTTATATAAAATGGTATAATGCCCCCAATGAACCTTTTTTGACTTGGAGCCAACTTTGAAGTATAAGTTTCTTCATCCCCGTTCCACACTTCTCTCTTCACCCTTCCTCCACCTGCATACTTGGCTCCAGATCCACAGCCCAGTGAACCCTCTGTGTTCCAGAGCTACCTCTAATGATCCACTTTCTCAAGTGTTGCACATGGTACAGGGCAGGACCAGCTTGCTCTCCAACTGGAGGTGGTAGGGATGATGTGGGAGGGTATCTTTCCCTTGCTCCCACTACTGTAGTGGGTGAGCCAGCCAGAGAATGTGAGCATAAGAGAGAAACCCGGACTTAAGGTCCTAAGAGTGGGGGAGGTATCCTTGCTCCTCACAATACCTAACAAGAAAATCCAAGGGAAAGCCTGACAAGAAAAATTAATCAGACAGAAGACAGGCTATCAGGATTCAAACACGGAGTGTAGGATCTACACCAAATAAGCAAAGAATATTAAAAAAAATTAAAATCACAGAAAAGGAATAAGCAAGAAGAAAAAAATAAAAAAACAAAAACCTGACCATGAAGAGATTCACCATTTCTCAAATATATTTTGCCATACATTTTAAAATATCAATTACTGTGTGGTTACACACTTTATTTGAGGTTTGTTAGGTTTATATTCCTTTCTGCAATCATAAGCAAACCAAGATAGAGAACCACTCTCCAGATTCACCTGTGAATAATTAATGGATTAGGGGTGGGGGAGAACTGTGGTTGGAATATAAAATTAAATTTTAAAAAATAAAATAATAATAATAATTAGTAAAAATTTGTAGGATAGGATGTATGATCCAAATCCAGTGCTTGTCCTGGGACATAAAGGGCCAACAAAAAATAATAATGATAATTATAATAATTGATAATAATGATAACAATAATAGTAACTTGGGTAGGCAGAAGCACTAAGCCTGAAGATCTATAAAACATCTTCTGAGATAATACCTCCCATAAAACAATCAAGATACTTGGAAGAAATTCCAAGCATAAAAATCAAGAAAAAAACATTACTCTTTTCCCCCTCTGGGTTGCATATTTGAAATTTTTTAACTATATGTAGCTTTTACTGAGTGGAGGTTCTGAGTGTACAGTGCCCACACGCACGATCCATGATCCAGGCTGTACAATCCCACACACCCAGCCCCGCTGTGTGCTATGAGCTGCAGCCTGTCTGACCCAC
This sequence comes from Myodes glareolus, assembly GCF_982192425.1. Lineage (NCBI taxonomy): Eukaryota > Metazoa > Chordata > Mammalia > Rodentia > Cricetidae > Myodes > Myodes glareolus. Next base: position 50,355,563 of record NC_142029.1, on the reverse strand, counting down.
ATGGCACGACTCAGTCAGGGAGCGGTCACACAGTGGAACACAGGATCCTGGGCAGTGCAAAAGGTCGAGGTGGAGCATGTGGTGGTTCAGGACTACTGGACAACGGACCTCAGTGACTTCTTCAGCAGTCACAGCCAAGACTTGGCCAAATGATCTAAGCAGGAACAAGGGCAAAGAGGAGTGCTGAGTGCCACAGGAACCGTCCTGTTGGTGGGAGGGAGGGCGAGCCACAGTCCTGCTAGGCATTGTATGAAGAGGATGACACACTGGCGCCATGGCCTGTCCAGTTGGTATGGATAAATTCTCCTGGTTTGGCTAAGAGTTCATAGGTGTGAGCCCCAAAGTAATCCCGCTGAGCCTGGATGAGGTTGGCTGGCAACACCTCATGTCTGTACCCATCGTAGAAGGAGAGGGCGGTAGTGAAGCAGGTCATGGGGATGCCTGCTTGCACCCCAGTGCTGACCACCTCCGCCAGTTATCAATAGCTGACTTAAAGAAGTCATCTAGCAGCAGGTTCTGAAGCTCAGGGTTTCGCTCAAATGCATCTTTAATTTTCCCCAGGAACACACTTCTGATTATGCAGCCCCCTCTCCACATGAGGGCAATGCCACCATAATTGAGGGTTCAGCCAAACTCAGTGGCTGCCTGTCTGAGCAGCATAAAGCCTTGCGCGTAGGAGATGATCTTGGACGCATAGAGGGCCTTTCGAATGTCCTCCAGGAATGACACCTTACTGTGGGCCAGCTGGACCTTCTGGGGGCCCTTGAGCTTCCTGCTGGCCTGGACTCGCTCCTCCTTCAGAGAAGACAGGCAGCGAGCGAAGACAACTTCTCCAATGAGGGTGACGGGCACGCCGTAGTCCGGTGCTGAGGTGGCGGTCCACTTCCCAGTGCCCTTCTGCGCTGTCCCGGATCTTTGGTAACAGCTCTTTGCCATCAGTGTCCAGGAACTTGAGGATATTAGTGGTGATTTCAATCAGGAACGAGTCCAGCTCTGTCTTGTTCCATTCCTCAAATGCTTGGGCCATCTCCTCATGCCGCATGCCCAGAACGTCCTTCATCAGGTGGGAAGCCTCACAGATCAGCTGCATGTCGCCGTATTCGATCCCGTTATGCACCATCTTCACAAAGTGACCAGCCCCCTCGTCTCCCACCCAGTCACAGCAGGGTTCTCCAGTTCCTACTTTTGCAGCGATGGCTTGGAAGATCGTCTTGATGTGGGGCCAGGCCTCTTTGTTCCCTCCTGGCATGAGTGACGTCCCGTATCGAGCCCCTTTCTCACCACCACTGACTCCACTCCCCACAAACAGGATCCCCTTAACCTTGAGGTCCTGGCATCTTCTTGTTGTATCACAGTATTTAGAATTTCCTCCATCAATGATGATATCACCAGTGTCCAACAATGGTACCAGTTTCTCGATGAAATCATCAACAGCTTGCCCGGCCTTCACAAGAAGTATGATCCGGCGTGGCTTCTTCAACTTGGAGACCATCTCCTTCAAGGACTTCGCACCGACCACTTTGGTTCCCTTTGCCTCATTGGCCAAAAAGTCATCAACCTTGGAGACGATCCTATTGAAAGCACAGACCACAAATCCATGGTCATTCATGTTCAAGATTAAGTTCTGGCCCATGACAGCCAGTCCAATCAGGGCAATGTCAGCTTGGGCCATGGCGGCTGCGGTCAGAGCTGGGGCGACGAGGAAGGAGCACGAAGAACTGAGCGCTGCGAGGCAAGTGCCTGCATATTTGAATTTAACCAGCATTTCTCAAGAAATGATTGACCCGTTTTCAGTAATTGAAAGTTGGTGATATTTTTCATCCAACATTCTGAAGCCAGGTGTCTTGGTTAGGGTTTCCATTGCAGTGAAGAGACACACTGACCACAGCAACTCTTATAAGGAAAACAATTAATTGGGATGGCTTACATTTTCAAAAGTTTAGTCCATTATCATCATGGTGCAACATAGTGGCATGCACGTAGTCGGTGCTTGGAAAAGCAGCCTAGTGTCCTACATCTTGACTTGCAGGCAACAGAAAGTGAACTGTCTCACTGGGCATGGCTTGAGCATATATGAAACCTCAAAGCCTGCCTCTACAGTGACACACTTCCTCCAACAAGACAGTGCCTACTCCAATAAGGCCACGCCTCCTAACAGTGCCACTCCTTTTGGGGGACTTTTTTCTTTCAAACCACCCCACCCTGCATTAGTCCTATAGAAGGACTTACTATCTATTGACTAAGACTCAACTTTCCATTAATAGATGTCATGTGCTTATACTTAACTCTGTGCATTCCAAATACATACCCATACTTAAGGCAAAAATATTGTGGCAGCCATACATGCAACAGAAAGAGAACGAACATAGAAGTTCTCTCTAATGAATATATATTTAAAATCTGTAATTTGTTCCACAATAATCCTTCTCAAAATTCCATTAAACTTCAACAAAACCAGGGGGAAAAACTGGTTCCAAAGGAGGCAATTATATTCACAACTAAAGGGGTATTTTAAACTCTTTGATAACTTTCAAATTAATAAATATTTTGCCAAATCGGTTGTGAATAGTTGTCTTTTCCATGGATAGTTTTCTTTGTGGTTTGAAAAAACAAGCACAGTTTTCTTTCATCATAACCATTTTATATGAATATTTGGGGCATTAAAGCTTAAAAATTATCTACTTGTAAAATTGAAACATTGCACTCATTGAACAACCCCGGTTTTCTCTTTCTAGTGCTGATAACTGCCATTCCACTTTATTTTTCTCATTGTTTCATTACAGTTTTAAGTTCCTACTGAATGAGTAGTCATAGAGTACTTATTGTTTTATGTTTAATTTATTTTGTTTGTAGAATGTACTCAAATTTCAACTGTATATCAGAATCTTCTTCCTTTTCAAGACTGAATAATATTCTGTTGTTTGTAAATTCCACATTTCCATAGTCTATTGATCTGTCTTATACAACTAGGTAACTTCTGCTTCTTGACTGTTCAGAATAAGCCTTCAGGAAACAAAGGTATGTGATGGGGTCAAGATTCTGTTAATCAATTCTTTTGGGTTTATAACCAGAATGAGTTTATTAAATAATATTAGCTAGAATTTGGATATATTTTGGAGTATCTCCAGAATTTGTTAAATTTAGTCTTAATTATGCATATTTAAATGGTAGAAACCTTATCTAACTTTGGTGTTTGGAGTTGGGATCTCTAAGAAGTGATTGAGGTTAGTTAAGGTAATTAGAGCAGGCGTCCAATGCGGCCGAATACCTAAGAAAACAATGGAAGGAAGGAATGCTTTACTATGGCTCACAACTAAAAGTTTCACCTAATTGTCACCTGACTGGGTTGCTTTGGGGAACATTAAAAGTAAGACAGAGTATTATGACGGAAAGCATTCAGTAGACAAAGCTAGTCAACTTATTCAAGAGGAAACAGAGAGTGACCATTAGAAGAAATCTGGATGTTTCATCCATCAATAGCATGTCCCTAGCAACCCATTTTCTATAGGATCCACTACTTCCCAACACTCCATGCAAGTACAAATCCATCAGTGGATTTTCCATTCATTAGACCAGAGTACTCATAATCCAGTCATATCCCAAACACAAACATCTAGCAACCAAGCCTACATAAAACATGAGACTCTTGTGGAAATATTTCAGTATAAAAGATCATAATAATCCCCACAGTTGACTCCTGGTGGCTTTACAGAAGAATTAGAATCTGTCCACACACATAAAAAAATGCACTACTCTGTCACAATTCATGTGATGCCCTGCCTTTCCTCAGATCTCTGTGACAAAAATACCATCTCCGGAGTGTCCCCTCAACCTCATACTTCAAACCCTGTGAGTCAAATATTTTTTATTAAAAAAAATTCTTCCTTAGGTATTACACTTTCATAAAAATTCAGTAATATAACAGCTCTTGTTTTGATTTTTTATGAACTTTTGCATATGTTCCATCAGTTCCACCATCTTACATGCATACCCTTTGTGATTTGATCAGTGATATGAGATCTTTTAATATGCTCATTGGACACAGGGCTGATGAAAGTATGTCTGTGTGTGTGTGTGTGTGTGTGTGTGTGCCTGTTCTTTTCTTGCTCATTTATAAAAGTTATTATCCAGTGGTAGAACATATTTGCACATTTTCAGCACTAAACTTTATCAAATATATGATATGTGAGTATTTTCTTTTATTCAATAAATTGCTTCTCATCCTGTTGATTATTTCCTGGCTACCTGTAAGTTTTCAACTTGTTTTTATTATTGTTGTTTATTTATTTTTGATACTGCATTTTCATTACAATATTTCTCCCTTCCATTTCTACCCTTCAAATCCTTCTATTATAGCCCTTGTCACTCTTGAAGTTTATGAATACTTTTTAATCAATTGTTATATGCAGTTTCAGGTACGTACATTGGTGTGAGAGAACCTTCTGTCTGTGTGTTGCTTTTCTTGGTTAATTAATAAAGAAACTGCCCTGGCCTGCTTAGGTAAACGGGGAAGATGGAACTGAATGCTGGGAGGAAGAAAGGCGGAGATGGGGAGAGACACAATGGAGCTGCTTCCAGAGTCAGACATACCGAATTTTTGCCAGAAAGCCACAGCCACTTGGTGATATACAGATTAATAGAAATGGATTAAATTAATATGTAAGAGTTAGCCAATAATAAGCTAGAGTTAATGGGCCAAGCAGTGATTTAATTAATATAGTTTCTATGTGGTTATTTCAGGGCTAAGCTAGCTGGGCGGCCAGGAACTGGGCAGCGGGACAAACAAGCACCTCCTCCTACAGTATGTATTTTATATGCGCATATATTTGCAAATATAGCCTCTTAAATCCATACAATATTATCTGTATGTATGTTTTCAGGACTGACCATTTTCCACTGGACAACCAAATAACGTACTGTGCTCTAGGGACAACCACCTCCACCAATCCCAGCTTTACTCAGTCTCCCATAGCTCTTTGTGTAAGGGTGAGGTCTCGTGAGTTTTTCCTCTGTTCAGTTTGCCATGCTCGTTGGTGTCATCCTTGTTCCATTCACATTTGGGTGGTCATGTTGATGAGACTTTAAGGGCATCACTCCTGTCTTGGAGCATTTTGAGTTTCAAAGGCTATTTCATTCTTTATATTGAAAAGGCTTTAGTCATTATTGCTTCAGATGACATTTCTTGCCTTTTATTTCTTCATCTAGGACTTTCTATAATGAATATATTTGTTCATTTAATGATATTCCCATAATTTTCTCAATTTAATTTACTTCATTCATTTTTTATCAATCTGCCTCAATAAATTTAATTATGTGTCTTCAAGTTCACTGATTCTTGATCAAGGATGGAGCTGGAGCACATTAGTAAACAAAATTTTCAAAAGTAAGTGTTCCTTATCTGAAGAATTCCAATATGGATACTTAATAGTTTTTGTCTGTTGATATTCTATTAATACATTATTTATTATTTCTTTTGGCTATCTTGTTCTGTCTTTTTGAAATGTACTATGCTTCTTTAAAACAGTAGTCTTGAATTCTTTTGGTGCAGGAGAATTGTCTGTTTTCTGTCAATCATGTTTTAAATAAACACTGATTGGCCAAACAGGAAGTATAGGCAGGTCAACCAGACAGGAAATAAAGGTGGGGCGATAAGAATAAGAGAATTATGGGAAGAAGGAAGCCTGTTCTTTCCAGTCCTACCCAGATCACAGAAGAAGCAAGATGTGATCTGCCCCGCTGAAAAAGGTACCAAGCCATTTGGCTAACATATACTATAATAATGGGCTGGTATACATTACAACAGCTAATACGTAGCCTGAACTAATAGGCAAATCAGTTTATATCTTATGTAGACCTGTGTGTGAGTTTTTTGGGGACTTACAGGCCGTGGAAACTGGACAGGACAGAAATCCCAACAAGCAAGCCCTCATGTTACATTCTTTGTCAGGTAACTCACAGACCATGGCTTCTTTGCATGTTTTTGGAGATTTCTTTATTCCTTTGATTGATTTGTATTTTCCTGTTTATTTCTCTTAACTGCTAAACTATGTGCAATTGAAACTACAGTCATTTCTCCCTGTTTTTGTGGATCAGGTTTTTTGTGGATCAGGATTCTCCCTGTTTTTGTGGATCAGATTTCTAAAAAGAAAGTTTTATACATCAGGCTAGGTACAGAATCCAGAGGCCTTTTCAAATCTTTCCTTGTGATGTGTCCTTTCTCTCTGGCACTAGAAATGTAATCTCTCCCAATTAGAGGTCTTCCTCAGCTTCATAGCATAAAAATTTTTGATTCTTCTGTAGCAAGCACAAGCTCTTTTGTTATTGGTAGCCCTGAGACAATCAATCCTTTTCTTTAGATTTTTAAAAAAAATTTTAATTGAGCTCTACATTTTTCTCTGCTCCCATCCTTACCTCTCCCCTCCTCTTCAACCCTCTCCCAAGGTTCCCATGCTCCCAATTTACTCAGGAGATCTTGTCTTTTTCTACTTCCCATGAGGATTAGATATATGTATGTCTCTCTTAGGGTTCTCATTGTTGTCTAAGTTCTCTGAGATTGAGGTTTGTAGGCTGGCTTTCTTTCCTTTGTGCTTAAAAACCACCTATAAGTGAGTACATGTGATAACTGTCTTTCTGTGTCTGGGTTACCTCACTCAAAGTGATGTTTTCTATCTCCATCCATTTTCCTGCAAAATTCAAGGTGTCGTTATTTTTTTTTCTGCTGTGTAATACTCCATTGTGTGAATGTACCACATTTTCTTTATCCATTCTTCAGTTGAGGGGCATTTAGGTTGTTTCTAGGTTCTGGCTATGACAAACAATGTTGCCATGAACATAGTTGAGCACATGTCCTTGTGGCATGATTGAGCATCCTTTGGATATATACCCAAAGTGGTATTACTTGAGGAAGTGATCTTGAGGAACGTTGTTTCCTAATTTTCTGAGAATTTGCAACATTGATATCCAAAGGGGCTGTACCAGCTTTCATTCCCACCAGCAATGCACTATTGTTATCTTTACCCCACAGCTTCTTCAGCATAAGTTGTCATCAGTGTTTTTTATATTGGCCATTATTATAGGTGTGATATGGAATCTCAGAGATATTTTGTTTGCATTTCTCTGATTACTAAGGATAATGAACATTTTCTCAAGTGTCTTTCAGCAATTTTAGATCCCTCTGTTTACGGTTCTCTGTTTAGGTCTGTACTCCATTTTTTATTGGATTATTTGTTCTTTTGATGACCAATTTCTTGAGTTCTTTGTATATTTTGGAGCTCAGAACTCTGTGTGATGTGGGATTGGTGACGATCTTTTCCCATTCTGGGATGGAGAGATGGCTCATCTGTTAAAGGCTAGGCTCACAACCAAAAATATAAGAGATAACAATCTTCTTCAGTTCTGTTAGCAGTCTAAGTTATAAGCTAGAGAACCAGCCCTTTAAGCAATCCTGTAAAAAGCAGATGTCAGAAATCTACCTCATACTTCCATTCTCATTTAAGGGAGAAGCCATTTGCTGAACAGATTCTCTGGCTCTCATGTTATGCTAGAATCTCTTTTTAATATTTCAGCTTCTCTGGTTCTTCAGTGAAGCACTGTCAATTTTTTACTGTTGTTTTCAGGGACTTAGGTATCCCAAGTATTCTCATTAAGCATTATCACTCTGCGTCAGTTACTTTTATGTCTGTGACAAAATATTTGATACAAGTAATTTAAAGTCCATTTTTTCTTTTTTTGATTTTTTTCTTGATTTTTATTGAGCTCTACATTTTTTTTCTGCTCCCCTGACTACCTCTCCCCTCCTCCTCCAACCCTCCCTCAAGGTCCCCATGCTCCCAATTTACTCAAGAGATCTTGTCCTTTTCTACTTCCCATGAGGATTAGATCTATGTAAGTCTCTCTAAGTGTCCTCATTGTTGTCTAAGTTCTCTGGGATTGTGGTTTGTAGGCTGACTTTCTTTGCTTTATGTTTTAAAACCACCTATGAGTGAGTACATGTGATAACTGTCTTTCTGTGTCCGGGTTATCTCACTCAAAATGATGTTTTCTAGCTCCATCCATTTGCCTGTATAAGTCAAGGTGTCGTTATTTTTTTCTGCTGTGTAGTACTCCATCGTGTAAATGTACCACATTTTCCTTATTCATTCTTTGGTCAACAGGCATTTAAGTTGTTTCTAGGTTCTGGCTATGACAAACAATGCTGCTATGAATATAGTTGAGCACATGTCCTTATGGCATGATTGATCATCTTTTGGATATATACCCAAAAGTGGTATTACTTGAGGAAGTGGTCTTGAGGAATGTTGTTTCCTAATTTTCTGAGAATTTGCCACACTGATATCAAAAGGGGATGTACCAGCTTGCATTGCCACCAGCAATGCAGGAGTGTTCCCTTTCCCCACAACCTCTCCAGTGTAAGCTGTCATCAGTGTTTTTTTATCTTGGTCATTCTTACAGGTGTAAAATGGAATCTCAGCATTGTTTTGATTGCATTTCTCTGATGACTAAGGATGTTGAACATTTCCTTAAGTGTCTTTCAGCAATTTTAGATTTCTTTGTTGAGTGTTCTCTGTTTAGGTCTGTATTCCATTTTTTATTGGATTATTTGTTCTTTTGATAATTAATTTCTTGAGCTCTTTGTATATTTTGAAGAACAGACCTCTGTCTTATGTAGGCTTAGTGAAGTTCTTTTCCCATTCTGTAGGCTGTCATTTTGTCTTGTTGACCATGTCCTTTGCTTTATAGAAGCTTTTCTGTTTCACAAGTTCCCATTTATTAATTGTTTCTCTCAGTGTCTGTGCTGCTGGGGTTATATTTAGGAAGTGGTTTCCTGTGCCAATGTGTTCAAGTGTACTTCCCACTTTCTCTTCTCTTAGGTTCAGTGTGGCTGGCTTTATGTTGAAGTCTTTAATCCATTTGGACATGAGTTTTGTGCTTGGTGATAGATATGGGTCTATTTTCATTCTTCTACATGTTGATATCTAGTTATGTCAGCACCATTTGTTAAATATGCTTTCTTTTTTCCATTTCATACTTTTTGCTTTTTTGTCAAAAATCAGGTGGTCAAAGGTGTGTGGACTAATATCTGGGTCTTCAGTTTGGTTCCATTGGTCCTCCTGTCTGTATATATTTCTAAATGGCTTTTGAGAACTTGTATTGCTAGGCTAGAGTTGTGGGGGTGATCTCTAGAGCTTCCTATTTTTCTATTCTGCTGATGTCACCAGTGTTGCATTTTTTAAATCTCATTTATGGTCAACAAACTTTACTGTCTTCCAAGTGCAAGTCTTAGAATATGCACTGGTAATAAAAACTAATGATTCAACACTTACATTTTCATCATTGCAATTTTATTGGCTCTTAAACTTCCCAGGCATTGCAATTTCAAGATAATTATGAAATCTTCTAGATCTTTTTTCTTCTATATCTTTTTTAAAATTTAATTTGATATTAAATATATGCTCAGAGATTGACCTAATTTTTAATTTTTTAGATTCATTTATTTTATGTATGTGTTTTTCATGCATGTATGTACCTGCACCTTGCAAGTGTCTTGTTTCCATGAAAGTCAGAGGAGGGGGTTGGAACCCCGGGAGCCAGAGTTTTGGGTGACTGTAAACCACCATATGAGTGCTGAGAACCAAACAAATGCTTTTAACTGCTGAGCTATCTCGCTAGTTTCAGACTAGCTTTAATTTATTAAGAGGTAATCATTGGTTTTCAAATACGACTTTTTGAAAGACAAATATTTGTAATAATTTCTAAACATAATATGTTATAACATAAAGCACTAAATATAACAAATTCAATTTGTTTAATTTCTAATAGAGGTAGTTTATGCATCTTATTGTGTAAATAAATCTGAATTAGAAATAAGATCAAATGAGAGAGAATGTTAATCTCTCTTAGGAACCTGGATTCCATATCTAAATAAAGTTATCATGAAATCTGACACTTTTAGAGACTTTACAATGTGTCTGTTAGTTTGCAATATGACTGTCATTGTAAAGTAATTCTGTTTCTTTACAATAGGATACAAATAGCAACTAAATATAACAACATGAAAAATTCATATTTGAATGACCTTATGATTTTGCTGTCAGTGTAACTAACATGCTATCTGTCCATTTCATTGTAATCATAATGTAACAAGATTGCATTGGGAAAATGATCATTGTTTGATTTTTTTCTGTGTACTCTTCCTTGTCAGTTCATTTTATTGCTATCACTGGAAAGTTCTTATAAATCATCTTGGAAGTTCCTTTATTTGAAAGCCTCTTTCCCAAATTTTGTGCAATGTTATTTGCTCCCCTGGCCAAAATCATATGTGTGAGAGAAGAACACCTAATCTAACTAATATGGACCTACTAGACACTACCTCCTAAGAATGTGCAACCATAATTAGGAAAAACTAATTTGACTCTAGGTTTATAACACATTAATTCCCGATCTAAGAGGTAGCAACATTCAACCACATAATCTACAATATATTCAACTTAAAACATATATCTGAAACAATATATCTAAAACTTAAAACAAAGCAAATGTATGGGGAAAGTAAACCAAACAAACATTTGAGAGAAAAATCTGATGTAAGAACTTTAAATCCTTCTGAGATCCAGGTGAGTTTCCACATTTGGGAGCCATGAAGGCTCACAGTGACCATTACAGGAATGTTTTCTGCTTACTTGCCACTGCCTACTTAATTGAACTCTGAGTTCACTGCATCCCTATTAATGAGCATTTACCACATTCCAAATTAATAAATAGAAAATCTATACATTGAAATCATTTTCACCTTTCAGGAGATCAGTTTATTCCCAAAGAAACGTCATTCAATGTGAGGTCAAGCAAATACTTTTATTAAAAATAAATTATAACTCCATTAACACATGGCTGTTGGTAGAATCATTCATCTAGCATTTGATCATAATATCACATGAAAAGGAAGTTGCTTACTCAAATTATATTATTAGATCAGTAGCTATCTGACTGTTCCAAAGCAATTGTTTCAAATATCAAATTTGTTTCCAAATATCAAACAATCACTCCACAATTAAGTACTCCTTTTAGCTGAAGTAAAAATGATCAATGTCCATAATTTTCCCAAATACAGACTCTCCTCTGGGGCTCAGCAGTGTCCTGCTTGTAATGACACATTTGTAAGGAGTGCATTACATTACCTTGAAGTCCGTTTCTTTTACCTGAAGACAGAAAGAGCTGTCCAGATATGAGTATCAGCCTTCCCCTTTTCAGAATTAGCATCAGTTACTTCCTTAGCTATCAAAAATCTTTGCAAAATATTTAATTTTTATATTTAAGCCAAGGTAAGTGACTTATGGAGCATTTCAATACCTAGACTGGATATAGTTCTCATAAAACTAAAACTCAGTAAAATCACTAAATGACTGAGTCCCTGGCCAGCTTCTTTTATATTAGAGCTAAGGTTCACCACAATAGTCCACACTGACTGCTTTTGCACTGCAACAAATGTCTTCAGCTTTCCACTGCAGCAGACCAAAAACAGGGTGCGTTAATGATTTGTCCACCAACAGCTAAAATTACCCAGATCTGCTTCACCTGGCCTGCCTCTCTCCACTTCTCTGTTTTCCCATTTTAGACCTCCTGCCTTTGACTCTCAAAATTGTGTGAGGATTATAGCAAATACTATTTGAGTAATCTTTTTGTAAGTTCTTGGCTTATTTAAGGAAAGTCAATATATAAAACTCATAAGATGTACTTAGTGATAATAAAGACTTTCATTGACTGCAGATGAAGCTAACAACCTCCCCTTGATGTTTATAAATCATAGTTTGCTTGGCACGTTGGCAATATTCCTTCAATTCCATGCACACTTTTAGTAGTTAGGCACTGTGACCACATGCCTTTTTCCTACCATGTTTCCTGAATAAGGTGTCAATCAAGCGAAAAGAAAATGTTTAATCTATGACACGGTCTATGGCCAGTTCAAGTTGACCTCATCTGTCATTTTCTTAAGCAGGAGCTTTTAAATATAGCCGAAGGGCACAGTGCTAAGTTGTATAAGGCATATGGTGAAAGTATGACTCTCCTGCCATTAAGGTGTCATTGGTAATACCTCATTGACAAAGTAGCAACATGCTCAAACATGAAAGTCTTGTGCTGTTCCTGAGGGAATTGGTTTATTCATCTGCTGGGTAAATGTGCAACTTGTTTCTACTATATAGACCTTGAAATGAGCTACATCTGAGAGGTACAGCAAACATATGGAAGATAGTGCATGGGTCAACAATTCTAATTGCACAATTTGTCTTGTGAAATAATGGTTTGTGAATGACTATCAAAATACACAGTTTAATTAGAATGTTATATTTCTGCCTGATACTTAGAAAATATCTATTTAAATCGTATATAATGAGTAATAAAGTGACCATCTAGACGTTGCTGGCCTACTGTAATATTATAATTTAGCATCATAAAATATTCAAGCACTAGAAAAATTATAACAGAGAGAAGTAACTTTATGTGAGCTTTCCTTTTAGAAATATGTTGTAGAATGTTATTAAATCTGTGATATTAATTTCAAAATGCAATTTTATGGTTCATAATATGGATAATTAAGCAGAAATGTAGAATTTTGTCAGAAACCATTTCCTAACCAGTGTTTTCTTCTTCTGTCACAGATTAAGGGCAATTTTAGAATTTTTCTTCACGATGTAAGTATCCTCTTATTTCTAATATCAGTTATAACTTCAAAAAGTAGAGAATAAACAGAGAGGAATGAGACAGGGGATGATGGTCAGAAGGAAAGAGAGAGGGGTTGAGTGGGCAAAGAGGAAAATTTGTCAGGCAATTAACAGAAAATTTAGATTTGTGTAGTTCTCAACTAAATAATTTTTCTATTTTTAAATAAACTTATTATTTCCTTTTTGAAATAATAGAGATTCTGTGCATGTAATCAGCTTGAAAGTTTTATTCTTATCCCATCACCCTATAGCTAAGTAAATTTGTGTTGGTATCCAACTGACTTTTAACCTCCTCTTGTAGATTCGTAAATACCTTTTAGGAAGATAGGTGCCCCTACCTGCCTGCCACCTGATTGGGAAGATAAGAACCACATAGGACTTGTTCTAAAGCAAAGACATGAAGAAGAAAAGCCTCCATTGATAAAGTGCCTGGCATGGAAACATGAGGACTTGAGTTCTGATGCCCAGCACCCATGTTTACATTATACTTTCGTTTAGTCGTCTGCTGCTTCACACGGACTACCGTGTGTGTGTGTGTGTGTGTGTGTGTGTGTGTGTGAGAGAGAGAGAGAGAGAGAGAGAGAGAGAGAGAGAGAGAGAGAGAGAGAGGAGTGGGGGAAGACAGGGGACAGTGTTATCATAATGTCCAGAGGTAGATGTTCTCGCCATCTCTTCTTGTCTTCTCATCTAACATTTAGCTCGCGTTACTGGGATTTCTTTTATTCTTGTAACATTTATAAACATTTACTAGACTCCTAATAAACATATTCAACATTAATGTATATATATAGTCTTCTGACGTTTTGTTGCATTTTTAAATTGCTTTGAAATTTAAAATATTAAAACATATGTACATTATTTTCTTCCTTTTTCTTTCTTCTTCCCAACTTTTTCAATGTACTCCCAACTCCTTGCTCTCATTCAAACCCATGGTTTGTAGCCTCTTTTTAAAGTTGTTTTAGATAGATAGATAGATAGATAGATAGATAGATAGATAGATAGATAGATATTATATCAATATAGATATAATCTATTCAGTCCATATAATGGTACTTATATGCTATGATATCTGAGATGACAACTTGGTATTGGATAATTAATTGGAGAGTTCTTCCCTAGGAAAATCTATTTTTCTGATTCTCAACATTCCTTAGTTGCCTGCAGTTCGTTGTCTATAATTAGGGCATTTTGATATTTCCTCCTTCATGTTAGCTTGTTTATTGGTGTTATCCTTCTTTAGGAAGCAGTATTCTTAAGATATCATGAGTAACGCTTGCCTGTCACTTTTGGAGATGCAGTCACATAAGCCTGCTGTTTTTGTGGATCTTATAATTTTTCTGCCCTCTCTTTCATGATCTTTCCTGGGTTCTTATGCCTTTATGGTCTTTGTGGTTCATAGGCATCATAGCTGGGTAGGAGTATTGTTGGTTGTTTCTTTCCATTAGAAACTTGCATAATGCCTTCTGGTGCCATGGGAGTTGGCTCTTCTGAAGGTTTAAGAGATTCACAAATTCCACCAAAAATGTTTTCAGGTCAAACCCAGCTGGGTCCTGTCTCCAATGTGCATATCTTCAGCAAAAGAAATTTTCTTTCAACTTCTTAGAGACAAAAAAAAAAGGCAGCAGTAATAGGCTATACTTTTGGGAGCATCTTGGACTCTCTCAACTAACAATCTATAAGGCAGCTTCTCATGCCTGCCGTTTGGGGTTTTGTTGCAAAGTCTGAAACTCTTGGAGAGAGCATTGCCATCTTATATGGGAACATTCACACATACATTATGTTTAATTTTAGGTAAAAAGTTATGATTATGTGTGACTTTTTCAGACTTCTTTACTGTTAACTTACCCTTATCTTTCCCTCATTGAGTTGTCTTCCCTCACCCTCCCAGCTGTCTACTCAGGTGTTTTGTTGGTTTTCCCATTTCCCACTTCAAATTACTCTAAGTTACTATCCCTATCTTTTTTGTTTCCCCTCCATCCATGGATCTATATACAACACAATCCCTGACCATAAGGTGCAGGTATACATAGAGTGAAACTCAAACACTAATTTGGCAATTTTACACACACACACACACACACACACACACACACACACACACACGTTTATTTTATGTTATGTTATGTATAAACATATGTATATATGTGTTAAATTGTACAAGTGAATTACATAATAATTTTACACCACAATGCAATCACTTGGGCTCCCAAAAATTTGCAGAAGTTACACCCATGAAGTCTCACAAACACTTCTTCCTAAGCATGACCTAAACAAGAACGACCTCAATAGACATGCTAACATGGATGGATGGTCACAAGGCAACTACAGAATATTGAGAGGGGAGAAATAGTCTTCCCCAAGGAAGAGCATAACAATTGGTTTTCTAATACCAGATAGGCAGCATGAAAAACTTATAAATACAAGTAACATTATATGGACTAAGCAGGTGGTATTTGGATATCTAGGAACATATTTATATAGCTATATCTACACATATATGTAATACAATTAAAGGAAAAAGGCAATGAATTTAAATGACAGCAAAGACGCACATGAGTGCAAGTTGGAGGGAGGGAAGAGAAGGGAGAAAATGATGTAATTATAGTGTCAAAAAGATATTTTATTAGGGACTAGCAAGCAGTTCAATGAGTAAAAGATTCCCCCTAAACCTGAAGAACCTGAATTTGATCCCAGGATCCCACAAGGTGGCAGGAGAGAACCAACTCCAAAGACTTGTCCTCTGACCTCCACATGTGTGCTCTGACAAGGCATTTGTCTTCTATCTCACACATATAATCACACACACACACACACAAACACGCACAGAGAGAGAGAGAGAGAGAGAGAGAGAGAGAGAGAGAGACAGAATAACATAAATAAATGATTCTTATAGAAGTATTACATAATCCCTTCTAATGTAAAGAAAATAAACCCAATGGATGTTCCCATAATTTTGAAAATTAAATCAGTATGTGCATAGTGAAGACTCACTGCCTTGAAGTAATCATTAAATAAATTGCTATTTATCCACTTTTCCTTATTTTTTAATAGTTTACATTTCAATTTATTTGTGAGTGGTACACATGTTTAACACAGCAATCACGTGAAGGTCAAATAGTTTATGGGAATGGGTTCTCACATTCTTCCACGTGAGTCCAGGGAACAAATTTGGGCCTCAGGATTGGAGTCAAGTACTAGCCACTAGCCAACTTGCCAACAGTGCAGCCATTATACTCCAAATGGAACATGAACACAACCTGGATGCAGAAGGCTAGTACCTGACTCATTAGGACAGAGTGGCTGCACATTTTGTCTTCCTAAGCTAATGGCATAAAGTTGAAACTTACACTTGGCCTTTAAAAGCCATCTGAATAGCTGTTGGCCAGACTAGTGAATCAAACAATCTTAACTATCTTGACAAGAAGCTAAGAGGATGTGAGATTGTCCAAATATCAAATTTTTGTGTTTAATCTTTTAGGTGGAAAAAACATTTGAGTTCACTTTTTCCCCCAGTATAACTTGTGTTAATTTACTGAGTTTCAAACTTTGTCAAGACAATGATTGCCATTTCTCTTTTCATAGTACCAGTCCCTGATTCAATGTCTTTTACAAACAGAGTTCAATATAAATCGGTTAAATTATAATACCATAAAGCTCAAATTAAATAAAAGAAATAATTCGTCATCATATGAATAAGAAATATTTTTTAAAAAGCACTTTCTATCCAGTACCATGCATACAAGCTGCCATTGGTGAAGTCTATGACAAAGTCAAAACCAACATGACACTTCTATCAGCATTTTAAACTAGACAGAAAGCTGCCCAAAGACACACTACTAGGAATACACTTCCTTTTACTTACAGTACTCTTGCTTCTTGTTTTTTGTTTAGATATTATATTTACTTGGAATCGAATATCCATTCAAAAATCAAAAGGTAAAACATGAACCTTTCATGTTTATATCTTTAAATAATTCTCTTCTCTAAGTATCTATTGGAGAAGACTTCCTTCATGCCACTTTTAATAAACTATACAAACAGGGGCAGGTAGGAGGTAGATGGATAGATAGATAGATAGATAGATAGATAGATAGATAGATTCCCCTATTTGAGCTAAGAAAAAGACTTTATGTGCACTTTGTTTATCCCTGGGAAGAAACTAGCTTGTCCTCTGCAGCTTTACTGCAGGTCATCTGAAGGGCATCCCCTGGATTCCTCTGATCCGTGCAGACTTCCCAAGGGCCAGAAAACAAGGCCTGTTTGATCCAGCACCTGCTGTGCACCCATCACTTGGATACTTTCTCTGCAAATTTTTGCCAGACTGTGAATAGAGAAATATGTGAGGGGTGGGGATGCTTGATGCAAAATAGGAAAATTGGCAGGAAATTAGCAATACTATCAATAATGCTGATGGATAGCTTCAGCAATATTTCCCAGTATGAATGTAATTGCAACAGGCTAGCAATTAGCTTTCGGATTGATGTTGTATAGCATGCAATATCTTGGCTTCTGCATGTGCTTCAGATAACAAGAAATAACTGCACTTCCTAACCTCTTACTGCAGGGAAGAGAACCTTGTAAGCAACTAAAATTGTACTTGGTGGATAGTATAGAAAATTGAAAAACATTTAATAAAGAAAAATAGCATTCTACTACCGGGGGGGCGGAATCTACATGTTTCTGGATGTCATTTAAAAAGAACTTTGGGGTGGGAGTTAATTAGACTAGTAAAATTTCAGAGGAGAGAGGTGAGCAGCAATGCTGAATTGGTTTGTGGTAATCTGTCCTAAGATACAGGTTTTGCCACTCAGACACCACAAAACCAAATATGCACAGACTGAAATACTAGAAGCAGCAAGTGAAATAGAGGAGTATAAAGAGCCGCAGTAATTCTAAATACATTAACTTCTCTTTCCCCAGTATTCAGGGACCATAATTCAACTGGGTCTTCCAGTATCTATTTTTTAAGCCATGAGAAAATTCCCAAGCAAATACAAAAATCCTTGTCTTCTAATGCACAAACACAGCAGGGCAAGGAAGATATTTGGGAACATATTACTGATTTACAAGACAGCTTCTCCAGGGGAAAGCATTTGAGATGGACCTGAAAGATCAAGCAGAATTTCAGGAGATGAATATATGCAGTTGCTTATTTTATGAAGGGTAGTTATGACTAAGCCTCATCTGGATTTCCCAGGCATTCCTTGACAGTTGAATGCAATGTTTTCACATAATAGGCATTTTCATGATTTAAATGTGTTCTCCAAAGTGCACATGTTGAAAACATAGTGCCCAGTGCAAGTTTTTGAGAAACAGTATCTTGAAGTGATGAGTTTTTAAGCATAGAAAAAATTAATGTCTGTATCATAGGCATGGTATAGTTATCATACTAAGTTTTGAGGTTTAAGAAAAAGCAAGTTTTAATTCAGTTAGCTTCCTCTCCTCTCTCACTCTTCTGTGTGAGAGACATATGCACGAGGGAGAATCCCCTTGGGCATTCTTTTGCCCTTTGCCTCTAGCATGGAATGACATAGCATGAAGATCCATACCAGATGTGGGCTCTTCTGTTTTAAACCTTTCAGAAGCCAGAATTTTAAAAAATGTTTCTCTTCTATTTAACTTGTTACCCACTCTCAGATATTCTGTTTAAGCAGCACAACACAGGTTAAGATTCAATTATAATTTGATTGCAGTTGAATACGATTTAGTACACATTTTCTACTGAAATTATTTTCACATTGAAAAGCTGTACTTTTGTCTCAATGTCACTGCCAAGCACTCCTGACCATGCAGTTTTCTTCTAACCCTCTTGATGATGTGCGAAAATACTCCCTGACTGAGAGGAAAGCTTTGCCACTGTGTCTATATCAATCATGAACAAAGCTTTGCCGTATAGCCTTCTTTTACCAGATTATCTCCCTCCATTCACATCTTTGCTAATTGAGATATTTTTAACATCCTTGAAAGCTGTTTAATTTCACTAGTCATCTGTCGTTCCTCCTCACACTTAACAAAGAACTTTCATTTCTAAAATCATTCACTTCTTATACTGCATACACCTTTTAAGTAAGGTATACTTTTATTCTTCATTTCTTACACATTATAATCACTAACAAGTATATTATGGGGTTTGTTTTAGGTAATTTTGATTGGTGGGTTTTATTACTTAGATTTAAAATCAAGTGTAGAGATATAAATTCAGAGAATCTAACACATAATACCTCCATTAATCAAAGTCAATACCTCATGAATACCAAAGCTCATTCTTCTGTTTTAAGCCCAATATTTATTGACATGGAAAGGATCTCATTTTAGAAACTGTGAGTTAGCACCTAAATATTTTGAATGAGTTCAGTATGGAATTAAAATATCAAAGAAAACAGAAAACACTTTTTCCATCTCTTCTCTTATTGGGAAAATTTAAAAAATGTGTCTCTCTTGGAAAGGAACACATATACATTACACATACACTCCATATTTACAATAGAAAAGCAGATCTATAGATATATAGGTATTTTGCCTGCATGGATGTCTGTTCACCACATGCTCATCTTATTCCTAGTGCCTGATCCCCTGGAACTGGAGTATAGACAGTTGTGAGCTTCACTTTGGGTGCTGAGAATCAAACTCATGAGTCCTGGAAGAGCAGCAGCCCCACCAAAATACCATTGTTATCCTTGCATTTGGCCGCCCATAAAACATGGGTGCCGTGTTGTGTAGCTCATTTCTTGGCACTACTATAATATTTCTCAACTTTATAACTATCAAGACACTAGAAAGAAAAAAAAAGGTGCCACTAATGGTAGGCAAGAGCTAGGTGACAATTTTTTGAGACTGAGACTGGACTGAGACCTGAGACCTAAGTTTCCACAGAGATGCAGTCCAATGCCAATATGGGCCTGACTGGACCTTACTGTTATATAATCTATTTGCTAAGCAAACAGTATGCTTCAAACCTCTTTTACACATATCTTTTGGGGTTTTAATAGCCTGATGCTTCTCTATTGAGACAACAAGTTGACCCAACACCACGTTAGTAATAACAAGTTAACATTATTTTCCAAGCCCAAAATTAGTAAAATGTTACTTTGAAGTTCCTCTTGAAACAACTTTAGCACTCTGTGTAGGGAAGCCTAGTAGAGACGAAAATTTTTATTCCAATGAAATTTATGTGGTTCTAATCAACATTTGGGGTCCTTGAGATTACTTTTTATACATAACCAAAGTTTATTTACTTTATAATCTATGAACTCAAAAAGAGAGGTGAATTTTTATTTTAAAAATACTAAAGTCCTTATTTTTTCTTTAAGATATTTTCATTTCTTCTGTCCACTAGATGCCACAAAGTCTAACTGAGCTCAAAAACTCACTTCCCTTTACCGTTTTCTGTGTTGCATAGAGTGTAATTCTGAAGCCATCTATTAAAATCATGAACATTTTGGGAGAGAGTATGCCTAATTGTATAACTATCCTCAAAACACAGGATGAACTTGATTTGTGTCATTATGGCACTGATTTGAACTTCACTGAAGCCCCTCTCCTTTGAGGAACACAATGTTGGACATCGTTTTTCTCAATCAACTTCCTGCTGACATGAGATAAGGCCTCTTGCTCTTTAGCCCCTCTTCTTTGCAACTGTAGCATCTTTATAGACATTTTCAAATGGTTACTAATTCCCCCGTTTCAAGAAGAGGCTCCATATTGTTTTTTAATTATTTCTGAATTATGTAATAAAGTTTTATTCAAGACAAAAATCACCCACATATAGAAAACTAAGTATAGTTTATGATTCATTTGTGGAGAGACTCTTAGCTTGCTTTGGTGTGTTTAATACATGTTTGCTTAAAATTTATGTAGTACATGCTTGACATAAACATGTCTTGGTAAATTTTCTAAAGGAAGAATTTTCCAAATTCTGTAGAACCAAACATTTTCCACCATACAGCCACAGATTTTTTTACTTAAAAGACAAAAGCCTCTAAATAGAAAAATAATGCTCATAATCTATTATAAATTTCATGTTTAAGTGATTTGAAATTCAAAATTTAGGATAATTATAGATGTTAAGCTTATGAATGGTGACAAAAATGTTTGAAATTAAATGAGTTTTCCACATGCCAGCTGTGGCAGAAATTTTAAGTTTTATACTTTAGCTTACTTCTGGGTATCTCTAGATCATTTCAGAGCAATAAAACATTTAATGCTTATCACACTTCTAACACCTAAGAAGCATTCATTGAGGGGAAGTCCCAGTGACTAGTAGGCCTTCATGTCTTGCTTTTCTTTCTTCACTCATAAGTATCTATCTCCTTTATCTTCCTAAATAAAGAAATGACATGCTTCAAATAACTAGCAGCCCCTTAACATCTAAGAGAGAGCTGACATTCCTGAGACATTCACCTAATCATAACTTTAGCCGTCATTGATCATCTGGAAAACATGACAGAAGAAAAAGAAAAACGGATTCTTCCTTGGAAGTAGAGATATAAAAAAAAAAACCATTCATGTGAGTGTATTTATAAAATATCTGTGAGCATGTGGGCGTAAGTGTGTGCTCTCACTCGTGTGAAGGCCAGTGAAGGGTGCCAGGTGTCTTTCTCTATCACTCTACACCTTATTCCCTGGAGACAGGGTTTCTCACTCAACCTAAGCTACCCAGGTGCTCAGCAAGTACAAGCAATCCTCCTGTCTCTGTCCGCCATGACTGTGATTAAAGAGAGCAAATCCTGCCTTTTACATATTTGACCTAGAGTCTTCATGCTTCTAATGGTTCATGCTTTATGCTTCGAGAATCTAAAGGTTGGGTCAACTCTCCAGTCACAGAAGCAAAACATTTTTTTTTGCAGGACTGTTATAAAATATGGGAGCTAAAAAATGGAAAAAAATTGTGCAACACTTTTAATATATAAATAATACAAAATCTCAGGGACCAGATTTTCTAGTACAGAAACTGGTGAAGAGGAAGTGAGAAGCTGTTTGCAAATAAGCACAGCTGGGCAATGACCACTTGTGTATCTTTTTAACATATTCACTCCAGACTCCACATTCGCTGTTTATATTTTTGCCTTCCTTTAATGTGTTATGTTTTTAAAAGACTCAGCAAGGTAAATTGCATTAAAAATTATTTGAGTGGTAGAGGCAGCTCTATCAGGAATTCTGAATATTTAATTAAGGACACTCTGAAAATCTTGCTCTTCTAAGGTTCGCCCATTTCACTTACCATTCAGTTTTCCTTTTAAAAGAGTTATCTAACAGAGTTAATCACAGGGAGGAAAGTCTGTCTTAGTCTTTTATATATTAGGAAAATTCAGTTCAGGAATCCTGGCAGTAAGAGAAGAATTCAAGATCCCACGAACACAATAGATGTGTTGATATTCCTCAGCACCCAAGCTGGCCTTCCTCACTCCCTTGACTTTTTCATTTACTTTTCATTTACGAGTCAGAAATTCATATTAATACTAGAATTTCACCATGTCCAATATAGTGAGCCAATTAAAATTTTATATGTCCGATATTGCTATTCACAAATAATGGCTTTCCTTTTGTGTTATAATATTGCAAGTATTTTTACAGAATTTGTGTCTGGCCAACAGGGTGTGTTATTTAAGCCAAACCAAGTGATAAGCAGCAGGTCAGATCCAACTTCAATATTTTAGTTGATATTTTAGGTTCCTTTGAGTTTGTAACTAGCATTTAACACATCGCAGTTGACTCTGAATTTTCCGGTTGTTAAGAGGCCCCTATAAGCCTCTCAATGCTGACTTGGCTTTTCCAGCTTGAAAACACTCAGTTGAGCTCTCATGTGTAGATTCACATCTTAAAGTTCAGCATAGTTCTTGCTATTCTCACGTTTCTCTCTCATCCATTTCATCAATTCCTGTGACTGTTAACATCATTCTTCACTTGGATTAGTGGTTCCTTGTTTATACTGACACACGGACAGATGCACTCATGCACACATATACCCACACAAAAACACTCAGTTTATGTTCAATGTCTATAGTATAGGCATACTTTTTTAAAGATTTTCTTCATCACACTTTTCTCTCAACAAAAATCACGTGCTTTGAATTGTAATCAGTTTGACGTTAAGATTATATATAAATGTGTAGAATAACTAGCATACTTCCCAATGTAGGCTAACATGGACTCATATCTCTTTATATATTCTTAGGGGTCTTAAAAATATTGTCAGACTGTTTGCAATATCAATGAGAAAGTGGAAGTAACCTTAATATAATATGTATACCTGAGAATTCTTAAAGTCAATTAAATTTTATTTAAAAGTGAAAAAAGACACTATTGATTAAAGCATAATCAAATGTCTAGAAATACAATAGCAAAGCTTTATACAATTAATTACTTTAAAGCATATATACTCAAATTAATTGACATGCAGAAAGTTTGTAGATATGAGGCACCGTTTTTCCAAATATGAAGAAATGTGATACCTTAATAAGCTACTATAAAGATTGTGATTGCCATAATCTTTCTGAATGACAATTTAGCAAGCAGTGGTGCAGGACAATTGTATTTTGTCAATTGTGTTTTAAATAAATGCTGATTGGCCAGTAGCCAGGCAGAAAGTATAAGCAGAACAACCAGACAGGAAGTAGAGGCAGTGAAATGAGAGCAGGAGTATTCTGGGAAAAAGGAAGCTCCCTCTGCTGTCCTGTCCAGACACCAAAGAAGGAAGGTGTAACCTGTCCCACTGAAAAAGGTACCAAGTCATGTGGCTAACATAGATAAGAATAATGGGTTAATATAAGATATAAGAGCTAATATGAAGCCTGAGCTAATGGGCCAATCAGTTTTTAACTTACATAGAACTATATGTGATTTTTCTTTGGGACATAATGACTGTAAGAACCAGGCAGGACAGAAACCCCAACAAGCAAGCCCCCATGTTACAAAGTGTGTCTCAAAAAAAATTATTGTTCTTATCATCAATTTAAAAAATTCTGAAATACAAAAATGTATATGCAAAATAAATTGTAAAATGTATTTTTAATAACAAAAACTGTAATAAGAGTTGGGTGTGGTGTACATGCCAATCATCCCAGTACACAGAAGACTAAGGCAAGAGGATCACATACACAAGAGCACTGGGGACTACAAAGCAAGACCCTGTATTACAAAACAAAACAAAAGAACAATTAAAAAAAAATTAAAGAAAAGAAGTCTTAAAAGACAGAGAATCAAAGTAGTAATGTATTCACATAACAAAGTATTGTTCGAGCCCTTTAAAAACTCAAAGAAATTAAAATAATAACTTTTTAATGATATTGTCTTACTTCAAAGAGGATATTTTATCTTTTGGAGGATACTAGACACAAGAATTCTCTTAACCCAGTTTAAGACCTGAGATTTTCTGTCGGTCTGCTTTGTTTGAAGCTTAGTTCGTTTATACTGTCCTTGGAGCAAACATTTCTCTGGAGTTCAGGACTTTCTGGTTAACTAGGGACTCTGCTGTGTCATAGCATGATACCACCACGAGTTGTAACTGCTACCTTCTTAAGACAAAAAGATACTATCTTCAGAGCTAAAAAACAAAAACAAAACAAACAAAAAAAAAATCCCACTTAATTCTACCCAAGATTCCTGACCTACAAACTTCTGATATCTTTGCTCTTTAATTTACTAAGTGGAAATGTTTAGCTGAAATGTTCTAATCTTCCATTATTATTAGCTGAAACAAAATTTTATATTCTAAAATTTTCTTGAAAACACTCTGATTTTCAGGTATTGACTACATTTGATTTTATAACTCCATGATCTTTATTATTTACGATGGTAAATATTTCTAATTTTAAAAATTTATAGTGTTAAGAAATACATGGTAGACACAGAAATTATGAGTGAGACAGACTGAGAAACCAAAGAGAAATGCCACTTGACTAACAAGGAGTTACATTACAATAAACTTATCATAAGCTTAAAATGTTACCCGTCAAAATGAGTTAATCACACAGCCCCACCCTGCCAAATATTTTGGATAGTAACATAGTGCCCTGGAAAGTGCATTGTTTATTATCATGAACACAGGAATAACTGGAGTCTTTACTTTTTGCCCACTGCCAATGGTAATAGAGTATACTACCACATATTAATGATAGCCAAATCAAAATATTAAGAATGAAGTATAGTTTTTGTGGACTGCATATTTCTTTCTTAACATAGTAAAGTAAAAACTCGACATGCTAGATCACTATGTCAGAGATCATCTATATGTATGTATACACATACATTTACATTATTCACATATATATTCCCTTATACAATAATTTTTGATCTTTTAAAAAGGAGGCACTGATTAAGTGGTAGACTAAATAACTCAGATGTTCAAATAAATGTGATCGCATTTATATGGAGTGTCTTCAGCTTTTAAATTGAATACATAGGAGAACAACAGTAAGCAGGATGGAAACAGATGGAAAATCAGGGAATACAGATCAAGATAAATATTGTAGTTTACAGATGAAATACACCAATAGATCTAATGAACAGCATAAGAACTTCAACAAATGCCATTATATTATATACTAAAAGTTTCTTGAGAGTACATTTTAAATGTCATAATCCAAAAGAGAAACAGTCACTACATGAAGAAGTTGCTTGACCAAACTAATTATCTCACTATATACATACATACATACATACATACATATATACATACAAACATATCATGTTGTGCATCTTAAATATGTAATAAAATTGATAAGTTCTAAAAAGTAGAACTTTTAAAATAAATACTTAGGGTAGAATTAACCAGGAAAATTTATCTACCATAGTGACCCACAATCGACAAGGTAGGCTTGAATCACCCCTGAGAAGCCACAGAAATTCCTAGTGGACAGGCAAGCTATAAGTGGAAATGATGGCAATTCTGGCTGCAGAAAACAGCCTGGATATAACAAGAACATCCAAGGATGATAAGCAGAAACACAGGAGTGTCAGGGAGCTATCCCATGACCGAGCACCAGAGTTGACCATCAATGAATTGTTAGTGCCGAGGAAACTTCCATGCTTGTCAAAGAGCTGTGCTCCTCGGTGGTTTCTGTAGAGGTGGACTCATTTTTAAACCACATTGGCATGACCCGAGTAAATATGACTAAATATATTGTTCGAGATTCTAGTAATATACATCTTCACATATATCCCTTCCTAATTAGTATTTTGGGGTTTCATAGACTTATTTTGTTTTGTTAATTTCTGCTTCTTGGTAGAATGCAGAACTTAACTCTCATTTGAAGATCTGAAGAAAGATTTTTCTATGAGCTGTGACTCTTTTATGAGGCTAAACTATAAATTAAAGGAATCAAGGCCAGGGCTGGAGAGATGACTAAGAGGTAGCATTATTTTTCTGGGGAACTACATTTTTTCCAAACACACTTGTTAGATGGGATCCAAATATTTTAGCCTCTTTGGGTGCACTCATATTCACAAACCTACACAAAGATATACACATAAGTAATAGTAAATGATTTTTAAATAAAGCAAGTTTTGTTCTTGGCTATAATATTTTACTATATGTTTTAAAGTATACTTAAATCTATATAATTTTTACCCTTTAATGTAGAACTGTCTAAAGTTTATAGAGCTTCCTACATTGTAACTCAAATAAAAGACAGGATTATGAGAGTACAATTAAATAGCATTCTTATGTCAAACATTAGTAATTCATCAGATACCATAGCCTTTATAGATTTAAATCAAGAAGTATATTATTACCACAAAATATAAATATACCAGTTTTCACCTCAGGCAATATCAACACAAACAAAAGTCAGGTAGTCAATGATATCTTGTTGTAATATTTCTAGGCCATATCAGTTTGTTGCCATATGTCTAATTACCTGGTATTTATAATGTCAATCCCGCAATTGCTTTAAAGTAGTTCAAAAAAGGAACACAACAATGATAAAGTAAGTCTGGAAAGTCATAGTAAATGTCCAAACGGTGTTAGGTGTAGAGGAGCCTTTTACATAATTCTACTTTTATATGTTTGAAATTTTTCATAACAAAAATTATTGCTCACAATTGTTAATTGCTAATTCAAAAATTATGTGTTTTAACATATTAATATGAATCTTTTTAGACCTCGATATATCATGATTTCACAGTATAAAGAGAAATTTTAATTCCTTTCTACATCCCATCTCTGACTCATTTTTCATGACTGAAGCAGATCAAGCATTTGCCTCTAGAGTGTACTTTTCACATCTTTATCAAATGCTAGAACTGTGTCTGTAACCTGCATTTCTGGTTCTATCTTTTATTGTATTGTCTTTGTGTCTACTTTTGATGTCAATATCATACTGATTTTTTCACTAGGGCTTTGTAGTATATTTTGAAATCTGTTATTATGACGTTTCCATTACTACTGTTTCTCTATAGGTTTACTTTGACTATTGAACGTCTTTTGAGGATTCTGTATGGATTTTAGGGTTGTTTTGCTATTTCTGTGAAAAATATCATTTTGATAACAAATGCATTAAATTTGTAGATCTCTTTTAGTAACGAAGTCTGGTGCGGGAGAATTATCTGTATCTGTCAATCATATTTTAATAAAACGCTGATTGGCCAGGCAGGAAGTATAGGCGGGTCAACCAGACAGGAAGTAGAGGCGGAGTAATGAGAATAGGATAAGGCTAGGGAGGAGAAAGGTTCCTCGGCCATTCCTACACAGATCACCGAGGAGGCAGCATGTAACCGGCCCTGCTGAACAAGGTACTGAGCCCGTGTGGCTAACATAGATCAGAATAATGGGTTAAGATAAGTCATAAGAACTAATAAGTAGCCTGACCTAATGGGCCAATCAGTTTATAATCTTATGGAGTCTTGTGCGTGATTTTCCTTGGGACTTGCTGGCTTGTTGGGGTACTGGGCAGGACAGAAACCCCAACAAGCAAGCCCATCATGTTACATATGGCGCCCAGACGTGGATAAATGAATCCACAGAAAGCCTGAGAAAGTTTGGGAAAGAATAGAATAAAGTATGTTTTCTTGGTAGCAGCAATTTTTCGGTTCTGCTCTGCTTGCTAGAGGCAAGCAAATGCTCTCATCTAAGAGAGGCTTCTTGACTCAGCCTTAGCTGCAAAACCTTGCAGCTCATTAAGAGGTCCTGCCACGAAACACTTAAATGCTGTTGGTGAAAAGCTGAACGCATGCTTTTCGGTTTTCAGTCGTAGCAGGAAAAAGCTATGCTGTTTTAAAATGCCGGCTTTCTGGGCTGTCCTGCCAGGACAAACTCTGACTCTTGCAGGCAGGCAGTCCAACTGATTGTGGTCTGTGAGCAGAATGATGCAGCTTGCTTGCTAGCAAGGACCTTGAAACACGACAGAGTTATGGCAATGAACACAGCTGTGGCTGGTATCTCAGCTATGAGTCTGGAAAGCTAAGGAATGAGCTGGATCTAGCTGTCAAAGCCACGGCTTTCCATATTGCTTTGTAAATTAAAGGCTCATATGGTCAAAAAAGAGAGAGAGATACAATAAAGAGAGGTTCAAAGATGAAGAAAACCTCTAAAGAGTTTACAATGTGTTAAAAATATATGCAGGCTAAAGGTTAAAGTCATTAAAAATAAAAAAAGGGAGAAATAGGGTGTGGTGGTACACACCTTTAATCCCAATGCCTGGGAGGCAGAGGCATATTGACCTCTGTGACTTCAAGGGGTAGAGGCAGATTGACCTCTGTGACCTCAAGGTGTGGTAGTACACGCCTTTAATCCCAATGCCTGGGAGGCAGAGACAGATCTCTGAGTTCAAGGTGTGGTAGCAAACACCTTTGAGCCCAGTACTGGGGAGGCAGAGACAGAAGAATCTTTGTGAGTTCAAGGACAGCCTGATCTACAGAGTTATTCCAGGACGAAGATATAAAGAGAACCTGTCTCAAAAAGTAAAAGTAAAAATATAAGAAATAGAGGTTAAAGTAAAGCCACATAAAGATGGAAAATACACAGAGAATCTTGATTCTGTATGCTATTATGCTCTCTTTAAATTGTTTGATTGCTGAGGAAGGAGCAACAACTGCTAAAAGACTTTTGTTTATAAATGCTGCTGAACTAACCCAAGATAGGAATTTTGAAAATACCTTGGCTTCAAAACTGAAGTCAAAAGGTATGTTACTTTGGAGAAGAGATTTTGCTTTTGTTTCCACAGAAAACAAGAGACTCTGGATTTATTCAGAGTTAAGAATAATCACCTTTGACCAAGGGAGGCCACCTGAAAAATCTCCGATAGGAACAGATGGCCCAGATGACAGAGGTCTACATCCAGAACTGATCCAAGACTGCTGCCTGAGATGATCGAGACTCACAGGATACTCCAGTCATGACTTGATTATAACTCTAAATTTTCTTTAGGTCCCCTTAAGACTATCAGCGCCCCCAACCAGCAGGAAGTAGCCTGAAATACTACGCCCACATTCCCAACAAATGGATTATGGGTATTTTCCTTTGTTTAAAAAAAAAAGAGAGGGAAATGGTGCGGGAGAATTATCTGTATCTGTCAATCATATTTTAATAAAACGCTGATTGGCCAGGCAGGAAGTATAGGCGGGTCAACCAGACAGGAAGTAGAGGCGGAGTAATGAGAATAGGATAAGGCTAGGGAGGAGAAAGGTTCCTCGGCCATTCCTACACAGATCACCGAGGAGGCAGCATGTAACCGGCCCTGCTGAACAAGGTACTGAGCCCGTGTGGCTAACATAGATCAGAATAATGGGTTAAGATAAGTCATAAGAACTAATAAGTAGCCTGACCTAATGGGCCAATCAGTTTATAATCTTATGGAGTCTTGTGCGTGATTTTCCTTGGGACTTGCTGGCTTGTTGGGGTACTGGGCAGGACAGAAACCCCAACAAGCAAGCCCATCATGTTACAGAAGTCATCATCATAATATTAATTCTAGCAAACTGTAGAATTAAGAGGTCTTTTAATCCAATATCATCATCTGTTCCTTTATTCTATGTCTTCATTGTAGAAATCTTTCCCCTCCATGGTTAGGTTTATTTCTAGATATTTTTTCCGATTATTTATAGTGATTTATACATCTGCATGTCAGACGGGAATCGAACTCGGGACCTTGGGCAGAGCAGTAAGCGCTCTTAACCTCTGAGCCACCTCTCGGGCTGTTATTTCTAGATTTTTTTTAAGTTATTTTGAATGAATTGTTTTTCCCTATTTTTTGTGAGCAAATTAGGTATTGATATATAGAAAAACTACTGATTTGTATGCTAATTTTGTATCATGTTACTTTGTTGAAAGTGCTTATCAGTTTTAGTGCTTTTATGGTGAAATCTTGGAGGCTTTTTAACTATAGTATTGTGTTGTCTGCCAAAAGGAATACTTTAACTGCCTTCTATTTTATTTGTATTTCTTTTCTTGTTTTATTGCTGTATATAAGATTTCAAATTATATTCTGATTTTCTTGTTCTCAGGAGTAAATCTGATAATATTGTCAAAGTGGTTGCTCTTTAATCACCTCAAAATTTGTTTTCAGAAAGGAAAAGAGAGAGGAGAAGAAAGAAGGCGATGACGCATGAATGAGCAGGAGGAGGTGGCAGGGAAGGAGTGGAACGGTGTTCTCTGGAGTTGTCGTGGCAATTGGAAGAGTTAGAATTCTGCCTTTATATTTAAAAATGTATATTATTAAGGTTTCCCCCCTTTCATTATGAAATTATCTCCAAAATAAATAATTTCATTGAGAAACAACTGTTGGACTTAAAACATCTAATTTTACCTATGTGAACATGGTTAGTTATAAAACTACATAATAACTGAAGTTTATATTATACTTGCCCTAATGATCAAATTTTAACTAATATACATCACTCACTATTCCATAAGATTCAGTTTTAAAAATTTCTTTAATAAAAGTACTTCTATGTACTGCAAGAGTAACGTCATGTAGCCTGAGAACAATAGGATAATTTTTAAGAGGGCAGACCTCTTGAATACCAGAAGAGAGTCATGTCTTGAACAGAGAGACATTCATCTTTACACACAAAAAGTAAGAGACAAGAAGACATATAAGACTGTCAGCAGACAGAGGGATGATCTCTAAAATATACAAAAAAAAACCCTCAAGAAATTGGTCATCAAAAGAACAAACAATCCAATAAAAAAAAGGGGGGAGGGTACAGACCTGAACAGAGAACACAACAGAGGAATCTAAAATGGCTGAAAGACTCTTAAGGATGTTCAGCATCCTTAGTCATCAGAGAAATGCAAATCAAAACAACTCTGAGATTTCATCTTACACCTGTAAGAATGGCCATGATCAAAATCACTGATGATCAATTATGCTGGAGAGGTTGTCGGGTAAAGGGACCATACCTCCATTGCTGGTGTGAGTGCAAACTAGTACAGCCTGTTTGTATCTCAGTATGGAGATTTCTCAGAAAATTAGGAAACAACCTACTTCAAGACCCAGTAATACCACTTTTGTGTATATACCCAAAGGGTGTCCAAATCATACCACAGGGACATGTGCTCATCTATGTCCATAGCAGCATTGTTTGTCAGAGCCAGAACACGAAAACAACCTAAATGCCCCTTGACAAAAGAATAGATAAAGAAAATATGGTACATTTACACAATGGTGTACTAAAGAGCGGAAAACAATAATGACATCTTGAAATTTGCAGGCTAATGGATGGATCTAGAAAGCATCACATTGAGCAAGGTAACCCAGACCCAGAAAGAAAGCAGCATGCAATTTACAATCCCAGAGAACCTAGACAACAATGAGGACCCTAAGAGAGACATACATGTGTCTAATCTATATGGGAAGTAGAAAAAGACAAAATCTCCTGAGTAAATTGGGAGCATAGGGACCATAGGAGAGGGTAAAAGGAGAGGAGAGAGGAAGGGAGGTGAGCAGAGAAAAATATATTTCTCAGTAAAAACAATTAAAAAAAATAGGGCATGGAAGAAAGGTGTAATGGAACATTCAAGTCAAACACACTCAACTGCTAGACAGAAAGTATGAATTTCAGGTTTCAGTAAATAGTTTTCTAAATAAATACATTTTAAAGTAATTTTCTATATGAATCATAAACAAGTTGCAGTGTGCTGAATAAAGCTGCAGCTATGGTCCTCGTGCAACAGCTTAATTTATAATCCTCCTAGTTGTGGTCATTTCTATATCATTATATTATCTTTATTGTAGTCTCACAATCAAGTACCAACAAATGCAAGCTCTTGGAGGGTTCATGTTCATTTTGATAATTAACAAAATATTTGTTACCAATTAAATTGAGGATGAGCAATTGGCAAATCTCAGAAGTTCTTATCCTGGAAGTAAAGTGAGAAACACATTATGGGTTTCTCTAGTTTTCATCCTATTATTTGAGAATCCAGAAAGTAGAACAAAAAACTGATTTTAGTTTTCTCCATTTAGTACTATGTTGGTTGTAGTTTGGCTACATAAGACTTTATTATGTTGAGGTATGATCCTTCTATTTCTTCAACTGTAGGACTTTTATTATAAAATGGTGTTGATTGTTTTTCAAAAGTCTTTTGGCAGTTATTGGGATAGTCATGTTGTTTCTATTTGGGGATGTGTTTGCATTTCTTATTATACTTATTCTGACATTTCAAACCATCCTTGAATTCCTGAGATAAACCCAATGTACACAGTTTATGATCTTCTTAATGCCTTCTTGAATTTTGCCAACAAAAGTCACTGGAAACTTATCCAACCATTTTTAGGTAGGAAATTTGTTTATAATTTTATTTATTGTTGTTTTATTCTTAAATGTATTTGGTGATCATGGTAAGCCTGTATTTTTAGAATGAGTTTGATCGTGTTCTCTCGTTCCTATATGATGTAATTGTTTGAGGAACATTGGAGTAAACCTTACTTTAAAGGTTTAAAGTAAACCTTTCTTTGGTAGCATCTAGTAGTGAATCCATTTAGTCACAGTTTTCATTCCTGGGAGACACTTGACTACTACCTAAATCATACTGCTTGTTCCATGTGGGATGTCCTTCTTTATACATGTTGCTTTTATTGGTTAATGAATAAAGCTGCTTTGGCCTATGGCAGAACAGAATATAACCAGGCTGGAAGAGAGAGAGAATAAGTGGAATCAGACAGGTTCCATGTAGCTGCCGAAGGAGACAGACGCCAGAACTTACCAGTAGGTCACAGCCTCATGGTACTACACGGATTAATAGAAATGGGTTAAATTAAAATGTAAGAGCTAGCTAGAAATACACCTAAGTTATTGGCCAAGCAGTGTTGTAATTAATATAGTTTTTGTGTACTATTTCAGGTCTGGGCAGCCAGGACAAATGAATATTCTCTATTTCACTTGATACAGGTATGTTAAGCTGTTTAAGTACTCCCAGTATAGTTTTATTAGGATATATGTATCTATGAATGTATTTATTTCTTCTGAATTTTAAAGGTTTGGAAAACAAGTTTGAAATAAGTTTCAAAATATTTTATTATGATCCCCTAGATTTAATTGGAATCTGTTGTAACATTTTCTATGTTCTGTTTAATTTATTAACTCTGGATACCTATCCTTTTCTTTGAGTTAGTTTAGGGAGAGGGTTGTTAATCTTGTTTGGTTTTACAGAGAACCAATTCTTGGTTTTATTCACTCTACATTATTCTTTTAGGTAGCATTTTATCCATTTCTTTTATTCCTATTATTATTAGAAGTTACGTGTTTTGCTATTGAATAAGGTTCTTTCTTAGTTTTCCTCTGCTTCCAGCTCTTTCTTTATTCTTCCTTGAGCTCATGATTAAGATTGTCTTCTTTTGTCTTCTGTGCATCCTATTTCTTTAAACATCTTCTGCAGTGTTGGCTTGGTGGCCATGAATTCCATAGTTTATTTTTGTCTTGAAATATTCTCATTTAAAAATAAATTTGAAAAGATGAAATTAATAAACATAACAATGTTTACTGAAAGTTATTACTTTCAGGGATTGACATATATTTGTTCCATATTTTCCAGACTTATAGGGTTGCTGAGCAGGGCATTGATGTTATGTTGATGGATTTGCCTCTGCAGGAGTCCCACCATGTTTCTTTGCTTTTATTTTGATATCTACTATATGTCACAGAGAATATACCCCATCATAATGTCTTTTATGATGAGTTTTAATTGCCTCTTATGTTTTGATGTACATTTGTTATTCCAGGTTGGAAATTTTTGTATGATTTTTCTAGTTTAATCTCTTCTATCACACTACAACATGAGTTCTTGACTTGGTTTCCTGTCCTACCCCAAAATCCTGTGATATCATATATATCTCATCTTTGGGTTTTTTTTTTAGATGTTTGTTGGTGTTTCAGTATAGCATTTTTTTTTTACCCTATTTTCTATGTCTGGCATTCTTCCTTCAGTTGGGTCAGTCTACTGGTGATGTTTTCTCCACTGTTGTTTTTTCTGAGTCATTGAATTTTCATCTTCAGCATTTCTACTTTTCAGTATCAATTTCCATACTTAATTTTCTTCCAACTTGCTACCCTTTGTCCCTCATTGATGATCTCATTTACTTTTTTCTCTCATGTTTTCTTTGATGTTGCTGACTTTCAACTTAATGCCCTGAATTGAATTACTCTTTCTTAAATTTATTCATTTATTGCATATGTGGGTGAGCATGTGCACACCAGAGCACATATATAGGGGTCAGAGGACAACTTTGAGGAGTTAGTTCTTTCCTTCCATCATACGTGTCCTAGCAATTGAACTCTGGTCATCGGTCTTGACAGTTACTTTTACCACTGAGCCATTTTATTGGCTCTGAATTTACCTTGTTTTACAAGAAAAGTTCTGTGTGTGTTTATGTGATGGGTGGGAATTTAGTATGTGTGAGTGCTCATGTGTGTAAAGAAGTGTTGACATGTGTGAATGCATTTGCGGACAACCAATACTACCCTACACCTTGACTGTTTCCACCCTACTACTGCTAGGGTTAAAGGCATATGATCATTCCTTGCTTTTATATGAGTACTGGGGATCTGATTTCAGATTCTCCAGCCTGTGTCCCAGACACTTTCCCAACTGAGCCATCAGCTCAGGCTCTTATCTGCTTGTTTGTATCCTAAGCAGTGATCATTTTTACTAGTAAATTTTGAAGCACCATAGTATTTTAACTATTTCTATTTTTTAATTCACTAGTTCAAGAATCATATAGACTTGATATGGGATGTTTCACAAGTGTGTTAGAACTCAGGGAAGCAACCACAATCTTCAGGTCTACAGAAAGAAGGAAAGAATTGCCCATTCTGCTGGACAGGTGCATTCATGTATTATCAAGTAACTTCAGCCTTTTTAGATTGTACAGCAGTGAACCTCACCACAGGCAGATAATTCCAGAAGTTAATCTACCCACTGGCATTAAGTTCAAGACTATCAGAGGCAGAGATAGTTTCAACTGATAGTCTTCTCCCAGTAGCCAAGAGGAATGTTGTCTTTCCCTGTGAATTTTACTCTCTGAGCTGAGTATTCTGCCACCATTCTTTCCAGTTAATCTGAATTCACCCCTCCCATTCTCTAACACTGCCTTCCAGGGAAATATCTCGCTCTGTGTCTGCGGTGATTTAAATTCAGGCCCTTTAACTTGTGAGTGTTCCCTGTTTTTACGCTCCCCGAGTAGCTCAGCTTTAAACAATAGATTCCCTCTAAAGATGGCACTCAGCCACTGCTGTCTGGCTCACACAGAGTGACAATATGGGATTCCTCTCCATTGCTAACCCATCTGCCAGGGAAAGCACTGTATCGTCACAATGTGACACCGGCTTGAGGCTTCTGAAGGCTATTGGCTTGTACTGAAGGTAAGGGTGCCAGTGTCAGGGCAGCCTGCCTTACCTTTCATATTAGAATCCTGCTCTGCCTTCCTCTCCAAGGGCTCCGCATGGTTGGAGCTATGTTCAGCTTGGCTTCCTTCTTGTCTGTGCAGCACTGACTTTTTCTCAATGCTTTTTAACTGTTCAGTTGCTACGTATGTGAGCTACCAAAGCTCTCCAAATTCTCTTTTGAAATGGAGTCGTATTTTCTTATTCTAACTCTTCTTCTCCAAGTTAACATGAAAAAAAGAGCTCTTGTCTACTTTCTTACTCTTTTGTTTTTTCTTCCTCTTTTGCAATGTGCTCTCTCTGTTTGCCAAAGTGGTTTTGAAATTCTGGGCTCAAGCCAGCCTCTAGCTTCAGTTTTTGCTTTTGATAAGATTGTAGGAACAACCCACCCAATCTGGTCTCCTAGAAAAACTGTGAAACTCCTTTTCATAACCATTTGAAAGTTTCCTAAAAGGATCGCCAGATAATTAAAGCCATCTATTTGAGAATGTACAATATTGTTACAGAATACAAAATATTGAGTTAATCAACTGCAGCAAATGTCTACATGGGATATTAATAGCAGGGAGGAATGTGATATTGGTATTGATAGTGACAGCAGGGAGAAATGTAGATGTGGGGGGGCTGGAGAGATGGCTCAGAGGTTAAGAGCACTGACTGCTCTTTCGAGGTCCTGAGTTCAATTCCCAGCAACCACATGGTGGCTCACACCCATCTGTAATGAGATCCGGTGCCCTCTTCTGGCCTGCAGGTATACATGGAGGCTGAACACTGTGTACATAATAAATAAATCTTTAAAAAAAAAAAAGAAATGTAGATGTGGGAAGAACCATACATACCATAAAAGCACAGTATTTTTTTTAACGTAATGTAAGGTCAACTTGAATGGAGCTTTTAAAGTTAGCCAATTGTTGAAATTCTCATAAAATAAATACAAGTAAACAAAGTGATGGATATATTCCTGAAATATTTTTATGCATACTTTCTCCCCAAGGCTAGTTAGATATGAAAATATAACATCAAATTTGTTTTATTTGGGTAATAAATTTTTAGACTGATACAAACTATAAAAACAGATCACCTTTTCTTTTCTAGCTCTATCTCATATATTAATATAATTCATATATCTCATAATATTAATATTACCAAATATCTTATCTCCTAAGAAAAAGCAAATTCAACATAATTTAGTCTACAAATAAAAATGTCAGTTCTATAAACAATTTTGAACTATTTTCTTTTATCTGACTGCACACACCCAATGCACAAACTAGAGAGGTGTCAGCAAGTCTTTAAGTCTCTACTGAATTTATTATCTTTTCAGTAGCATGAAAATAATCACCTGTTGGTTAAATTATTTTCAAAAATCTTACTACAAATATTTTCCATTTTTCATTTCTTTGGAATCTCTTGTTTTTAACCACAATTTATCATATTTCTCTTGTCTGCAGCTTAGCGCTTAGACATCATCTCACAGTGTACTATGGTGCTCAGTGAAATAATCTAAAAGACACCCATTAAAATGAGAAAATTAAAAGATAAGAATTCAAAATGTAAGCTAAAACTATTCTCTCTGGGAAACACTGAGTATTTGCAATGTGAAATCAAATTTAAAGCATTATTTAAATCCACTTTTCGTTAAACAATTTTACCTTCCATTTTAAAGCAGCCTATCAGATCAAATCAAGACATGCTAAAAGGAAATTTTCATCTCCATTTTGACAACAATTAAGTGGTCCTGGTCTCCCCAGGGATTGTCATCATCCTCTGCCAATGTACAGCTTTTAGGGTTGTGAAGGAAGTCTGCAGAGCCCAGCCCAGTGAGCCAAGGCAGTTGAATCAGCCCTGGTAATAATCGGTGGGGTGCTGATGTCACAGCCAGACTACACTCAGAGCCACAAAGAAAATGCACTTTGTGCCAAGAAAGAATGCAAACACTACAGTGTCTTTCAGGCATAAGGGAATTGAACAAGATGTTTTTCCTAAATTCTGTTGTTGCTATTGAAAGCCAGAACTTGGTCCTAAGATCCGTGTAGAATGGGTTTAATAAAATTTTAAAGTAAATTCTTTCTCTTACAAATCTGTGATTAAATTCATACAGTTGAAAAGCACGATCGTAATTTTACGTTTTCCTGACCGTAACGCCTACACAGATATTCCACCATGACAATTCAACAGCAGTGGTGTTTTGCTAATTTTTGAATAAAATGGAAGATAAAGTAATTCACAGAAAATATAATTGATCTTCTTCTCACTGCAGCATAAATCATATTTGTTATAAAAGTTTAAAAGCCACATCTACGCATTAAATTATTAAAGCAAATATAATACACAACGCTTCCATACTATGTTGTTTTCCAAGGGTTATCACGGAATCGTCACCATTTATCATACTTGTACTTCTGTCTTTTTTCTACTCAGAAGCACAGCATGAAAAAAGTTCATTTCACATTGAAACATCACTGTGTGGAACAGTGTGATGAAATGAGACACAGGAGGAGTTATACTCCGGTAAACAGTTGGTCCACGGGAATGATAGCATTTTATGCTGAGACTGATATATCAATTTTAAGTTCTAAGAGATGACTGATCTGAAAGCCAGAGTGTCACTAGTGATGAACTATACACATGTGAAAAATTACAGGTAACGTGAGTGAGCCTGCTGAGAGGCTTCTCGCC
The DNA here is from genome assembly GCF_982192425.1 of Myodes glareolus. Taxonomy (NCBI): domain Eukaryota; kingdom Metazoa; phylum Chordata; class Mammalia; order Rodentia; family Cricetidae; genus Myodes; species Myodes glareolus. The sequence goes on along the minus strand of NC_142029.1, from coordinate 50,317,350 downwards.
CAGGCCTGTTTTACAAACCAACACAGAATGGGATGGGTCCTCCTCCAAGGATGACTCTGATTAATTATTCTACATCACTGGTGGACAAAAAGCATTTGGTTTGTTGTGGAAATCTAAAAGGTGTCACAAAATAATCCAACTTCACTGTTAGCATAAATGTGCCCAGAAACATATTTCACACTAGCGTCTTTGTATGCATACATTTTATAAACGAAAAAGAAGAGAGAGAGGTGGAGGTTTTAGGTGAAAACTGTTTGCACCAACAATCTGGTAAAAGAATTCACAGTAGTATTTTTTTCTTGGCTCAAATAAAAGAAGCACCACCTAGTTTTGTTTGATCCCACATTTTCAAAGTGCAAAGTATTTCTCACTATTTATATAAACTGTAGAACAATATTGAAAATATTTTCTTAATTAAAATGAGCTTCAGAGTTTCTGCTAGTAATACAGACACTTGGACAATGAACTAATATTTAGCATACTATGAAAACAAGAAATACTAACTTTTAAAATCTTAAATTCCCTGGATAAATATGCAAAATTGAACTAATAATCTGTACAATTATTTTATAGCAAATCTGTATATAGTCATAAACAAGATATTTGTGCCTTGAACTATTTATTTATACAATGTAAATGATATAGTAATTTCTCAAAGGGTCACGGAATGAAATAACATTTGGCAAATGCTTTTGTAGGAATGTGGAGAAAGATTTTTCCACAAGAAGTAGTTATAAAAATAGCAATATTGCACTTAAATGGTATTTTATAAACAAACACTGTAAGGTAGAAGTTATGACCCAAATAAAAAATTACACTATGTTTCTGAAATGCACACAGTTTATTTTCATTATTTAATTTCTTTATTTTATTGAATTAACATTTTCCATTTACTTTGAATGCCGACCACAGTACAATTTATCTCTGAAATAGCTCATTGAGAGTTTGACATGCCAAATGAAGGAACTCAAATTTTAGGGTTTTTTTTTTTTTCAAAAATGCAAGTCAAATTTTGGTCTCAAAACCTTATCTTTTTGATAATATCCCAAAGTATGTATCATTTGCCTCTAGCCAAGAGAAACCTATATTTGCTTATGTATTTGGAGTGTTTTTGTTAATATACATTATCTCAGTTCTTTCATTGTTAGAACTTGCAGTTTCCTTGTTGATAATCACATCCACTATGTTTAGAATCTCATCCTTGCCATCCATAACCAGAAACCACCTACTTGTCTGTGTGGTCTCCCTGATATATTTTATTCTTTGACTCAGAAGCTACCTGGGCTTTATTTCCTATGGTATAGGAGAAAATCTCTTTTATTTACTGTAATAAATTAATTTTCTCTATTTTTAAGTAAATGGATTAAAAAGAAACAACTGTCCATGGATGGCATCCTTTTCTTGATTTCCTAAGATTCATAGACCCCGTTTACAGTATAACAGACCTTATTCTGTTTATACATATTCACACTTAAATTCATGAACAATTTGCTGATTATCTAAGTCACATCTATACTTAGAGCAACTCCAATAACAGTCCCTCTTAATTAACTATGGATTAATTATATGATGTCTGTGCCTTTATTGTTACTGTTATTTTTGCCATTAGTAGTAGTAGTGGTAGTAGCAATGTTTTAACATTACTAAAGCATTTTGAGCTTCAAAAATGTGAATAAAACATGAGACATCATTTATGTACTCATGGATATAAACCCTTCATTCTAAGTAAAAGGAACAATAGAAATGTTCACAGATTCACCTCTTTCCCTCTTTCAGCTCTCTCTCTCTCTCTTTCTATCTCTCTCTTTCTACCTCTCTTTCTTCTCTCTCTCTCTCTCCTATTTGCAGTAAAATATAAGATCTCTCAGTATCCTGCTCTTCCCTCCATGCTTGCTGCTTGCTACGATAACCTCCCTACCATATGGACTCTTATCCTTCCGGAACCATAAGCTAAATTAACTCTTTCATCTATGTTTTGGGCATAATGTTTTATCACCAAATCAGAAAAGTAAATAAGATAGAAATTAATACCAGAGAGTGGTTGTTGTCGTGAAGAATCTCTCCGTGGTGAGTGGAAGAGAGAAGATTCTGGAGATTTGAACTAGGAAAGTGGTTGAATGCTGCAAACAGAGTGTAATGGGCTAAGGTCAGAGGACCCTTGAAGACTGTAACTCTATAAGTGAAATGACTACAAAGGTCTGCCTGGAAGGGTTTAATAGGAAATAAGGGCACTAACAATTGGATTAAGGATCCTCTAATAATTTAGAACACAATAAAGCTGCCTTCTGCCTTTGTCCTGAGAACTTATGTGAGGTTAAGTTTAAATGTAATGGACTAATTCCTCTGATGGAGAAAACTTCAAGACAACATAATGTTGAATCTGTGGCATGGTTGTTACTGATGACCCTTATATAATGAAGGGATTATTCCATCTCTTAATTTTATTTGACTTTATTTTTGAGACAGGTTCTCTCTATTATGTAGCTGTGGCTACTTTGAAACTTGCTGTGTAGACCAGACTGAACTCACACTCACAGAGGTCCGCCTCCCTCTGCCTCCTAAGTGCTAGTATTAAAGGTTTGTGTCACCATTCCTGATAGGTTGTCAATTCTTCCTCCATGGTTTCAGAGAGTCACTGTTATCCGGTAGCATGTGGCAGGGTAGTCCCTGTTCCATGGTTCTGAGAGGGCAAGAGGCTGTGAGAGACCATAAAATGAATTCAACTGTGAAAGTGGAGTCTGTTGTTGCATGCACTGAAGATCCCAAAAGTTTGGAGATTCCAGAGCCATGATGTATCTGTCAAGAGGAGCT